>NC_058375.1:189900994-190208216 GCF_018350175.1 Felis catus
CTATCACTTGGAAATGATCACAGGTAATTTTTGGAAGTATTTACTATCTATATACCATGTCATTCATATATATACATAACATAGATATATAGTGGTATATATAAGTATTGGTTATAAGAAATTATATATATAACTGTGTATATATTAACCTACTTTAAAAATAATATCTAATACCATCTTTACATTCAATTATATAACCATCTATATCATAATTTTTAATGTCTTCTCAGAGAGGGAGCATCTGTGATTTAGAGCATGGCCTCTGGAGCCAGACTACCTAGGTTCAAGTCCTAGTTGCACTACCTATTAGATTCACGGCCGTGATAAATTGTATAACCTCTGTGTAACTCAGCCTCCTCATCTATAAAAAGGAAATAATAGAAGTCCTTTCCTCATAAGGTTCCTGTATAGATTAAATCAATCAGTATTTGCATGGCACCTAGAATTTTGCCTGATACATAGTGAAGTACCACAGAAGCATCCATTTGCACCATCATCATTATCATTCCTTTTGGAGAGGTTGAGCCAGCTTGGGCTGCCATAACAGAATACCACAGTCTGGGTACTTTAAACAAAAGAAACTTATTTTCTCACATTTGTGAAGGTGGAAGTCCAAGATCAAGGCGCCAAGAGAATTGGTTTCTGGTGAGGACTCTTTCCTTGCCTAGCAGACAGCTGCCTTCTTGTTGTATCCTCACATGGCCTTTCATGTGGCCTTTTCTCTGGTGTGCATATTCTAGGTATTTCTTCTTGTTCTTAGAAGGAATCTAGTCTTATTGGATTGGGGCCCTACCTTTATGGCCTCATTTAACCTTAATGACCTCCTTAAGGGTGTCCTATTTTTAAATATAGTCACACTGGGGATTAGGGCTTCAACCTATGAGTTTTAGGGAGACAAAATTCAGTCTACAATAGGATGTATACTAATTTTGTTATTTTTAGACATTTAGGTTGATTTCTGGCTCTTACCACAAAGATGTTTATGCCTCAACACGGTCCACTACTATTCCCTTAGTGTAAATTCTCATATACGTTGACACATCAAAGAGCATGGAGAACATTAAAGCCTTTGAGAAATAGTGCCAAATTGCTCTCCAGAAACGTCTTACCAATTTACATGTCCACTAGCCATATAAGACTAATTTTACTTTCAATTTATTGCAAGAAATACAGTCTTTTTAGATATCACCAAGGCCTGGTGACTTCTCACCATCCCTGCACCTTCACCTCCCCACTTCCTACCATGTACACACACTTATCCCTTGAGGAGAAGTATAACAGAGGCAAATCAAGAAAAGTACATGTTGGCCTACCCATTGTCAATGAGATTTACATCAGTAAGCACCCTATTTATTGGTATAAACCTCAGCAACAGAAACAAAAAATGCAGTTACAGAAAAGCCCAGGACCATGGCTGGCCAAAACAGAAGAGGAATTTGGAATTTAGACATCAACAATTGAGACAAACATGTAAACAAGTAGGTTAGTCCAATACGCTCTACCTGTAGGAAAAAAAAAATATCTCAAAAGGAACGTAAGATTAAGCAATTTGATCATTGAAAGAGAAAGTGAAAACTGAAAAGTCCTATTTCACAAGCTGAGTAATTTTTTAATGATAAAATAAGCTAAAAAACAACTTAAAGACCTACTATGAACATGTTCAAACATGAACAGAGAAGTAGAAAGAATACTAGTGAACACTTTTACATGCACACAGCATGAGCTCAAAATTGTTACCATTTTGTTAACATATTTACTTTATATGCATATGTATATAATTTTTTCCCAAAAATTTAGAAATTGATACTTCACTGCTAGATACTATTGTGTGCATCTTTCCAAATAAGGACTCTCTCCTAAATCCATGATTGAAACATTATCATACTTGAACAAAATTAGCAATAGTCTCCCATATCATCCAGTACCTGTCTCCTATTCAAATTTCTCTAATTTTTCCCCAAATAGTTTTTATAGCTGTTTTCTTTAAACCAAGAGCTAACCATGTACCAGGCATTGCCTTTGACTGTTATCCCTAAAGTCCTTCTGTGATTTTTCACCTCGTGGGCTCACCATCCAGTGGTGATATGATTGAATGAACTTATTTCATTGGAGGATGAAAAATGGAATTTTTGTTTTCATTTTAGAGTTGCTCCTGTATTTATTAGGTCAAAATTCTGTGTAAAGAAGAACTTTCTCTCATTAACCTATTGTCTAAAATGTTCAAACACATGCTCTATTCTTTGTCTTTTGTTAACCATTTTCATATCAAGAACTTGATGGGAGAGTCACTTCCAATTATGGTAAGCAGCGTTATTTCCCTCTATTTTTCAATATAATCATACATCTTAAAGTCAGCTTATCTTCTTTTTTATTCTCAAATTGTCACAGATATTACCAGTGGGAGTTCTTTCAAGCTGTCTTCTAGTCTCTCTGAAATAACCTCCTGTCTCTTTTATTCTTTCCTTGCCTCCTAAAGCTATAAAATGTTCTAGGTTCACCTGTTCAACATCAGTTTAGGTTTTATTCATTTTTCCCTTCAAAACTTTTTCATCTTTATATTTTCCAAGAAATGTGAAATAAAGAAGCAAATAAATGATTGTGCTTTGGTATCTTGATCTTAGTTTGGGTTTTCCCAAAAGCAAATTCAGGCAATGACTTCAATACAGGTAAATTATTTAGGAGTTGATCTCAGGAAGCCAAAGTGAAGAGTCCATGGGGCCCCTGGGTGGTTGGGTTGGTTGGGCGTCCAACTTCAGCTCAGGTCATGATCTCGCAGCTCATGAGTTCGAGCCCCACATTGGGCTCTGTGCTGACAGCTCAGAGCCTGGAGCCTGCTTTGGATTCTGTGTCTCCCTGTCTCTCTGTTCCTCCCCTGCTCACACTCTATGTGTGTGTGTCTCTCTCTCAAAAATAAATAAACATTAAAAAAATTCAAAGTGAAGAGACCAGGAAATTGAGACATAAAAGGGGAATAGCAAAACACATGTGTGTTGGTGGCCTACTTATCATTGTGGGCAACAAGCTCAATCCCCTGGGAACCTTTTATAAAAACTCCTGTAGAAAAGAACATTCATTTCCTCAGAACAGTCCACTGAAGAAATGGGGAGCTGAGATATTTATCAGTTGCATTTTCTCATTTGTTGAGTGTTGCCCTGGAAGCATTAACTGTTGAACTGGAGAAAACACTGAGGTGGAGAAGCACAACTCAGGTGCTCAACATAGGAAGTTATCAGTGTGCTAAAGTTACAGATGAGCCAAAGAGATGGGGCAAGGCATTGAGAGCGTCTACTACATGGGAAAGTGAAGTTGATGCCTCTTCGACTATATATGTTCTATTCCTTTTCTTTGTTTCTTGACCCATGGTCTCTAACACTTTGAATGCCAACTATATCTAGATCCAGAAGTGTTCAAGTGGGAAGATTTCCCTGCTCCTTCTGCTTTCTAAAATCTTTCTGCTTTCATAAAATCCATGGTGTTCTATGCCAACTGAATGGCTGTATTTAACTTACACTGCTTCCTGAGTTTTACATCCACATTTCCAAGTGTCTATTATGTACATCCAATTGGATGTCCCATAGATTCCTCAAATCCATCATGTCCCAAACTGGTTAGCGCCTTCCTCCTGAATCCACTTCCTCTCTAGTGGTAGTGTGAATTGCACTACCATCTACCCAGATACCAAAGCCAGAAGTTAGGCTTTGGCTTTGATGATTTATTCTCACCACAAGCCATCACTTATCTTTTGCATTCCAAGTGCTTTTCAAACCCATCTATGTCCCTTCATTACCACTGCCTCAATTTTACTTGAGGCATATTCTCTTACCTTGATTAGTGTGGCAGTCTCCAAACTAATTCTCCAAATGTTGCTGCTTCTAATCCCTTCTCCACACTCAAGCCAGGTGATCTCTCTAGAAGGCAGCAAGAGCAACTGATCCTAACACTATTTTGCAGAATCCTTTGTTGATTTCTGTTTGCTTTAAGTATAAAGCTAAGTCTTTCAAGTGATTGAAATGCCCTTTGTGGTATAGCTATTGTTTGAACTTCTCTGCCTTCGAATCTGTCACCATCACCTGCTCTAAATCCCCACCCAACCACATGGCCACACACTGCCCTTGGGCACACTACTCTGGTTCTGGGGCTTCTCTGAGGTCCTGCAATGCACCATTCTGTGCCTCTCTCTCTCTCTCTCTCTCTCTCTCTCTCTCTCACCCTCCCTCCCATCCCCCAACTTTACTTTCAGCTTGGAACACTCATCCTACTATTCTCTGTTATGCCCAGAATTTGTGATCCCCAAAGGCTGCCAGGGAGCCGAGTCTGATGTAAAAGCAAAAGAGCCTTTATTTGAGCTAGCTCGAGCTCAATCCCCTACCTGCACCGATGCAGTGGTGAGATATCGGGGAGAGAGAGCGAGTTTCAAAAGGACAAAGGTTTTATTGGAGCTTAGGGACAGTTGGTGAGGTAATGGCTGTGGCCTCAGCTGATTGGCTGGGGAAGGGTTGGAGTCCTGTTAGGCAGGTGAGAGGGAGGTTACTCAAGGGGAGGAGGCCGTGGTCAAGGTGAAGGACACAGAACAAGATGGAGTCGGCCGGCATAGGCCCGCCCTTTCATTCTCCACCTGGCTGACTTTTACCCTACCTTCAGGTCTCAGAAGACATATTTTGAGGCCTCTGATATGTGCTCTCCCAGTACCCCATGCTTCTTGTAACCACCGCTTGCCTCAGTTTCCATGTCTATAAATTGAATATAACGAGAGTGTCCACCTTGTACAATGATTGTGAGGATTAAAAGAGTTGATATATGCAAAATACTTACTAAGTACCCAGGAAATACTAGCTGCTATTATTATTATCATCATTGTTATAATTTCAAACTAAATGGCATACTTAATTGTCTGTCTTCTGAAAGGGACAGAAAGTTCCATGAGAATAGCAGCTTTATACCTATCTTGTTCACAACTGTATCTCCTGCACTGTGTTCATTGTCACCTGGCAGGGAGTCAGAATTTGTCTCGTAGATAAATGGATGGAACAGGAATATGGTAGCCTGATGCAAGGTGACTTCCCAAAGGTTCAAGGAGAGGTAGAGAAGCGAATGCATGTGTAAATGACTCTCATGTTGGGAGAGGTGGGCAAGTCTGGTGGTACAGGCTCAGGTTTTCAGGGACAGCACGTAGCGATCACTTACGAAGGGGAACTTTAATAATTTTATATAATCCTCACAATGGTCCTGTGAAGACCATGGTTTTACTGAAGAGGAATCTGAGTAGAAGAAAGATTACATGACTGGTCTGGAGTTCCAAGCAAGTGACAGAATGAAGATGTCTGTCCAGGCTCTTAGCTTATCCCTTCCCTAGCTGCGTTCTGGAAACTTGGGTGCTGCAGTATGTTAATAAATGGTAGTGAGGATTTTGGGGGCACAGATAAATTTGGGGACCACAGAATGAAATTGTAGTGACTGCGGTTATGGTCAGTTTGCTGCAGAGCTGTTCAAAGACTCTAATATGCCAGTGTGAATTGTGACTCTCCAAGAAGAGAATGTGTTTCCCCAGCTTACTTGAATGGAGATCCCTATCTTCCCAGAGCTTTCCTGGGAAACAGCCATGGCCCTTGCTCAGCCTTCTACTCATATTGCCTACCTCCCTTCTAACTCCAAGATTTGGTCATTTCTGGGGCACTTGGGTGGCTCAGTCCATCGGGCATCTGACTCGATTTTGGTTCAGGTCATGATCCCATGATGCCAGTGTTGTGGGATCAAGCTGCATGTCAGGCTCCCTACTGAGTGTGGAGCCCACTTAAGATTCTCTCTCTCTCTCTCTCTCTCTCTCTCTCTCTCTCTCTCTCTCTCCTCTCCCCCGTCCCCGCTTGCTGTCTCTCTCTGTAAAAAAAAAAAAAAAAAAAAAAAAAAAGGATTTGGTCTTTTCTAATCCTTCAAGTTTTAAGTTTAGTAACTAGGATCATTAGTGAAAACATAATCCCTGTTTAATCCTCTTGTGATTTAACAGTTATTTGTTAAACACGTATGATATGCTTGGAGCTCTGCTATATGCTGTGCCATACCACAAACCATGAAAAGGTTCCTGTTCTTGTGACAATATTACTACTGAGAGAAGCAACACAAACAATGACAATGACAACATGAGCCATACAGTACCGTGCTTTGTTTTTAGCGAAGTGCATTCAGAGCTTACCTCTCACTTGCTGCCTGATGGGATGGATGCAGTGGTACTACTGGGCCCCATATGATGGGTTTCACAGGATGTAATCCTAAGGAGTCAGGTGAATCGCTCAGTCACATGGCTGGCCATCCATCCGGGGTGTTTATTTGCAGCTTTCCCTCAACTTTCCGGTATGGTAGATTTCCTCTTTTCATACACATCTGAAACGATAGAAACTCTATCACGATGTTTATAGAATGATGGAAGTAGAATGGACCTGGGTGATTTTTAAAAGCCAATCTCCCATTTTACAGTTGAAGAAACTGAGGTCCGAGGAGGCTCAGCGATATGCCTAAGGGCCCCCCCTGCCATGCGCTTACGAGCACAACGATAAGAAATGGCTCTCTGCTATCTACCATGCACAAATCATCTCTGATTTTTAATTCTACCACCGTTTCGTGAAAAGTACATTCGTTTTATCCCCGCCTTAGTATTGGGCCTGCACCCACTCAGACGTCTGTTTGTTTCTGTCATCACTATCCTGAGTGGGTCTTGTTTATTCCTCTATTGTTTGAGGAGCTTTGGAAAGGAGTGAAACTGTTAAGTCTTTACACTGGCAGTGATCTTTAAGACCCATAAAAGATTAATTACCAAGGGAACCTATAACTTTGCATGATCAAACTAAAAATTCTATTTTTATGGCTGCCTGTGTTTTATCCTCTATAAATTTTATAATAATGATTAGGCTCAGAGTCTGAACATAATTTACATACATCAACACGTCTCACACTGTCCTTATAGCCAGTGAAACACCTGCAGCAAATACGAGCAAGCAGAAAGCTCCCAAGCTCTCCGAGGCGTTGATCAATTCAAGCTCTCGAAGGAAAAGAGACACACACACTGAGACAGAGAGAGACGGGGAGAGTCTGACCGGGCTGGGGGCTCCTGTAACCACCGTCGTGTGGCCTGCAGTGTTCACACAGGAACAGTGCCTTCTGCACTTGTCAGAAATACACTTACTTCGGCTTTTTCATCCCTTCCCAAGGTGATCAGCCTTATTTCCCAGAAATGCTTTTTCTCTTCCACTGACCAGAAACTCTTTAGAAGTGTCAGCACAGGAAAGACTTTAGAGAATGTGGCTATTTAACACGACTGGTTTCTCCCACCCGTGCCCAGAATATGTTCCAGTCTATAGATAGATGCGGCGCATGTCCCCTGAGTCCCTGCAGCACCTCCCTCTCCTCTAGCCTCCCACTTACTCTACCTTGGATTGATTTTGCCTCCTAGCGAAGAGCTAAAGGTTATCAGGCAGGGATTTAAGTCCGGGCACGCTAGCAGACGTGTACCAAGGCAACGGCAGCTGCAAATAGCGTATGGTACAAGCTTTCAGGGTAAACATCAATTTCTCCAATTTGCTATAGCCTGAGAACCTTATAAGCCTAGCGAATGAATTGTGAGTGTGGGTTTTGTGCTGGATGGATGGAGCAGGCTTGTTTCTATAAAGCTCTGTTAATGTACACTGAGTCCTCAGCTTAAATATCATGAAGGAGTAAGAAGTCACAGCTGTTTCATTCGCCACCCTCTTTACCTGTGCCAGTTTCAATCTTCTTGGACAAAGGCTGCCTTGGCGATCTCTCACCTGGATTCGGTTTCATTCTGATGGGAGAGGAGGCCAGAGCTCGTCCCCAGACACCAGGGCTCACCCTTCATCTCTCTGCTTATTGAACCCCCATCTCCATCTTCAAATGCACCACCTACCTGGCCTTCAGCTCAATATATGCTTTTGAATTTTTAAAAGTTTATTTTAAAACTGTGTACGTGCAGTTTAAATCATCCATGTCATTTCATGAAGGACTTTTTAACCTATATCATTTACTCTGGTTTAACAAATTTTCCAAAACTTTCCAGCACACATAACAAACTTTGATACTGACTTAAATACCTTCATTTAAGTTGACAAATACATTTTTTCCCTTCCAAGTATGGATGGTTTACAACTTCACCAATTGGCCGCTAATTTGGTTTTCTGAGAAACTGTATAGGACTTACTTTATGTTCACTAAATATGGTTGTAAGAGAAAGTGAAATTCCGATAACCACACGTATTGAAAATAAACACTGTGCAAGTACTTGGATGCAATTGAATAAGAAAATGTGCACTTTGGATAAAAACACATAATTTTATGTATTGAAATCATTGTGTCCAAATCTGGGTTAAAAGAAGGTAGCGTAAGGTGTAATTCAATAGGGACCCCGAGACCCATTATAATGATTCGTGTTCGAGTGTTTCCTCAGCTCTTCCCATTCTTTCTCAGAGAACATCCATGAACTCCTCCCTATGCTATGAAATATTTCCTGTTTCTATGAGATGCTCTATTTACCATAACAGGCGCTGAGGTCTTTCCGTGTGCTAGGCACTATGTTAAATGCTTTACACGGACCGTCTTGTTTAATACCTACGCTTTTAAGAAACAGGTAGAATTATCACTCCCATTTTCTAGATGAGGAAACTAAGGCCAAAGTGAAATCGCTAGGCCAAAGTCATAGCACTGGTGAGTGCTGCAGTTTAGATCCACACTCAACCTAAACCCATTCAGAACTTTCCTGTTTGTATCTGGACTTTTACATTGGACACAGCTTCCCCAGAGCTGGGCGTTCATTATGCGCCTTTGTTTCCCCCTGTGTGCCCAGAACACCCAAATATTTGTTAATTTTAAAGGGCCAAAGCAATTCCAGGAAAAGCCAGAATAACAATATAAAACCAGCAGGCCTAGAAATACAATTCTCCCAAAGGAGATCGAGCTCTTCTTCCTGATCATGTTAAAAGACTAGAATCCGATCATTTGGTTTAAGGACAACCTTAAATAAAAGTCTCATTAATCAGAATGA
Organism: Felis catus; assembly: GCF_018350175.1. NCBI lineage: Eukaryota > Metazoa > Chordata > Mammalia > Carnivora > Felidae > Felis > Felis catus. The sequence goes on from NC_058375.1 coordinate 189,910,038, forward strand.
GTCTTCCCACAATAATGAGCCCTGGATTGAATTTTAGAACCCTCTTTATGCTTTGTTAATAACAAAGCTGTTATAAAAATAATTTGATAAGACAGACCGTTGCAATGGTGTCACTTAGCTGTAAAAAGGGTTCCTTAGCCTGGTGTCTGAGCATACCCAACTTACGTAATGCTAACATAATGGATTATGCATATTGGATCGGGTTAAAAAGGAAACCCAGTGAAGTATTACAGCAATTTAAAAAATATATATCAGGGCTTGTTCAGCACAGATATTTAAAATTTAAACCTGTTTAAATATTCAACTGAAACTAAAATAAAATTCTGAAAAATGGCATTCAATAGAAAAGCTCCATTAAGAATAAAAATGCTTTTCCAAACCCATTTAGTTCTAATGGAAACCCATCGAATGACGTTCTCATTGTTACCGCGCCAGCCAAGGGAAAAATTACACATAGGTTTCGGTAGGAGGAAATCCGCTGGACTTCTTGTGGCGCAAGCCTCCCTTGGAAAAGTCAGAGAAAAGAGATGCTTCAGACCAACCCTCAGATCAGGCCACGATTTGTTTAAAATGGTCTGGAGCTTTCTTAAATAGCATCTTCTCATTTGTCCCCTTGCTTCAGTGAAACCTCATTATACGTCCACACCAGATGTAATCCTAAAAAGAAAAAAAATTGGCACTTCTTGCTGCGATATCAGGATACTGACCAATTTGCCTCCTGAGAGCCAAGCTTTATTTCTCCGATAAACATCCTGCAGGATGTTTTTATTCAATTAATTGGAATGATTGCTTACACAGAAATGTACCGCTTTATCAAGGTCTGCTTGAATATCAGGCTTGGGCTGAGCCCCAGCATTTTTGTTCCTGAGTTCTCCTAACAGCAAATGCATGTGGATTTTGCAACACAATTAAAACAATCAGCAGGAATTAGCCGGTTTGATGCCTCCACTCAAATAGCAAACACAGAGAGGTAAATAGGGAAATGTATGTGTACGTGAAAGAAGGCTTCCAGAGATGGAGGGAAGGCTTTTAGGAGACATAAAATGGAAGGTATTATGGGAAGAAATATAGGATAATATAAACAGAGTCTCTAATCCTGAGGACTGTAAATCCCTTTTCCTTAATTGGTTTAGAAACTGTGGTCTGTAACGTGAGACGGAGGGCTCTGGCTGCCTTTCTTCTTTGCTGCCCGGAATCACATTAAGTGGAAAACAATAGTGGGGCTGACAGCTCCCTTTCTGTGGGGCATTTACAGCTAATGTGCTATTGAGACTAATACAATTACACGGGATTAGCATGCTGCCAACCCGGCTCAGATTGGAGGATTCTCTTCTAGGTGGAGGGACCTGGGCTCTCTCGGAGGAAGGTCTGGAGGTCTGAGAGGGGTAGTGCATCAAGTGTACATTTCTCCTAATTATTCTAAAATCCAGGCGAGTAACCATGACTTTGTGATTTACTCAAGATCTTGATTATGAATTCTAATCCAAACAAAATCCTAGTTGGAGTTTTTCATTGGTGCTTTATGCTAGTTGGCTTGTTTTTAAAGATTCATAATAAATCTAGAAACTTCCTGCTGGGACTACACCTTTCCACTTGTTCTCCGTGTGTGCTTTACTTCTGTTTCCCAAGATGGGGCGGGGGTGGGGGGTGGGGGGGGGAGGCGGGAGGGGACCTGTATTTAGGAATTCAGGAATCACTACTGCTCAGATCATCATTCCCTGGTATCCACTTGCATTCTCTTGGCAAACCTGAGCTGACAGATAACACTGGGGTTTTTACAAAATGACTACAGAAATCTACTGTACCTACATGGTAGATTTTACAGAATGACTAGAAATCTGCTACGATGACTATAGAATTAAACTAATTCAAGGTTTTCTTTCTTTCTTTTTAAATAAATATATACATCCATGTTTGTTTGTTTGTTTATGTCTACACCCAACATGGGGCTCAAACTTACAACCCCAAGATCAAGAGTCACATGCTCTACGACTGAGGTAGCCAGGTGCCCCTAATTCAGGGTTCTCTTAAGTATCCCTGGGAACCTGACGTTGGTCTCACGCTACACAAAGGAAAGCTGTTTATCAAGGGAATAAATGAGAAGGACACAGTGTTTTGGAAAAATAACTTTTTTTTTAAAATTTTTTTTCCCTCAACGTTTATTTATTTTTGGGACAGAGAGAGACAGAGCATGAACGGGGGAGGGGCAGAGAGAGAGGGAGACACAGAATCGGAAACAGGCTCCAGGCTCTGAGCCATCAGCCCAGAGCCTGACGCGGGGCTCGAACTCACGGACCACGAGATAGTGACCTGGCTGTGAGAAGTCGCAGCCCCCACCTTTCCCACCACAAGACAGGTTGCTACAAAAATAACCGCCTCCATTCCGCTTCTGTAAAACTGCTTGCGCACCCCACCCTAGCCGGAGGGTCCCCAGCCGCTTCGCAACCCGGGCCCCAAGTTGCATCAGCTGAGTTGCATCAGCCGAAAGAAACTGCATTTCCCAAGTGTCCCCAGGACAAAATTACCCCCACCCCTAGCCACCACCGAAAAGAGAGCCTATCGCCAACCTGTATGCAAATGTAGCCCAAATGCTATAAAAGACCTGTAACCCCGCTTTTCGAGGCTCTCCCGCTTTCCAACACTGGGGAGCCCTGGTGCACCAGTAAAGACTCTCTGCCGACGTCGGAGTGCCGTGTGGTTCTTTGCGCCAACTCTCATTTCATAGGGCCTAGGAGCTTGGTTCCTAACAGCTGAAGTCGGACGCTTAACCGACTGCGCCACCCAGGCGCCCCCCCCCCTTTTTTTTTTAATTTTTTTTTTTCTCAACGTTTATTTATTTTTGGGACAGGGAAAAATAACTTTTTTAAAAACACCGCCCATTTCCTCCTTAGGCACCTTAAAACTATCTCCAAGAAAATGAGCATAGCTACATGTTGTTAGCTATCCAGTGCTATGTTTCTCTATCATTCAGTAACTAGTTCCAACTATTTTTATTCTTATAATTAAAAAAAAATAGCAAATATGACATGCTTGTTACATCCCCAGCATGGTGCAACAATACTTTTCTAATTTAATTCCAAAGCTGTCAGTCCTAAATAAGTGCCCCTAGTGAATGCTTTAGTTCCCCCATCTATATGGTCTATTCAGATGATCACTCCATTTTGAGCAGCTTTCTCAAGATCAGAGTTATCGGTCTGATGGTCCAGAAATGTCGAAGAACCTTTGGTCTGACACTCTTTTCGGTGATGGTATTTTCTTCAAAAGGCCCATGTTTCAATGCAAATGTGACCATTTGAAAGTTAACTGAATGTTACAATTTGTCTCTGAATGTGAGGCCTAAAATGAACACGATTCTGGTGCCTCTGATGCAGGTGTGGGAAGTAGGGAAAGGAAGAAGAAAAGTCTAATAAGACAAGGTAAAGACAGACATGAAGGGTTTCACATGTTAATTAATATGAATTTTACCCAGTTCTGAGAAAGATAGCAAAAGGACTCTTTTTGGCTTGCTTTTGATTTAGTGCTCTCGCTTGTACCCGGCTTGTGCATCATACAGAGAAGTCTGGAGTCCCTTCTTCAGGTCTGGAAGGGAGCATTCCTTCAGTTCTTCAAGGGAGGGACTCCTTTCTCCCTTTCCTCCAAAGGCCTGGTTCGCGGAGGGGGGCAACACTGATGCCAGGCATCTTACATCAAAGCCGACGATGCGCAGGCCAGTCCTAACTGGGGAAGAATGAAATATTCATTTGGTTGGTTGGCGAGAAACCCATGACTTAGAAAGTTGAAGTCGTTTGTGCACAGACTGGGCCTGAATTCCAGTGATTCTCTTTTCCTTCCTTCCACACCACACACGGTTCTGTGCTGTTTCCCACCACCATCACCACCCCTGTGACCACTATCTGTGAAAGCCCTGTTCTGTGCCAGGCGCTGGGCTAATCACCTGCACACATTGTCTCCTACATGCATCGCAACAACCCTGCGAGGCAGGTAGGTATTTTTATGCCCACTTTGTAGAAAAGAAAACTGAGTTTCAGAGAAGTTTCAGTGACTTGCCTGAAGCCATGCCTCCAGAAATGTCAAATTCAGGGTTCCAACTCAAGACTTTGTCAAACTGGAACTTATCCTTTCCATTACATCGTGATACCTTAAAAAAAAATTTTTTTTAATGTTTGCTTATGTTTTTGAGAGAGACAGAGTGTGAGTAGGGGAGGGACAGAGACAAAGAATCTGAAGCAGGCTCTAGGCTCCAAGCCATCAGCACAGAGCCGGGTGCAGGGCTCCGACCCACAAACCGTGAGATCATGACCTGAGCTGATGTCGGATGCTCAACCGACTGAGCCACCCAAGTGCCCCATCGCGATACCTTTTTAGCTATTATACGACTGGTAGGAATGTGTGATGCTGTGTCTGTGGGTTTGCCACACCCAGAATCAATTCCTTTGAGTGCTCATTGGGGAATCCTAATCCCTGCCTCAGGAATAGGCACATGACCAAATCTTATCAAAAAAGTGTTTGTCCCCTGGCCACAGTGACTGACAGGGCCAGCTTTATGGGCCTGAGACCTGTGTGGTCTCACAGGACCCTGACCTCAGAAAGGTCCCACCCTTGATTAAATGTGCAGTGGTTGCCATCTTGAAATTCTTAGTAATTTTTTAACAAGGGGCCTTACATTTTCATTTTGCATTGGGCCCCACAGATTGTGTTTTCGGTCCTGGTAATTGGTCTCGTCCTAGCACATAAAGCAACAATCTACACCAATGAGGCTCGATTCCAGAACTTTGCTGGACTTTTTGAGAAAGTTCTACTTTCTACTGAAGTGGTAAGTCTGGAGCTTCTGGAGGCCATGATGTGCACAATCTGCCTGAGAATGAAGCCAGAGGAGAGCAGAACTGCGGGTGTCTTGACTAAATCGCTGGAGTTCCTGGGCCTAACCCATTCCCCTACTATTTTTTGCCTAAGTCAGTTCAGGCTAGGTGTTTCTGCAACCCCCAAAAGCTCTAACTAGTGCTGTTGCAGACTGTCTTCTCCAGAGAAGTACTGAGGCAGGGTTTAGGGTATAGGATGTTTATTAGGATACATTTGTAAAGGGAGGGGGAAGAAGCAGGGTTGGGTGGAGGAAGAGGTCAAACTTCTGCCTCTTGCAGGCCCAGTGAAGCCTCAGCCAACCTGACAGTGAGCTCTGGATAGAATATTGCTTGTCAGAGGTATCCCATGTCAGGTCAAGGTGGCCAGGACTTCACAGCCTGACTGCTCAGTCTCCAGATGGAGCTGTCCCAGGAAAGGTATGGATCTGAATGAGGCAGTTCTCTACAGCTAAGGCAGAGCCTGAAGGAGCTGACAGCTCAGATATGTCTGCTGACCTCACTCCCTGTAGCCGGGCAGCAAGTCCTTCTTTAGAGAGGTCACTGTGCCTGTGTCTTCGCTTCAGTTCTCCAAAAATCAGAACCCGAGACAAAAGTTTATACGCACTGTTGTATAAAGGAGTATAGTCCTAGAGAAGCAGAAACTGGGGATGGGGGAAGAGTGAGGCAAGAAAGAAAGGATGGCCAACAAGAAGGTGTATTATGGAGCTGGTCTCTATTTGGAACCAAACACAACTCATGCGCATCTGATTATGTCCCAGGACAGTCCATCATGGGGGAGGAAGAAGAAAGAGCGTTCATAGATGACCCTCTGCTTTGGACAGCAGGAAGAGGCATTTAGTGTCTCCGAAGTGGCTTTATAAAAGGTGCAAATTCCAGGTGCTGGGATTACTGAAAGGTAAACTTGAAATTCTCTTGCCCTCACCTTCATCACCTAGCTGGGAAGAGGGAACACACAGCAAAAATAAAAAGGTGACATAGGCTAAACAGGCAGTCGGTGCAAACTAATGGCGTTCACAATACGCTCTGTGGTACCTCTGAAAAGCAATGGTTGTAAGATACTAGAGTAGTGGGCTATTTACTTAGAGGTGGGACAAGGGCTGAACCTTTAAGTCACAACTTTTCGGGGGCGCCTGGGTGGCGCAGTCGGTTAAGTGCCCGACTTCAGCCAGGTCACGATCTCGCAGTCCGGGAGTTCGAGCCCCGCGTCAGGCTCTGGGCTGATGGCTTGGAGCCTGGAGCCTGTTTCCGATTCTGTGTCTCCCTCTCTCTCTGCCCCTCCCCTGTTCATGCTCTGTCTCTCTCTGTCCCAAAAATAAATAAAAACTTTGAAAAAAAAAAATTTAAGTCACAACTTTTCTAACCGTAGGGAAAAGGAGCAAAGTGGGCGAAGTCAAAATGGAAATGAACAAAAAACAAAGGGACTACATCTTAGAGTAGCAAATGGATGGGAGAGCTGAAGGTCTATAAGAGAGCTGGAAAAGAAGTACTGAGAAAAAGGGACAAAAAGAGAAAAAGCGGACAGGGGGCTGGCTGGTGGAGATTGGTATTGTCATATGTACAAAGCCAATGTCATTTTAGGACCGTGAGGTGCAATTCTCTTCAAAAGGCGTCTTCTTACCCAATTTCTGGTACCAGTGGCGTGGAACTGCCACATGCTTATTCTACGTTATGTCTATACGTTGTTTAGGGAACTCTGCCATGTAGATTTTGGAAGCGCGTCACTTTAGCATAGTTAGCAATGACCACGTATCTCTTTCCCTGGAAACGTAAAACTCTTCTTTAAGCAGAACTATCATTTGCTGAGAATCTCTTATTTGGCTTGTCAAAGTTTAAGGAAAGGAAGCAAGCATTAGAAACTCGTCCAGTCTTGCCAGCCATGAGACAACTGAAGAGATATTCCAATCATCCCTGAATTTGTTTCCTCATGTGTGCTCATGACATTTTCTCACGTGCTCAAATGGAGTAATTGTATTGAATAAAACACACAAAAGTGGAATCCTTAACGATGGTGCTTATTCAGAAAACGGGGAGTTATTGATTCCAGATCTAGCTTTCTGATTTCCGCCAGAAACTGCACACCTGGGTTGGGAATGTCTGTCTTTTCTGGAAGTTGATGTGCCTGGAGATGTTGGAGGAAAAGGGAGACGCTTTCCAAAACGGTTTCTTTTTCTTTCAAGTACTCCCTGTGGGTGCTTTACCCACCCTTGTTGGAGATGATCCTACTAGTTTGCAAAAACCTTTGTGCATTGACAGATGGCTTTGGGAAACTGCAAATATAGGAGGCTTCAAAGGACCTCTCAATTAGGCATGATGTTGGGAGAGTTTAGGTTAAATTCAAGGATCCTAAGTTCACTTCTCAAACAAATTCAGAATGAGACGTGTTTCCTTTGCTGCAGAATAAACAGATTGTTAGGGCACCTCTGCTATGTAGTATTCACAGCTGCAGAGGATGGGGGGCCACACAGCTCATGTCACTCTAGTCTCTGATCTAGCCCCAAGCACCTGGTCATTATTTGTTTACTATTTGTTTAAGGGAACAAAGAAACAGGCTCTCTCTTCCCAGGCAGTGAGAAAAGGCATTCCCGTCCCAGGTTCATAAAGCTCTAGAGGCCCTCTCCCTACAGAGAGCTATCAAATCCCAGGTTTGAAGAGCCACCCCCCCCCCCCCCCCAGTATGTCATCAGAGGCTGTGTCCTTCTTTTTTGTAAGTCACTTTCCTGAGGCAGGGTCAATATTATTATTCCCATTTTGCACATTTTGCACAGTAGATCAATTTTCGGTTCCCAACAACAGAACTTCCTCAATTTTTATATGATGAAACTTAACTCCAATCATATGGGCATAAAGAATATGCATAGCCACCAGAGCATTGTTTGATTTCAGGAAGGAATTTTATTTCACCTTAAAATATGGTCTATAGTAGCCTAATTGTGAAAAAAAATGCATTGTGTGTGGGCCTCTTTTGCATATTTAGATACAGAAGAATGTGAGCAGTCGCCAGATAATATAATTTTCATCCAGCCAAATATCGAGTACAATGAAGAAAATGCAACTTTTGCAGTGTGATTTATACATGCTTATATACCCTTCATTTTTAGTCTATATGAAATGCAGACATTTATAGTTCTATAACCAGAGGAATAAAATTTGAATGTGTAGTAAAACGAGAAATGTATTTTAAATGGGCTTTAGAAACAGAACTGGGGAAGTCATCAAGAGGCCACAGTCACTAATGTCATTGGTTATTTTGTAGATGGCCACTCAGATGGAGGCCTGGCAGGCGCAGGATTGAATTTGGGCTGATGGGCAGTGGGAGATGGAGTGATGGCTTCCTGTAAGTGATTGAGATACAGCAACATAGTAATCCAGGCTGGCCATAAAGCAGCTATAAAGCCTGTATGAGAAATTCCTTCTGCCCATTTGAGGCATCCTTATTGTTTTTACTTTTAAAAGAAGAACTATTTTATGATTTGGCATAGATCATTGATTGTGGTGCTTTTCTATTTCAGGTATCTCCCAGCTGTGTTCTGTGTCAAATTCATAAAACAAACCAACAAAAATAAACCATTATTTTCACAAAATATTGGAAGAACGAGTGGCCATTTGCCTATCAGTGCCTATCACTTCCAATGTAACTCCCTTGGACATGTATTATAGAAGCAACTTATCAGCCCCAAGTGATATATGGGAAAGAGGGAGAATTAAAGAATGTTCCTTATTGTGATGGGCAGCTGAAATTCTTCTCCTTTGTCCTAGCAGAACTCAGTATATCAATTGGAAACGTGTGTCATGTGGTTTGAGTGGTGATGAATCTGTTCCCCCTCCAACCCCGACTGCAGGGATGTCATGTGACCCAAGCTGGGCCAATCATAGTCCTCCTCAGGACTTTTCCATGAGCACTCTAAGGGAAGACTGGTTGTTCCAATAGTATTACTAAGATGGGGGGATATGGGCTAGACGTTGCTGGCAGCCATTTTTATTAAGCACATGGAGAAAAGCATCCTAAAGACCAAAGCCAAGCCAAGCTGAGCTCAGAGATGGAGAGAAACCAAGCTTGTTACCCAGTTTAAATCTCAAAATTCAGTCATACTTGATTCTAGTAATAAACCTCCTTTTTAATTTTGTGAAATTGAAAACTTCCTTTTTTGTTTATTGTAGTTTTAGTTGAGTTTCTTCTATTACTCTCCACCCCCAAAAAGCCCTAATACACTTGAAGTTTATAAGACTATACATTGTCCATACTTACCAGCCTTCCTTGTAGCTTAGGCGGGGGCCACGTGACTAGTTATTGTCAATAGACTGTGAGCAGAAGTGATCAAACTTTGAGGCATTTAAGAGGTGGTGTGCCTCTGCCAGCCCTCTCTTCTACTGTTGCAGAGACTAAGAGGCCATGTCTACAAGCTAGTGTGGCTAGAAGATGACAGAGCCTGCATCAGCCCAGATCACTCAGACCATGTAGATAGAGCCTCTCCCCCACTTCTGCCAGCCTTTGCTGTGTTAAGCAACTAAGATTTCAAGAATAATTTGTTATGGGCACCCAGGGGCTTGTGGTAGAAATTGAGCTCAGCTCTATGGAACAATTAAGAAAGTTAGATTTTTCCTTGTTCCCCTGAGTTTGTGGCTAAAATCCATGTCCATCAACTAGTTTTTTGTAATGCTTCTTCATAGCATACGAAGTAGAGGTAGGGGATGTCACAAGACACAAAAGAACCAAGACACAAGAAGACACAAAAGAACAAAGAAGAACCAAGAAGACACAAAAGAACCAAGAATAAGGAGACAATGAGCACAGGAGCTCTCTTCAGTTTTGTGCCTAGAGAGAGTGGTAGGATCTCAGCCTCAGAGGAAACCAACATTCCCTGAGTTCAACTGTGAGTCAAACACTTTACCTACATTATTTCATTCCACTTGCACCAAGAAGCCATGAGATGATATGATTTCTGTTTCATTGACAAGGAAACTGAATTCCAGAGAGATTAAGTAGAGCCACAGTTTCCTGGCTATGAGGGGTCAGCTTTGAACCCTATCTGTTCAGCTGTACAATCTAGCCCAAATTATTCTGTTATTGCTATTAATAGTAGTGTAAATATTACTTACAGATAATCCGTTCCAGATGTACTTAAAGCACCAGCCTCTCCCACCCACCCTTCAACATAGAGAAAGCAGGATCCACCCATATCTGATCTGAGTCCTCAGGTTCAACCATGTCAGCGCTTTAGGAGCAAAATGCATGCCTTCCAGTCCCTGGCACCCCAATTACCCTGTCCCTGAATTCTTATGTCCTTTGTCTGGCCACCACTGGAATGTGCTGGTCTTTTCTTCAATATCCTGTCTGGCATTGTCCTTCTTAGCTTAATCAATTTTGCTTTGGGCACCCAGCCAATTTGGGTCCCATAATTCCTCATTCCCAGTTCCTCATATTCTCTAGGCTATTTCTCTTTGCCTTGACAAATTTCCTGAACTGATGGTCCCCATTTCTAACTAATTTGTCAGCCAATATCCTCCCTTCAGCTTAACCTACAAGTTTCTTAGTCTATGTCCAATCATTTTCTCTGCACCTATGACAGGCTACCCATCATTCTTATCTCTTTGCAACATTAGCGTTCTCAAAAAAACATTTATAAGTGATCACCCTCTGGGTTTCTAGTAGAATATGGTTTAAATTTCAAATCACGGTAATTTGGTGAAGGAGATATTTTCTTCTCAAACTTCTAACTTATCTTAGCCTCAATGAGTGTCTTATTCTAAATCCCCATGCATTTACACCAAATATATATTGCTACATAACGTGTAAAACATGAAATATAGAGAAACTGATTGGACATTGTAGGATTCTCCCAAACTGAACAACAAGCACAAAAGTATTGAAGGGGAGTTTGAAGGAGAGTCAGTAGGCCTCCAAAAATACAGAATCAGGCAAAACCATCCACTGCTTCATTGCCATTAATTAAAAACAAAAACCAAACAAAACCTTGTAGAAGAATATAACTTCCCAAAGGGAAATCTGGGGAAGAGACCAGGATTAATTCTCTGAATTTCCATGAAAGGGCACGAGTGATCATGAGCTGTCACAGTGTTCATGCAGTCACACTTAAATAATGTCATTGTGCTGCAACACAATTAGGACTCCTTATGGCCAATCACTTAGATCAGTATTTATGAAGGCTCAGGCTGCAGATTATGAGCCAAAATCTGGCCTTTTTCCCACCAGTGACTAAAATAATGCACAAAAGCCCATTTAGCACATCTCTGTGAACATCACATTGTCATGAACTCATCTCTGAGACAGTAAATTCTATAAGCATTAATGGGTCTTATTCAACAAACATCCATTTTGTAGTCAGACAATTTTGTCACGGACACCTGCCAATTCATAGTCTAAGAAGAAATCACTGAGCTTATAGAGTTGTCATTTAAAAAATGAATATGTCTCATTATCTTTATTTATATCCTTTTTACAGCTCCAAACTATCAATCCAGAAGACCTCTGAAGCTTTTTTGGGGGAAAAAAGTGTTTTCCAGTCAAAATCAAACACTGTACTTTGCCAATTAACCATGGCTTGATTTTGGCATTAAATTCTCATTGATTTTATTCAAATAGGAAAGTAGACATAAGTCCTTGACATCTGGACCTTAGCATATATCTTAGCATTGGAAGGTTTCATAAGAGATTGGGTGGGAGAAAGGAACATGGGTTCTAGTTCCTTTGTGACCTGCCACTATCTAGCCTTCAGCCTTTCGTCAAGGCATCACACCGCTTTGGGCTTCCAGTTTCCTCAACTCTTAAATGTTGTGTTTGGAATCAGAGTTTCTCTAAGATATTTTGCTGTTTTGTAAGTTTCTGGTCCTCTAGAATGATCCTCTTTCTTCAAGCATATAAGATATCATTGTTCTCCCTGCTCAGCTTTGTTCCAATGTCTCTATCAGGCAAATGCCCATTCAGTCTTCAAGTCCCAGCTCAAACATTGCCTCTTCTTGGGTTCTCAGTAGATTTAAGACAAGTTCTCCTAAGCTTATATTTTATTTTATAAAGAGGATGCTTTTATGTCATAATAAATACTATGGTAGAAGAAATAGTGGCCCTTCAAAGATATTCATTGTTTTAATCTCAAGAACCTGTGAATATGTTACTTTCCATGGTGAAAGGGACTTTGCAGATATAATTAAATTAAGAATCTCAAGACAGGAAGTCTTTTAAAAATTTTTAAATGTTTTATTTATTTTTGAGAGGGAGAAAGAGAGAGACGGAAAGACAGAGTATAAGCAGGGGAGGGGCAGAGAGAGAGAGGGAGACACAGAATCTGAGCTGTCAACCCTGGGCTCAGCACTGGGCTCGAACTCACTCGGACTGTGAGATCATAACCTGTGCCAAAGTTGGATGCTTAACCAACTGAGCCACCCAGGTGCCCCTCTTTAAAAATTTTTTTAATGTTTTATTTTTTAATGTTTGTTTATTGAGAAAGAGAGAGAGAGAGAGAGAGAAAGCATGAGAGGGTGGAGAGGCAGACAAAGAAGAGAGAAAGAGAATTCCCAAGTTGAGAATCCTGACACAGGGCTTGATCCCATGATCGCAAGATCATGACCTGAGCCTAAATCAAGCATTGGGTGCTTAACCAACTGTGCCACCCAGACACCCTAAGATGGGGAGATTATCTTGGATTATATAAGTGGGACCAATGTAATTATAAGGGTTTTGAAGGGTATATGACGGAGACAAGAGGGTCAAAATTAGAGAAAGGAGATATGACACTGGAATGATGCAATTCGAAGATGAAGGAAGAGGCCATGAGCAAAAGAATGTAGACTTCTAGAAGCTGGGAAAAGTAACAAAAAAAAGGGGGGGAAGGAAGGAAGGAAGGAAGGAAGGAAGGAAGGAAGGAAGGAAGGAAGGAAGGAAGGAAGAAAGAAAGGAGAGAAAGAAAAAGATTTTCCTCCTTGGGGTGCTCGGGTGGCTCAGTCAGTTAAGCATCCGTCTCTTGACTTCAGCTCAGGTCATGATCTCGTGGTTCATGGGATTGAGCCCCAAGTGGGGCTCTGTGCTGACAGGGTGAAGCCTGCTTGGGATTCTCTCTCTTTCCTACTCTCTCTTCCCCTCTCCCATGTGCTCTCTCTCTCCCTCTCAGTATAAATAAACATTAAAAAAGATTCTCCTCTGAAACTTCCAGAAGGAACATAGCTCTGTCAACACCTGAAGTTTAGACTTCTGACCTCCAGAACTATAGAATAAATTTATATTGTGTTAAGCCATTGAGTTTACAGTAATTTGTTAAAGCAGCAAAGACCAATACAATGATTCTGACATATGATATAGCATACCAATATTGTAACTGTTTATTTGTATGACTGTCTTTTTGCTAGTCAATGGATTTCTTGAGGGTGAGGACCGTATATTTTTATCTTTATATTCTCAGTTCTTAGAAGAGTCCTTGGTACATAGTAGATAACTCAAAAGGTATTTGTTGAAAGCCTGACTAGATGAATAAATCTTGTTTTACAAAGATAATGTCAGAATTTAGGGGATAAATGACTTGCTCAAGGATTTCATACTAATAAGAATGCTCCCAAATGCTGCATTTTCTCCAGGATGTGGTATTTTTGGTGACTCATATTTTCACTGAGAGTGCCACATCAAAAAGGTTGACGTACTGTCTCCATCACTTCATATGAAACCGTGCTACACAAATCTAGACTCCTGGGTAGAGAGTGACTTTTATTTATTTATTTTAAGCATAATTCTTGAGATTCCATAGGAGAAAAAAAACCACATTCAAACATTGGCAGAGTGCATTATATTATACAGTTTTACTTGGAGCTCTTTCAATGATTCAATTTAATGCTAAGTAGTCCAGATTTTGAGTAGTAAAAATATTATGTGCACTTCATCTGTTTGTTTAAAATGGGCTCTCTAAACAAAACCTACACTTTGCTTGAAGTTACCAGTGTCAGTGGGTGTGAATGTGTGTATTTATTTACACATCATGGAATGGAGAGGGTTTTGGGTGGGGGAGGGGGGAGGCAGAAAAACCCTCCCCCAACCCCTTCCAATGTAAAGGTGCAGCTAAACTCCCACTGGTTCTGCATGATGGTCCCACCCGGGGCTGTGACAAGAATAAGAGCCCATTTTTGAGCACCCGTCCTTGGAAGAAAGCATAAGTGTGACTGCCATTTACACTGCAGATGGTCCGGGTTGTCTCAATCTTTGTGTGAACAGCTGCTTGTTGTCCTCTCACGGTTGTAGGAGAGTTTGTTCTGTTGTTTGGCAAGTTCCTTCGTCCAAAAGTTCTTCCCATTTGAAAAGGAGAGGAGTTGGCTTAATGTCATCTTGTAAGAAGAGTTCAACTATTTTAACTCAAGTTTCACTGAGAGAAAATTCTACAGTTGCCCATCACAGGAATGCACTTTGATTCCAATGGTTAGATCCTGCCATGACTGTACGAAGAAGTTATTATTTTAGAGGTTCAGATTCTGTTTTTCATCATAAAATACATATTTAGGGGTGCCTGGCTCAGTTGGTTGAGCGCCTAACCATGGCTCAGGTCATGATCTCAGGGTTTGTGAGTTTGAGCCCTACATCGGGCTCTGTGCTGACAGCTCAGAGCCTGGAGCCTGCTTCTGATTCTGTGTCTCCCTCTGTCTCTGCCCCCTCTTCCGCTCATGCTCTGTCTCTTTCAAAAATAAACATTAATGGGGCGCCTGGGTGGCTCAGTTGGTTAAGCGGCTGACTTCGGCTCAGGTCATGATCTCGCGGTCCGTGAGTTCGAGCCCTGCATCGGGCTCTGTGCTGACAGCTCAGAGCCTGGAGCCTGTTTCAGATTCTGTGTCTCCCTCTCTCTGACCCTCCCTGTCTCTCTCTGTTCATGCTCTGTCTCTCTCTGTCTCGAAAATAAATAAACGTTAAAAAATCATTTAAAAAAATAAACATTAAAAAAAAGAAAATACATATTTAAATTTTTTCTTATATTTGCAGCTAGAAAATCTTTAGGAGCCTGGGTGCCTGGGTGGCTCAGTCAGTTGAGCATCTGACTCTTGATTTCAACTCAGATCATGATCTCACGATTCATGGGATTGAGCCCCAAGTGGGGCTCTGCACTGACAGCATGGAGTTTACTTAGGATTCTCTCTCTTTCCCTCTGTCCCTCTCCCCTGCTCTCTCTCTCCCTCCCTCTCTCTCTCTCTCTTTCTCCTCTCTCTCTCTCTAAAATAAAATAAAAGATAAAAACTAAATAAAATTAAAAAAAGAGAAAATGTTTAAGAGCCATCGATCTTCAATATTTTTCTATTTTTTGAATGTCTAGTCCTCAATGGTGAGACAAGGAGAATAAAATGCAGTATGTCCAGGGACACCTGGGTGGCTCAGTTGGTTGAGAGGCCAACTCTTGATTTTGGCTCAGGGTAATGATCCCAGGCTTGTGGGATCGAGCCACACGTCAAGCTCTGCACTGAGCATGGAGCCTGCTTGTGATTCTGTCTCTCTCTCTCTCTCTCTTGCTCTCTCTCTTTCTGCCCCTCTCCCCAACTCATGTAGGTCCTCTTTCTCATTTTCTCTCTCTCAAAATTGAAAACAATTGAAAAAAATGAAATATGTCCCCACAAATGATCTTCCAACCTCACTAAGGAGATTGGACATCCTTCACGCTAATGAAAAATTTGTGTACAAGGCACA
Source organism: Felis catus (assembly GCF_018350175.1). Classification (NCBI taxonomy): domain Eukaryota; kingdom Metazoa; phylum Chordata; class Mammalia; order Carnivora; family Felidae; genus Felis; species Felis catus. The sequence continues at coordinate 189,925,560 of NC_058375.1, forward strand.
TGTATTAATAACTTTATTGAAAAGATATACCAAAAATGCTAAATAATTTTGGGAACAAAAAATATACTTATTCTCCTCCCACCCTGGCACAGCCATTTTCATTTGCATAGTTCTTACTTGCCATATGTGGCTGTGTGCAAGAAAGCAATATGCAAAAACAGTATGTTTCAACTCCACCATTATCACCCCACAGTTTTTCCGGGGTTCCTCATGTGGTGTGGGAAAGTGGTACACAGTGTGTTTGGAAGTTTATGAACACATTTTTTTTTTTTATAATTTTAGCACCATAACAGTTAAGGAAGCGATTTTCCTATCTTCCTGAACCTGTAGCCTTGTCATTTAGATCTCAGCTCAAATGTTGTCTCTTTGGAGAGACCTTTTTTGAGAATGCCATCCAATGTCGCGCTCGAACCTGTCCTGGTCACATTATACCATTTAATTTTCTTCACAGTCCTTATTTCGATATGAAATTCCGTTTTTGCATTTATGTGTTTGCTTGAGTGTTCTCATGTAGTGCATGTTGGAAAAGAAACTATGTCAGAGCAGGAAGCTTACCTGCTTTCACAGCTACACCCCAAGTGCCTAGAACAGCACTTAGTATGTAGTAGGACCCCTTTGACACGTGAGACTGAATTAATGAAATACAAACTATCTGTCTTTGGCCTAATTCATAGCTAATATGACAGAAAAAAAAACCCCACAAAACAAAATTGACAATGACTAAAACTTGCACACAATAAAATTGATCATAAATGGAAAAATTGACTAAAGAATCAATCTTGGTAACACTGCAAAGTCAAAAATTGATCTGAGGAAAAAAATACTTGGTTGAAACAATTGACACACACAAAACAGACGATGGCTAAAACTGCATATGGAAAAATTTGCCCTTGACTAAAAAGTGGCAGGAGAACCAAATTTTCTAAACAAAATCTGTACCTGTAAAATTTGACCCTGGGCAATTATTCTTGGTGGAAGTAAATGTCATAAAAGAAAACCCATATAACAGGTAACATTTGACATGTTTGGGGGAAAAAAAAACCTGGTTGATAAATCAAATCTTCATCATAGAATCCATGAGGAAGAGTTGACGTTGAGAAAAATAATTTTGGTGAGATGAAAAGGAAAAAAATGGAAACTGAATTATTTATATAGAAAAATTGATCAAACAATGCAATTGGCTTAATGTAGTTTGAATCAAAAAAATCCTTCTTGGCAATAGTGATATAATTCTGATTAAAATTATTGTGTTCATAAATATGGAGCCAATATATTCTAATGGTCAAAATGGTGGGATAACAACTTTGTACAATCTGCCCATATATACAGCAATATAAATAATAAACCACCAAATTGTGAATCATAAACAGTCATAAGATAGACCAGTGTATAATGTGCTGAGAATAAAAAAAATCATTATATATTGTCAGGGGAGTCTCCTCTGAAAGCAGGGCAGTCACTGACCAGCTGGCCAGGCTTGGGAAGGTCACTCAGCTCCCCTAGGTCTTGGACATATTCAACAAGGGTTTGAACTACAGAGCGCGAAGAGAAAGTGTGTATTATTGAGAATGGGAGCAAAAATAGTAGCAGGATATCATGGGCTCACCTTTAGGGACCACCTACATTCAGGGGATAGGGAGATGAGAAAACACTGCACAAAGAGGCAGAGAAGGTCCAAATCAATAAGAGAATAGAATAGCATCATGTAAGAGGGCTTGAGGATCTGAGCATATTTGAAAGGAGACAACCAAATCCTATTGGGAGATAATGTCAAAAACAAAAAGAAGGCTCTGAAATTTGTCTAGAAGGCTAACTTTAAAATGGAAGCCTCATAGGATGCAGTGGTCATTGAGAACAGGAGAATTCTGGGAGTTTAAAGGGGAGGACGCTTGGTCAGAGCTTTTTCGTTTCCTGGTGATAGTACCTGAACTTGAGCAAGCATAGGCAATAGGGTGAATTCACTGGCTGACTTGTTCAAACCGTAGGTGGGGTCGTAGGTGTGGTAATTTCAGGAATTAATGTAACCAGGGACTGGAATATTATGATAACTCTTTCCCCATTCCATCTCTGCTTCCCTGTGGGTTTTGGCTTCATTTTCTCCCACTGCTTCTTATACTTGGTACAGGAAGTTGTAGCTGATAGCTCTTATACCTTAGCTTTGCCACAAAAAAATTTTTTTCCTTAATTCCAATGTTAATAATCTCAAGGCAGGACTGGCCCATCGCTACTGTCAATGAAGCAGACTATGAGGAAGGCACAAGAGGACAAGACATTTTCCAAAAAAGAGAAGGTTACTGATTTCCAGAACATAGATGAAGAGTTACAGGACAGACAAAACAGTATGTCCACTACAAGTAGTTAGGAAATACAAATGCTTTCAAGATTAAGCAAAAGAGGAATATGCCTAAAAGCAGAAAGGAATAGATGAAGTTGAGAAGGAAAAACGGATAATAATCAAGGAACTAGAGATGGAGAAAGGTGAGAATACCAAAGCTTTAGTCCTTTCTTGATTTCTCTAATCGCTCACTACTCTAATTTAGTGGTGCCATTAACTAATTCTTCTGCTTCACTGCTAGTCCAAAGTTTATCTTCCTGCCTTCTGATACATCCTTTAATTCAGACTTCTCTTTCTATAATGACTCTGCACGTCTAGGAGATGCTGACAGCCTTGGACTCTGCCTTCTCCTCAGGTTGGAACTGAGAGGGCTGGGCAACAGACAGCTAGGTCTCTTGAGACCAGCAAAGGGAGGAGTCAGAAGCGAAGATGGAGAACTCAACCTTTGCAAAGAAGGGAGAATGGGCATCTTTCCTGTAAACAAACTGACAGAAATTAAAAAAAAAAAACCTGGATATATTTCTACAAAGACAGATCTAGGGAAGAAGAGAGACAGGGTATTGTAAAGGAAAGGGTGAATGAGGGATTTTAGGGGGAATGGCCTCAATCTCTTCGGAAAAGTAGAAGTCAAGGCCATCTACTGCTAGGAAGGATGGAAATGCATGAGGGTAACCAGTGTACTAGTTCTCTCGGGCTTCTGCAACAAATCTAGGCAGCTTAAAACAACATAAATCTATTCTCTCACAGTTCTGGAGGCTAGAAGTCTGAAATTAAAGTGTTGTTAGGGCCACATTTCCTCTGAAGGCTCTAGAGGAGAATCTATCCTCACCCTTTCCAGCTTTTGGTGGCTGTTGGCATTCCTAACTTGCTGCATTGTTCCAATCTCTGCCTCTGCCTATACACCATGGCTTTTGGTGTATATGCCACATCTCACTCTGTCTCGTTCATCATTGGATTTAGGGACCATCCAGATCATCCAGGATGATCTCATCTCAAAATCCTTAATTTAATGACACCCTTTCCCCAAATAAGGTAGCATTCACAGACTCAGGGATTAGAGGAGTATGTATCTTTTTTTTTTTTTTTTTTGGACCACCATGCAACCCATTATAAGGGGAGAGAAAAATGGTCTGGATTAACTGACATAGAAAAGCAGGCTTGGAGCACGGAATAGAAGAATAAATGTGATTACTGAAAAGAGATGATGGCCAAGTAGGAGTTGGACACATGAATTTTTCATAGGCCAAGACTGCATGATTTTCCAGCAGCTTTTGGCAGCCTGGAGGCAGGAGCTGAGCAGGCAGACAGCAGAGGTAACTCAGAATGGGGTGTTTATAGGTGGACTTAACGGAGAGTTAAGGACATGAAAGATCTGCTTTTTCCCCCCTTCCAGCTGTGGAATATGAGAAATCTGATTATTGAAGCAAAATAATACATGCAATTCGTCTTATAAGTCCTAAAGCATTTAGCAAAATTAGGAGGTATAATTTTTATTTGTTCCCCTCACTCTTCCCTATGCCTTTTCCTAATATCCCACATACAGTCTTACCGTCCAACTCTACATTTGTTCCTAGTCCTCCAAAGTAAATCCCCACAAAGTAAAACTTTACACAAAAGTCTCTATTTCAGTAAACCCAAACATCTTCTTTTCATGAATGATGCCTGCAACAAGCATAGACCTCAGTATAATAACCGGTGCTAAATACTCCCAACCTCTCCTGGGTCTCCAAAACCCTAGTGGCAGAGTATCTGTCTGTATCACAAGGTTCTAGAAAATGTGTTAGAGGATTTTCATTTATTGTTGGGACCAGAGATGGTTCAAAAACCAAGCCTCTGGGTCATATTTCCAGGGCAACGCTCAATAATTCCACCTCATCCTGGAAGGCTTGCTGGGGAAACGAAAAAGCACAGGTTACTTCACACGCTGCTAGATCTGTGATTTTTAAAGTTCATTTTTCCTCTTTATCTTTTTCTGTTTAAAAAAAAAAAAACAGCAGAGCTCTCTCCTCAAACAAAAATTTATATCAAACAGATAAAAGTGGAACTGCCATGGTTGAGGTGTGGGAGAAGAACTCAAAACCTCCCCAGCCTGCTTCCCCAGCACCCTAGTGATTTTTCCCATTTTTCCCTCCTGTGGTGCCTCCTGAGCACCGCTAAGAAATAATCTCTGAACAACTGCAATGGATAAGTATACAGTAGGCTTAAGAGTATAGAAGACAGAAACAGCCTTGTGGTCCAGAGAAATTCAAAGTCTTGTCTATGGAGAGTCTGACTTAGACTGGGCCTCCATAAATTAACTTTATTACTCAAGTAGTGGAATCACCAAATATTTACATTGTGAGAGACTTTAGTTAACATCCAGTCCAATTCTGGCCTTTTCGGTCAGTTCTGGGAATATTTAGCAATATCTAACTCAAGTTCAACTGCTCCTTTCAACAGGAACACATAACTTCTTTCTTTCTTCTCTCTGTGAACCTTTGCAAGAACACCATTAAAAAGTATCTGATACAGAAGTCTCCAGGATAAATGATTCTATTTTCATTAGTGATGACATCTTACCATTTTTAGAATGCTTGCGAGCCCAATTAAGGTCTCTGAAGAAAGGGTAAGTGTCAGGCCAGGCTCTATCTTATACTAATGGCCTCATCTTCATCTAGCTACTTTCTGAAGAACATTCTAATCTCCCTCCCCTCCTCCTTCTTCAAGATTTTTTTTCTTTACCAAACTTTTTTCTTCTAATCTAAGGATATGTTTTTTTTTTTCTTTAAGCCTATTTATTTCTTAGCCATCTGACATGCCCAAGATAGCACAACCCTCGCAAGATCTGTTTTTACTGCGCTACGATTGGCAATTCTCCCTGCTTGAATAAACTTGCACACATTAAAAGTTTTAATAGAGGAGTGAGGACTGCAAGTAGGTGTTAATAGGGCAGGCCTCCAAAATGAGCCAAGTACAAAGGTATTTGGCAGAAGAAAAATAGTTCACTAACTCGAAATTGCAGATAAACAGCCAATGGAGTTAGATTCAAATGCCATTATTGGAGACAGGCATTCAGTAGAGTCCCTTAATACATATCAAGAAACTCTTATTCACTACCTCCTATGTGAATGAAATTGTGCCAAACTCACTTTTGGGGGGTGAGGTGGAGATGGGAATACAAAGATAAGTAAGACAATTTCTTTTTTTGTTTGTTTGTTTTTAAAAGAAATGACCGTGTAACTGGAAGGATTAATAAATGAACTATATGCAACATGAAGAAGTTATTTAAGGTGGATTTTGAAGAGTGAGAAACATCTTCTTCTGGATGTGAAGAAGAACGGCTTATCAGTGTGTCAGTGAGAATGGAAAGAGTAGAAGGGGTTTGTATATATATTTTTTTAACGCCCTCAAGGAGTGAGGGAGAAAGATAAATCAACGATAATGTCATGGTTTAAAGCATGGGTTAGTGAGAGAATAAAGTATCATTATCAGAAAAAGGTGACAAGGATAGCTATGGAATAATAAGTTTTGCTTTAGATGGAAAAAGTTTAGGTGTTAGGAGATCAACGTAGGTGCAGATACTGATAATTATGAAATTGAAAGAATGGGGTTCTCCCCAAGAGAGAACTTAGCTCAAATCATCTCCATACAGTGACTCACAAGGAAGAAGATGAGATTCTCAAAAATAAAACAAAGCAAAACAAGCAAAAACAAGGATAGAAACAGAAAGGGAGGAGGGATAAAACACTGGGGGAAGAGAAAGTTTCGGAAGAAAACACAAAAATACCCAAAGTCTATGAAGAGGATGAAGACTGAGACATTGTTGGAACTAGCAATTCATAGGCTACTGGGGACTTTAATGAGAGTTGTTTCAAGAGATAGTGGGTTTTCCTTATCTCATTGCCCCTGTTTATTCATATATCTGTTACCTTATAACTTGAGTTTCCAATGACTTTGGCTTCATCTCAGGGCTTCTCTCTATTCAACTTTTTCAGTTTTCTGTACTGAGCACTTCCATTTACAAAGTGCTACCTTTGTAAAATGTTATTCTAAGAGGGTTCAGAGACAGAAGGGTATGTGTAAACATACTCTATGAAGGCACATACTTCACAGCTTTATTTTATGCAAATGCATCGATGAAAAAGTGTAGGATGACAATATCTAAACAATGCCCCATAACAAATTGTCACAGCTCAGGGTGCCTAAGAAAACAATCAAATCTATCAACTTCTTTGGTTCTATACCTTTAACAACACATCTACCACTTTTGCAGGTGAGCAACAACTATTATTAGCTTGAGGGCCAAAACATTTGCCTCTCCAAGTGTCATTGTTACTACAGAAATTGAAATTAGGTCATAAGGCCCCATGTCCCTTCCTCTGGACTTGGTGCCCTGGAGGTGGTGTTAGAAGCAGGAGGAAATCCCAGGCCCACAGAGAATGAATCGGTCCAGTTCAAACACAGTAGGTCTTCTGAGACCCACAGTAGCAATGAGAAAATGATGTCGTCGAGGTCATACCACTGCATATGGGCAGTAGCTGGACAAAAATTCTTACCTCTTTAGTCTCAGCCCAGTAAGTACTCTTCCCAGTGCTGAATAAGTAAGGTGATATTAGAAGATGGAACAAGAAGAGTGGAAGGAAAGAAATATTTGAACTTCTGATCCACCCCGTTTTCTTCATTCGTCACCACTCTCCACCTAATTATTTAAGCCGGAAACATTTCCCCTTTTCTCCGCCCATCCACCAACAATATGCAATAAATCACTAAGCTCTGTCAGTCGACCTCCAAAATATGTCTGGAATACATTCTCTTTTCTGTCTTCACTGTCGCCACCTTACCCCAAGCCACTATTATCTCTCGCTTAGACTACTGCAAGTGGTCTCCCTGTTTCAGCACTAGCCTACCTACAGTCCGTACTTAACAGATGGGCCAGAGTAGTATTTTTAAACAAAAATTAGATCTCATTTTCCCCCTATGTCAAATTCTTCACTGGCTTCTAGTTTCATTTAGAATGAAATCTAAATACCGTACTCAGGCTCTGCATGATCTTGGCAACTCCACCAAGATCACTCACTCTCCCCCTCATTGACAACTCCAGGCACACCAGCCTTCTGACAATTCCTAGGATGTGCCAAGCTCATCCTGCCTCGCGACCATCACGCAGGCTCTTCCATCTGCCTGGATTGCCCTTCCCCGGGTCCTTGCCTATCTGGCTCCTTTTCAACCTTCAAATCTCCTCCTCATGGGAGGCCGCTCCATGACAACCCAATTTAAGTAGCCACCTACTTCCCCCAACCCCAGTTATTCTCTATTACATCACTCTGCTTCTTTCTTTCCTAGAGATTATCACAACATGTACATATTTTAAATGTATACAGTTATTTATTATCTCTTCCTCATTGCAATATGATCTCCATGAAAGCAGGCATCTCACTTGTATTTTTGTGACTGTAGCCTCAGGGCAAAGCCCAATGCTTGGCATACAGCTCATCCTGTCAGTTGTACCTCCAAAATACATCTCAAATGTGTACTCTCTTCCCTGTCCCCACTGTCCCTGTTCTGGTCCAAGCTACCATTATCTTTTCCTTGGACTAAGGCAATAACCTCCCAGTTGGTCTTCTTGCTTCAACTCTAGCCCAGCACTCAAATATTTATGATGAGATAAATAAGCATATCATTGTGGGAATAATAATAATATCTAAAAGAAATGGAAATCTGAACCTGGACGGAAATCACTTGTGTTTGTTTTTCTTTTTTCCCCAAAGCCCTGAAAGAACATCAGACAATTCTCACCAGGTTTAGATACTTGAGTGATAGAATATGAGCCACATCACTCAAGCTCGGGCACAGCCCAGCTAAAGAGCAGCACGGAGAACAGAGAGCATTCAATTTTTCTATCTACGAGCTACTATTCTTGTCACATACATGGAGCTTCTAGGCTCCAAAGGATGATGCAAAAGGAAAAAACTCAACCACAAACACCCGCAAAAGTAATACTAACTTAAAAAGGCCTCCACAATGTCAACCTGACCCTGACCACATCAGAAAGATCTAATCTGGAGGCTTTTCTCTAATACCTATACCTATGAGGTTGGGGGTGTTGTAGATCCCAGAAAGAAAATAGGAGCACTGTTAATTAAAGAGATCGCGCAAAAGCTTTCATTACACCTTTGAACTGAGTACTAAGAGGATTGTAGTTTCCCATTCCACTTCCCCATTGTCAGACCCAGAAATGGTTTCTTAGCTAAGCGGTGACAGAGTGGAACAAAAGCAGTGTGCAATCCCTCATGCCAGGATGCCACTTTAATCATGCCAGGCCTATCGTACAGTCTTAACTTGAATCCCACTGAATTCAAGACACCCCAGGAACCATCCATAATACACTGTCACGCCAAAAGTGCAAATGTGCGTACATATGGACTGTGGCAGCTGGTTGTGTTGGAGGCCGTGGATGCTTGAAGAGGGTGCAGCTAGGGCAACAAACACCCTCTCCTTGCTTCATCGGAAGTGACTTGGAGGAAAAATCATCCTGAGGTGACAGAAATAATTATGTAACTTTGTCTAGAACTGACAAAAAATACATTTGAGTGGCACAAAGCAATTACGAGTGCCCTCCTCCGAGCCGGCACCAGGCAGTTGATTGCCCCAGGTTAAAAATTCAACAGAGAGCACAGTGACTATTAGCATCATCTTGTTAGCACACTCTCTTCTCCATTCCTCACCACCTCCCAAGTTAATTCAGCACGGTTCTGTGGTGCAGCCCCCTGACGTCCTGAGGTGGTATTCTAGATATCACCAGTTAGTTTCGTTGTGGCTGTCTCCCCATCCCCCACATAGCTTTGTGGGCTGGCCTTGACCTGAAATCCATCCCCGTAGTGAAACCTCAGAGCTTAATCCACTAAGTCGGTCTGGCTTTGAGCCCCAGAGAAAATGGGATTTCTAGAAAATGTTCACTTTAAAGAGAGATTTGCTCCCTTCACAGCTCCTTTTCTGCGTCACACACCATTAACTCACAAAACGCTGGCTATCGTCTGAGGCAGAGATTCAAGCTGGTTATGCATAAAGGGGCAAACTCCTGCATTCGCTGTATCTCCTAATGAGGCTCCATTTGGTTCTCACATGCTGGGGTTTTCTGCCTCAGAATCTACATCACAAAACATACCAGTTTGCTCTCTTTCTTGCCTCCCCCGAGTATCATAATTTGACACAATGATGAAAAATATGGAGATGCCATTGCGATTTTGATTCTCCACCATTTCTCAATGTTACAGAAGTTTCAGGAAGGCTCACTCAGCTCACAGCCCGGCAAAAATGTACCTGCTGAACCAGGAACCCTGCATGCTTCACGGGGAGTCTATGCCACGCACCTAAATCCCCCAAAGCATTTCTTGAACACCGCTGACTTGACATCAGTGGCCCTCTCTTTGCCACTCGTAGTATGGTGGTTATTTTCTGTTAATCACCTCCCTTCATTCATTCTCCACCACTCTCTGTCTTCCCTTGTACCCAAGCAGTGTGGCCCCTTGTGGATGGCATCACCCAGGCTCCTTGCCAAGGAGAAGCCCCGCAGGAGGTCATTGGTGGGGAGAGAGTGGGGTCAGAGTAGTTTTTCCTTCACTCTTCAACTTCAGTGTTTGGCCTCCTGGAGTAGTTATGTTCCTCCAGAATTAAAAATACACACCAGGAAATCCCTCCTCCTAGGCTCCAGCTCTTGCTTACTTCATGTACTAACATTTCCTCTACTAACCTTTAGTACTTGATTTGCCAATATGCCTCACCATCCTTTAATTGTCCCTTAATTCTGTCCATACCCATGCAAAGCATCCCTCCAATTAGGGCTCTTCCCTTGAACCTGTGTGCAAATTCTGTTTCCCCCTGGATGCAGGTAGAACCACCTGTCTGGGCTGAGAGTCCTGCCCCCAGAATTCTGGTTTTAGTATTAAGAGAATTTTGCTTCAAGTCCCCCTTGTTACTGGTCTGGTCTGTTCTTGGGTCTTTGCCGCTAGTAAGTCACTCAGCATCCCTCTGAGATCATGCGATCATTCAGCTGATCGCTGATCAGCTGATCATTCTGATGAATGATCATGCTGATCATTCATCATGCTGATCAGATCAGCATCCCTCTGAGATCATGCGGTGGCCCCATTCTGTTAACTAGTTGCCTGTCTTGTGAACTTTGGCCTTGTTCCTGAATGGGGCACCTTGCCTGGTACCCGAGACCTTCTAGAGCTTGAAACTTGCTTTCATCGTGATAACTTCCCCCGTCCCAAGCCCTGGCGTCTGAATTCCCACTGAAAACTTTCCTTCTCAGTATGTTCACCTAGTTACCTAAATAGTACCTGCTTTTGGTTTCCTTTCTGCTTTATTACCATTGACTCTGTATCCATGAAGACAATGGCTTGCCGGTTCAACCAGGATGACCACCCGTTGCTTTTGCGATATTCTCCAGATGGCATTTATTACCTGTTTCCCTGGACTTGCCACCCCAGATCCACTGCCTAGGATCAGAATTCTCCTCTCATGTGCAATCTTCCTAATGTTTTTGTGTACATCTCTAAAGACAGCTGCCTGCCAGGACAACCACTGATGTCCTCCCATATAATTTTTAGATACTGTGTCCAAGCTGCTGTTCGACCGATTAATGACAGCTCCCCACAACCTAACTGACCAATAGCCACCTACTTCACTGAACCCACATCTGAATACCAACCAGTCATTGGCAGTCCCGAACTTTTGAGGGTCCACCAGTTTGTAGTAGAGTCATTCCAGTGACAATTCTAAAACAGCCAGTCAACAAGCCTTCCTTCTTCAAAACGTACTTTTAAATTTGGTGTCAACCAGCTGCTACCTCTGTCACCAACATAATCCCAGAACAATCCCTGACCCCAAACCCCACTAAGATCAGCAGGCTACTTGGCTCAGAGGGATTATGGCTAACTAGTATACTCTTTCTTATTTAAGTAATGAATTCAGTGGTTTTGTTTCAGTTATTGAATGCTGATACCTTCCCTCCACAATATAAAATAGCACCTTTTGGCAACCTAAGAGTAGAAGTAGTCTTCCTTAGCTTCATAAAAGAAACGTGCTAGATCTATAGCAAGTATCACAATGAATGGTGACACAGTACTGGCATCTCCATTAAAGGCAGAAACCAGGTTGCCTGCCTTCACTGCTATTGTTTCAGTGTGAAAGGTAAGACCAGGGCAGTAAAATAAGACAAAGAAATAAGGAACAAATATTGGAATTGTCATGATTTGCCAGGAAATGATTGTTGACCAAGAAAATCCCAACTACTCAACTTACTGTTTGGGTTCAACAGTTTAGAACCTAAAAGAAACTTAGTAAGGTGGTCGGATACGAACTCAACACAATACTATCAGTGCTAATGGTAATTGTTAATCTTTATTAAGTGCTCATAATGTGGTGGACCCTATTCTAAGTGCTTTGCAGGTTTCATTTAATCCAATACTCACAATAACCCTTGAAGTAAGTACTATTATGGTCCCTATTGAAGATGTAAGTTACAGTAAGATTGAGTAAATTGCCAAGAACAGCGAACTTATATACGTTAAGTCCAAGATTCGCACCCAAGCAAATCAATATTAGAAATCATGCTTTAAACCACTGTTACAGAGGTCTCCAAGAGTTTTATTCACAGATCCACGAGTAAAAGAAAAATTGAGCACACATCCACACTATATGCATAATTTTTTATTTTTAAATTATATACACATGATAAAACAAATAAATGTTTAAAGGAAAAGATAAAAATGAACCGAACAGTATTTTCAGATACATTTTATTTTACTAGTGGCCCAAGATATCCCTTAGCCTTCTCTGAATTAGTACACGTATGGTGACAGAACATGTCTTTTGATTTTTTAAATGCATAGCGTTGATACTTAAAACATGGTTTAAAAATAATAGAATACTCATTTGTTACTGATATCATTTAAGAATTTTTTTTTTTTCAACCCAACCTTCAGTTGATTCCCGTTACTCTTCAGGCAAAGCAGACATTCTTGCATGACCTGGCCCTGATTGCCTTTAGTCTCAACTGACACTTTCAACCTCTTTCTCTGCTTTTCATTGACAGTGGCCTGCTGTTCCTTCAACAAATGATTCCTCCACCTCCTCCCAGTTTTAAGGACTTCACACACTCTTCCCTCTGGAAACTTTTCCCCCCAACGCCACACTTGCCCCAGCTCTTCCTTATCCCTCAGACGCATCGCGTCTCCAGAAAAGCCTTCCCAGGCCCGCCAGCAGGGATCAGACCCTGTTATGGTTCCCTTCACTTATCACAGATTATAATTATACTCTATGTGATAAATATGTGTCTTTCCCATAAAATACTAAGTTCCACCGGGCAAGAACCATCTGTTTTGTTCACCATTGTGTCTTCAGACTCTAGCACAATGCTTGAGCATATGGTAGGTTTTCAATAAATACTTGATGAGTTCATGGCTGATTGAATTCATTCCTATTTGTGATGTCAGCCTGGACACAGGAGGATTAACAGAACATTCCTAAGTTAGCTCCCTTCCCAGGATACTTGTGGAGGCGTTTGAAGATTCCCACACACTCCTGGATGTTGGCTAGCCACTGCGCACTTCCCACATTGGTTACCTTCTACTCGCCATGTCATGGATTGAGGTAGCAAGACAACTTTGGCAGCTTGGGTCTTAAATTGCATAAGGGAAGCACTGGTAAAGGATTCATCAATGTATGAGCGTGTTACCTGCCGTGTCAAAAGAAACTGAACTTGCTAAATATATAAATATACTGTCTTGGTGATAAACCATATTTTAAATATATATATATATATATATATATATATATATATATATATATATATACATTTTTTTTTTTTTTTGCTCATTTGGTGCTGAGTTTGCTTTCCCCTTAAAGCAGTGCCCAACACAAGGACTTGGATGAAGGTAGTCTATTTAGGAGATAATGACAGAAGTAGGAGCAAAGGAGCAGGGGGACTGAGACAGGCAAGGACAAGCCAACATTATCAAGGTTGCCACTGGAGGCAACGGGGGTTCCGATTGGCTAGGAGTTCTGGAAAGTGTAAAGTATGCCTCCTCGAAATGTCTGTCAAAGGACAGAGACAGGGCATTTCTCTGCAGGCTTGTGCCCCACCCTTGGTTCAGAGTAACCCCATGGGCATGAACTCTCCTGTGCTTCCAGCCCGCACAACTTGAGACATCAGGCTGAGTGCCACCCACAGACGTTCAACGTGATGGTAATGGAGTAGCAGTGAACAAGCGGCTCTGATTTGTAATTGTACCCGCCACCAGGAAGGAAACTTCTAGGGCAGCACATTTCATACAATAATCAGGAATTCAGAATAGGAAACGCAGACACTAGATGAAGACACTCTTTGTCTGTGATGATGATCATGGCTTTGCTCAAATTGACAATTTAAGTTGGCAATGCAGATAACTACAGAGCAGGCTGCCCAGAGTTTCTTACTGAGACGCGTTGATTTTGGTTCTCCCATGAGCCTCTTGACTTCTTCTTCCTCCTTTATCAGGGGGAGTGACAAGTTGCAGGCACCCCAGTGAATAAGGTCAAGAGGAATGAAGAGAGGCTATTTCTTGCCCAAGTTTTGTAGTCTTCGTGTGCAACTGCACGCTGTTGGATGACAGACACCATCAAGGAGAAGTGTGAGTGCAGAGCCAGGCTTTAAGAATTACCCACCTTGTAATGTGGTTAAAGGTGCTGTGGCTCTGACCTGCCGCTCTGTCTTCTCTGCCTCCCTTACTCTCCCCACACCCCTCAGGCTCCTTCTCAGCCTGACTGCAAAGGCAGCGGAACAATCAAACTCTCAGTCAGAAGGGCCTGCAGATGACACTCTGGGTCCTTCCTTTTCAGCCCAGGGTGGGGCTGGCCACCACCCTCACCCCTATCTCCTACCTCGCCTCCCCAGAGAACCTCTATAGGACCTCTGCAGGTCCCAAGGGACCATGAATCCTTCAAACAACAGCCTACAACCTCTTTGTGTTTGCAAACACTTCCAGAGACGTCTCTCTGGGTCTCTTGTGCTACTCATTTGACAAGTATTAAAAATCACAAACCCATCCCTTTCCCTCAGGTGATTAATGTACTTTGGTCTTTCTGCAAAGCACAGAGTGCTCTTCCTTCAGGCACAACATTTGATAAAGAAATGAATCCTTGACATTATTAATTCCCTGGGCTGAGATTTTGTTTAATAACTGTTCTGTCAGTGATAGATCTGAAGAGGTAGTGTGTGTGCGTGCGTGTGTGTGTGTGTGTGTGTGTGAGAGAGAGAGAGAGAGAGAGAGAGAAAGACGGAGAAAGAGAGAGGGTGGGAGGAGAATGGGGGAGAGAGGGGAGGGTAATTTGATTGTGGCCTAGAGATTAGGCAGGCTGGCATTACAAAGCACCTCTTTACCCAGAACCTGAGCACCAGTGTGACAAATCACTGCTTTCTCCCCCTCCCCACCTCTCTGTCTGATTAAGCCCAAACCAGCCAATCACAGCACATGATTTGGGAAATATTTCCTCCTTGACATTCTGGAGAACAATCTCTTGCTGAGGAAAAAATACATTATAAAATAAATGGAAAAGCATCAATCAGCTGGGAAAATGTATTCTACTGGTTGGAGGCAAGTGATGTTTTTATTTAAATGGGACTGAAGGCAGAGAGGTTTGATTTTTTACTAAGATACCCAAACAGAGCTGGGAAGAATTTGCATAGACACGATGTCCTTTCTCCCCTAGATGGGAGTTTCATACAGCAAGATGGACCAGTAGGTAGTTATCAGTGAGGCAGGCTCCACATGGAGGCCAGTAAATTACTTGTCCAATTTGGTGTTATTTGGATAAAAGTACAAAAGTAATTTCATTGCCAACAGTCTTTTCCTCTCTCTGTTTCTGTTTCTCTCCCTCTCTCTCTCTCTTACACACACACACACACACACACACACGCGCGCGCGCACGCGCGTGCACATGCACACGCCTTCCTCAGATGAAAGAATGGTCAAATTGTGGAAGAGGAAACCTTTTCCCTGTTGGAATGCACCCCGGGCTAGGTTTTAGCGATTGGCTGGCAAGCTTTCATACGGGAGAGGAAGCGGGCCTGGCTGCTAAACCTTCACGCGGGATAGAACCTACCAAGACGGGATAGGATCGCCTCCGCAGACCTACTCCGTGAGGCCCCAAAACATCTATCAGTCCTCTCCCCCTCCCTCGCTTCTCATGGCATAACCTTCTACCTTCCTCCTGTCCCCAAAGATAAAGAAACAGCCGTGTTTGTATGACTCATAGGTCCATGAACTCAATCCAGAGGGTAAATAACTCACTGAATGAATGAGATATGTCATTTCCAGGCTATAAAAATAATTCACTGCCTCACCTTTTCCTAATGGGGCCTCATGGTCTGGTGCTTTCATGTCTGTCCGCCGCAGCTGCAGCCCCACAGCCCTTGCTAAGTCCCTCCAGCCCCTCTTGTGCCTATGGACTGACGAGCAAGGACTTGAACCACTCTGAAGGACATCTGCCTCTTCCTGGATTGGGGGAAATGTATATATTTATATACATTTCTTTCCATTTGTGATATACCAAGATACCTACAGAGAGATTTTTTTCATGAATTAATAAAAAATGTGAACATTCTATAGTTTCCTTTTCCTTTCTTAGTTAAAGGACAGAAACTTCCACGACAGAATTATATGTCTGAAGTTTAACCTGACCTGGTTGTGGGCCAAATAGCGAGGAAGGCTCAACTGATAACCCGTGACTTTTCCCTGCCCAATCCAGGCTCACCACTGTGTGTGCACACACACTCACACCCATACCCAAATACACACACACACACACACACACACACACACACACAAGCAAACAACCAGATGACCCAGTCCAAATCACCCATTACAGCTCTCATAAAGCAGTGCCTTTGTTACCTCACTGAGGTCTGCGGCCTCCTAGGACAATGCAGAGAGCCAAACCTCATGGATTCCTTTCACTTGCCAAAAGTCAACTCAGTCATTTCCTTGGTTACATCTGCTGTCCAGCCCCCAGAGCAGCAAAGACCCTATCTCCAGCTCCCTGAGCTCCATCCAGACTCTACCTCCAAAGTTCCAAGTTTCCCCTCAGCACCTACCCTCAATACGTCTTCACCCCTCAGTTTTTCAGAAAAAAAGAATGTTTTGTTGTTTTTGCATTTGATTCTTTTTCCCAGCCAGGCTCTGAACTCCACTAAAGGCAAGACCCTTTTCTGCAATTACACCGAGCACACACACGTGTGTGCGCGCATACACGCATGCTCCATCCAGAAATGTTCATTGCACAGAGCCAGCGTTTTGTAAATCTTTGCTATTAAATTTTAGCAATTTCAAGTCCTAAGAGACCGCCAGGAAGAAGGTATTTGGAGGCAGGGCAAGAGTTTGAAATCAGACCAGTAAATAAATAAATAAATAAATAAATAAATAAATAAATAAAAAAGAGGGCACTAGAGTTTGGCAAGTTCCATAACCATTCTGACGCTCGGTACTCTTGCACGTTAAATGGCGATAATAAGGCTTTGCGCTGGGTGGGTGTGGGAATGAAGAGACCGGGGTGTGTAAGGAGCGAGCCGAGTGGCTGGTCGAGGTCAGCGGTCAATAGGATACCGTTAGTAGAAAACACATCGTGTTGGCTTCTATGTCCTCATGGGCAGGCCTTGCTACCAACCCAGGACTCGACTCACTGGTTCCTGGGCTGTGCCGTCTCTGGGCTCACGTCAGGGTCCACTCCTCCCCCCACACGTCCCATTTTCAACACGGCTCTCTGGTCCTGTTTTCCCATCTCCCCAGTCTCCCTTTCTTTCTTCCTAATTTTGCCTTTGCAAAGCAGTCACTCTAGCACGGTCCCTTCTTTCCAAGACACACAAGAAAAATTAAACATTTGAAACCCCTTCATTCAGGACATTAGTCCAGGATATCAGGCAGGTTTTCAGGGGCCTGGGGAGACGCTGCCACAAGAGCACCTGGTAACCATCTCCCTAGCAACAGAGCTCCACTGGCCAACGGACGTTCCTTCTGAAGCTCTAACAGAGTTTTTATTTCCAAAGCATGTCTGCTTCTTCCACTTTGACTAATCAACATCACGTCTTTCAGTGTGTGTTTGAGTGAAATAACAGATTACTGCTCAACCACAGTTGAATGACGGAGGGGTCTGATGACTCTCAAGAAGAAAAGGCAAAAGACAAAATCTACAATCGATTTTGTTGAAAAGAAAAAGCTTATAAACCTCTCTTTCTCTGCCTGCCTGAATTCTTATAAACAGTTATGTTTGAAAAACTGATCTCTTGAATCATGAACCATTCTCCCCCCCCCCCCCTCCCCCTGCCCCAGCCCCGCGCCCAGGCTCATGAGGACTTTGGGTTATGTCTCTACTTTTCTTCATCTCTTTATTTTTGCTTGGAATACTTGAAGCCCTACAAATACAGCCCACGCTTGGCTCACAAAAGTAACACCTAACACTGTCTGATGCCATGTCCAAGTAATTCCTACAAGTCTGGTTTTTGAGATTCTGACAACTGTTATGGACTGTGCCTTGTGTTTTCTAGCAGGAATGGTTAAAATGTAGTTTTGAAGACAAATTTCTCAGGTAAAATGTTTTCCTCTCTCTCCTTTGGAATCTTTTTCTCAGCCTTAGAAAGTTCTCTTGCCATTCTGTGACACCTGGAATTTGTCTGTGCCTCCTCTTTATCCTTTTGAGCCAGGACTAGGATTCTTGATTTTTTCTAATATACCTAAGGTCCTCATCCACATTTGAGTAAGATATTTAAAACAAACAGAGAAACTCCTTAAAATGTGTCACCCATTAGTTTCTGGCTCACTTTCTTCTCTAAATCCTCCAATACTTTTGAAAAGGTAAAGTAAGAAAGTGGAACCAGTTCTGTCTTGTATTCGGTTCTAAATACTTAAATAATTCTTGACTTTAAGTTAAAATGGTATTCATTGTCTGGCAAGGAAGAACACAAAAGAAGCCACGTGCTTGATTTTATGTTATTAACATGTGCTGAAAATACATTTGCTTTTGTCTTGCACAAGCTCATTTTCAAGATGATTAACAGAATGGATCGACACAGGATTTTTTTTCTAGGCTTAAGGAAGAATGTTAAATTGGGGGCAGCTGTATTAACACGTAGGTCTTTGATGGAGTCCTGAAAGTCACCACAAGGTGGCACACTAGCACAACATGAAAAAAGAAATCGCGTCCCAGGGGCCCAACTCTGTAGTCTCTGTTAATGCCTTGATTTTCCACTTACAAGCAAGAAAATGCCATGGAAACTTTTGTTTCCCTCTTCGAGGGAAAGAGGAGGGAAAGGGATGGGGAAGGCACAGAGCCCCCTTCCACTGTGTGTTGTGCGCTGCCCCATAACCACATCTGGACATTATAAATCATTGCGTTGCTGGAATCCAGCATTTTCTGATCTTAGCAACAGCCTCATTCTAAGCAAAAAAGAACCAGCATGTTCTGTTTAGCTTTAAAACAACTAGAATAACAAAGGAAAGAAAGAAATCATTTTACAAAGGAGAAACCATCAGTGGAGTTTGTTTGACAGCCAGGACGGGGCGAGTAACTTCAGAACCTACCAGGTTGCTGGTTCCTTAGTCCCTACCTGTAACTTGTTCTGCTTCTCACATAGAGACGTGAAACAGCATCAGAGTTTCCCCTTAAAACTTCTTCTCTGTTCACAACCCTCTCCAACACCCCGCTCCTCCCTTTTGTTACTCTTACTTTTTAACCTGAGCGATCGCTTGGCATTCCACAGAACCTGCTCGGAAAAGGTGCGACGCTGCTGCCTTTGGGGAACAAAATCACTTCTGGGCATTCCAACAGCTGTGTTCTAGCTCGGCTGAGTCTGATGCCTCAATCTGTCACCCTCCCGCATTTCCGAGCTCCTGGATCTCCATGCAAAGTACCTTTAGACCATGTGCATGAGGATCCCTCTAATCTCATTAGATTTCTCATTTTCAGCATAATCCTGTCATGGTGCTGTGCACCAGTGCCCCAGATTAGTGGCTTGTCAGAGCGGTGCCCCACTAATGAGCTAATCCAAATAATGCTCAAATCCCAAATCAGATTTAAGACGATCCAGTCTGAGTAGAATGAGGGAGCCAGCAAGAAATGCTGGCTGAGAGAACAAGCTTTCTGGGCTCTTTGTTTTGCCTTAAAATAAAATAGGTGGAGTGCTGTCAAGCTCCAGAGTTTTTTCCTTTGCACAACATTAACCTCCATCACCCAATTGGGAATAATAAACAGAAAAGAGTACATCTGTATGGATTGGTATAAATTTACCTTAGAGGCTTAGAAAACACACAAACACACATATGCAAGCTTAATATATTCAGCAGATCCCCGTCCTTCACAGCTTCTAGTGTGCCTGACTTTCCTGTGAGCTTGGCCTTAAGACCTTGCAGACTTTGAATCCCATGTATTTCAACGGTGACTTGAGGATGTAGGGTTAGGTCAAAAAAAAATTTTTTTTAAGCTTATTTGTTTCCTTATTTTCCCTCAGGGCAAAGCTGGACTCCAGAAATCCCAAAATGTGTAATAGCAAAGTGAAGGTCAGGCCCTTAACAAAGGAACTAGGAAAACAGAATGCAATCAGAATCATTGTGGTTTCAGGTGTTCTTGAAAATGTAGCCCTGGCTTAAAAATTGATGCTTAAAATAGTTTTGTTTTTTTTTTTTTTTAAATTTCTGTACTTGTCTAGTCTTTTGGGGGAACGAAAGAAATTACTTCTGTTGGCAAAAAGATAAGCTTTCGTGATGGCCACCGAGCAGGCCGGTGCAAAGCCACAGGACAGTAAGCTGTCTTCCGTTCTCCTCCATGGCTCAGTAACGCATGCGCCGTCACAGTGACACTTAGCCTGCACCTGGCTGCTGTATCTTGAAGCTGAAAGCAGAGTTTGAGTTTTTAAGAGGCAAGTTCTGCAAAGCAAGGTGGTTGGCCTTTGTGTTTTGACACACACGCCCAGCCAACTTGACATGGGAACGGCGGCCTCGGAATACGCAGATGGCCTACTCTGTGTTTGGACCTCTATCGGTGCTTTCTGATCGGTGCACGGTAGTTCGTTCCCCAGGGTCTTCAGAAATGTCTTCAAAGGATGCACTAGGGAAGTACTTCAGGTTTGTTTCCGCTCATTTGTCGCACTTCTGCTCGATCTTGTGTTCTGTTTTATAATTGCTAGCCTTTTTAGGTTATGAGCTAACAAAGGCAAGTTTTGTGTTCGAGCTTTGTGCCAAACGGAGTATTACTGTCTTGCAACTGACATGAGCTTTCTTTCACTGGCTTCAAAGTGAACCGCGTGGCGCACAGTCACAATCACTGAGAAGCTACCTGGAACTCAGGGTCCCCGCTGGACGCCCACGTGAGAGATGGCACCTGTCGCTCCCATTCCTTCACTGCTCTTTCCTTTCTCGTTGTCACGTCCTGAAACATACAGAATTATGCTTGATCCTGCACCTTAGCCAAGCCGATAGCCCCTTCCTCCCTCATCTGCTGCATGGTCAATCAAGGAGATTGACTGATTGATTTCCCTATTTGATGACAGAGGCAAAGATTGCCAACAGAAATGAAGACTTGTCTCCACAGAGACTGGTACCTGAATTTTCATAGCACGTTTCTTTATAATAACCCCAAAGTAGAAGTAGCCCAAATACCTATCAGCCGGTGAGTGGGTAAACAGATTGTGGTATAGTCACACAATGGAAATGCGACAACACAGAAGAACCTGAAAGATGTCAGATTCGGAAGGTTACATGCTGTATGAGTCCATTTGTATAAAATTCTCAAAAAGGCAAAAAACATAATAACTGAAATCAAGTCAGTGGTAGTCCGAGGCTGGGGGGAGGAGGGGTAGAGAAAGGACAAGAGGGAATTTTTTTGGGTAGATAGTAAAGTTCTGAACATTACTGTAGTCACAATTACACAAAACTGTCAAAACTCATGAAATTGCACACTTAGAAGAACTTTATTGCACGTTGATTACACCTCAATTAAACAAAATTTTTAAATCCTTTTTGGATGGATACGTTTTCGTATTTTATAAAACTGCCATACAAGTCAAACACAACAGCTAGAATGAGCCATTTTGTCTGTTTTGCCTTTATCATATTAGCTTTTCAGCTGCAGTCGAATTTGAAGAAGATCAGAATGATGTCCTGGAACGACAAAGCAAGTCGGTGCAGGTAATAGTACCACCATATTCCGTCACACATCCACAGTCTTCCTAAGTTTCTTTACACGACATGTAAACAATGTGAACTTGTTCATGTGAACTTATTAGAAGTCGACGAGTCAAGCGCCTGGTTCTTCCATTAACCACAACCAAGGTAACCACTCTACGTCATCCTCCTCTCCTTGCCCTACCTGGACGCTAATGACAACTTGCAACCACAGTCCGCATCCTCGGCTTACCTCGGGAACAGGGCGCAAATTGACGATCGTTTTTCTTTGTGAATTATGACACAGGCGCATCGCCTCACCCCTGGAAGACAGCAGCCCCTGCCAATCCTCTAAAACAGCCAGGACAGAAATGAGAGACCCGAGAGGGCCTATCTGCTTCCCTGCTGACTCTAATTACCCAGCCGGGAATTTTACAATCCCTCCCCCCCCCCCCCCCCCATGTTGTGATGGTCGACTCTGCACTCTGTAGACTTGGCTGGTTTTTTCTTTTGTGTGCCCACTGCTGCCAAGTGCATTGGGCTCCTAATGAGGTTTGACACTAATGGAGCTGTGAGACAGTGTGATTATGGGTCCTCCCCCCATGCGGCGCAGACCTGGCAGGAAATGACCCCAGACTCTGCACCCTTCCACCACCCCCCGCCCCCAATTCTGTTGAAACCATCTTCAGCAGCCAGCTGGAGCTCCCCCCCTCCCCCTCTTCTCACTGCAGTTTCCCCTTCCCTCCATCATCATCCTGCAGGTGGCTGAAAATAAGATTTTATGGCCCGATGCATGGTGGCTTGGTTGACAGCACTGGAGACCTCCTTTCATTTGGGGGGGGGGGCTGTGGAGCAGGGAGGTGAGATTGGAAATGGGACCCGGGGCCCGTAAAAACAAAGACTTTCCCAACTTGCGTTTAAAAAGTGCTCCAAGGAAGGGAGGGATCTAGGGAGGTTCTGGCTGTTTTCTATTAGATGCCTAACAATGTGTGTAAGTGGAGGTGATTTAAGAAAAAAACAACATGTGCTTCTGTAATTTCCATGTTGTGTGTGGTACAGGTGTGAGGGACCGGAGCTGACTATTGAACTGTGAGCTAATTATAGTCAGAAACAGCTGTTGTCCTCTAATGAGGAGACGGAGCCACAAGACTCGCGCGGCTAGGAAGCCGGAGGAAGCCTGTTGCAGGCTTCTCGTGGATCGCTTGCTCGTTACAAAACACTCCCTGCCACACACTTGGTCACTGGCCCGTTCTCACATCCACTCCAGCAGGTGATAAGTAATTTTCACCTCACCGTGTCTGGAGAGAGGAATATGTCCCCATTTTATTAACCTCTATGCTCCTTTTATTTTTATCCCCCAGCAATGTGTCATTCCCGACCCCCGGCCGTGCATCACCAGGACGGGCGCCCCTTCCCTAGCCCCCCTTTGATTTCTTTCAGTCCATCCCGTTCCCATTTTTCTGTGTTTCCCGAGCGATCGGATATTCCCAAAGCTGTCACCTATTCATCATGTGATGTAAATGCTTGCCTAGGCCACATTTTCTGTTTCTTGGTGCTCCAGTGTTCTCCCCACAGTCCCCTAAAGGCGACCAAACATCTTTTTAATGTCGCGGAATGCGGACCTCAGAGGGTCTGTTGGTGGCAAGAAACACGACTTCCCGTTTGGATGTCATTCCCAAACACGTAGGGGAAGTGTTAGTTTAAAGCGTTATTTTTAAAATTACGTTTAAATGTTAATAAAATCCCATGCTCGCGTTGATCCAAGTATTTAGGACACGTTAAACCTCAATACCTTGCAAGGACAGAAAGAGTCAAAATCCACCAAATAAGCTGAAGAAGCAGGTCTCTGCTCCATTACCCCTAAAAATGCTCCTTTCTGATCAATGAAGAGAAGGCAATTTACAACGTTTATTTATTTTTGGGACAGAGAGAGACAGAGCATGAACGGGGGAGGGGCAGAGAGAGAGGGAGACACAGAATCGGAAACAGGCTCCAGGCTCTGAGCCGTCAGCCCAGAGCCCGACGCGGGGCTCGAACTCCCGGACCGCGAGATCGTGACCTGGCTGAAGTCGGACGCTCAACCGACTGCGCCACCCAGGCGCCCCAAGAGAAGGCAATTTAAAGTGACCACCCCCCCCACCACCACAATATATAAAGTTTCATTTACTGTGCCATTGAATTAAAAACAAGGGCTCGCTATGGCAACCATCCTAACAAGAGGCACTATTCACAGGCTATCTTGGAAGCCCGGGGTCCGGGGCGCATGAAGCACCTTTCTGAAAGCACTTGTGGGCGAGCTGGTGGCATATGTGTGTTTTATAGCATGCACGAGACAGGGCTTGTACCACGAGAGCTTTCTCTGCAATCTGTACTGCTTTTAGAAGGGAAAGGGTAGCTCCAGCAGCTATGTTTTTCTGTAGCTTAGGATTAGTGGAAATTTAATTGAAAATAAAACACAGACCAACACTAGTGGCTACTAAGAGGAAGAACAAAGAGTTCTTCATTGAGCCAGCCCACCACATGGCAGCTGAGGGACTGCTGTGGCCTCATCTGCTCGCTTCAGGGCAGCATCCAGGGCTTGGGAACAATCCACTCTGTTGTCACCCGCCGTGCGGCCCCATTTGTGACCCAAGCATTCCTGAAGGAACCAGAGTTTTCTGTAACACGGACAGAGAAGGGTGCGTTTAACGTATACGTTGGTGGGTGTACCCACTTAAGGTGAATGTCTGATTTCTTCTTACCCCAGTACCCTTTTCTTACATTTTCACCCATACTTTCTAGAGCCGCCTTTGTGCCACACAATATCTCTCAAATCTTTATCTCACTGCCTTTTTAGTTTAACCTCAGGGAAAGGAATCTTTCCTCCTCTCTCATGCTCTCTCTCTATTCTCCTTCTCCCTCAGTGAATTCTCAGGAAAACATAGATACTAATTACAACACACTGTAGGCAAAGATTACGTAAGAATTAAGGGCTGAGAACATTTTATCCACCCGGGGAATACAGTTTCTGGTTAATCTGAGTGGCCCTCTTCAAGCTTCCCAGGTGTTAGGGATGAGCATTTTTTTCCTGCTGTTTTTTTTTTTTATCCCTTCCTATCCCCCCAATAGAAGCTTCTGTTGTGTTCTGGCATGAACTCCTCCAGTGCTGAGCCTCCATGTGAAGGTGACATCTGGCTAAGTGTCTCTCGCCCTCCTGCTTTCTTCTTTAGATGCCAAAGGTCACCCCTCAGTATTCTCACTGCCTCCTGACCGTAGCTAAAAGTAAAAGTATCCTCCAGCTTGTGATTTCTGGGGAATCCAAGAGGCCAGGCGCTCCTTCCCTAGTTCCTGGGTCAATTATGTTAGCTGCCTTGATTCAAAGTGACTATGTCCAAAGTACGGCTTTTTCATGAATATGATGCTCAATAATTTAAATCCATGCATTCAGGGGTTTTTACCCACTTCAGCTTCCACACCATTCAGAGACTATGTCAGAACCCGGTATGGTGCTTTGTGCGTATCCGTGTTAAATAAACGTTTTGCTATGAATGAATGGGCGGATGGGTGGATAGATAGATAAATGGATCGATGAAGAAATGAATGAATACAAGGTTTGTTCTGCATTGGAAAATAGCAATTTGGTTTAGCCTATTTGCAGATGAAAAAAAAAGCAGCTTAAAGCACAATTAAAAGTGCCATCTAACTCTTTTGAGGAGCTTGCATGTAAAGAATTCTTTGATTTAGGGGCGCCTGGGTGGCGCAGTCGGTTAAGCGTCTGACTTCAACCAGGTCACGATCTCGCGGTCCGTGAGTTCGAGCCCCGCGTCGGGCTCTGGGCTGATGGCTCAGAGCCTGGAGCCTGTTTCCGATTCTGTGTCTCCCTCTCTCTCTGCCCCTCCCCCGTTCATGCTCTGTCTCTCTCTGTCCCAAAAATAAATTAACGTTGAAAAAAAAATTTTAACAAAAAAAGAATTCTTTGATTTAATGTATACATTAAAAATATTTCAATAGGGGGAAATAAGCAAAAAGAGCCCAGCGAAGCTTTTCTAATTTTGACAGTTATGTTCTTAGGGAGGGACACAGATTCCATGTGGAATACAGGTCCACAACTCCTTATTCATCATTCTGAAATCCAAAGAACTGTGACAAATAAAAGTGTTTCATAACTCATTTGGCAGAAAACCTCACTTGAACTGACACGAGACTATTTACAGGCTTTGTTTATATTTATCCTACCAAGTGAGGCTATTGACACACGCGACTGTGGAAATATTAATGTTTGATTATAGGGGGCTCCAGATGTCCCTGAGGTGTTAAGTAATAGACGGCATATTCACCATATTTATTCCATCTCTAAAATCTAAAAAAATCTTGCATTTCAATACATATGGCCTCCAAGCATTGAGGAAAGGGATCGGGACTCTACACTAACAAAATGCCGCTTTAGTAGTCCGAGTTTATTCAGTAACTGGAACAGATTGCCAACAAGACAAGACATTCAGAGGTCGTAAATATTGTATATAAAAGATCTTAGTGCTTGAGACCTTACAGCATTATATTTTCAAAGCATGAATTCTTCATACGGCAAACATATCCTGAGCACAGGCCAGGCAGCTTCGTGATTATACAGCAAAGACCTCAGAGCAGACTGCTACCGTGCTTGTTCTCAGAGAGCTCAGTCTCCTGAATAATTTTATAAGTGGCACAACAATTACTTCCTACGTACCGGAGGCTCTAAACATGCTTCCGTTTTTGATCCACTTGAAGCTTTCTTTGTTTCTTTTAATTCTTCTGCATTAAGACCTATGAAAATCACAAAGCGATTTCTTAATTGCAGCCACACTAACCGCTCCCGATTTTAAAAGCATGGGGTGTTTTCTATCCCAACGGGGACCGCCCCAGTGCTTCTTCCGTGACCCAGGGTCTTCTGTGGACCAACAGCACCACTGATCGCTCGGTGCACCTTGACTGGGGACAGCAGTTCCTGGTGGGGTTTGGATCAAAGAAACTTTGAAGTGACAGCTCAAGCCCGGACACCAGCTCTGGAAAGATCCATTTCTGCCCCTAAAAAAGCATTTACTCCTGAATTTTAAATGAAATGAAATGAAAAATTCACTGACCGACATCAAATCCCAAGTCTCTCTTGCCAACCTGGGTGGGAAAAGAAGCGGGTGAGGGCTTGCCGGGCGGGAGGCCGGCTCAGTCAGCACGTCTCAGACAAAAGTCTTGGTTTCGTCGGCGCAGGGCTCCAGAGCCCAACTTCTCAAAGGCCCCCTTAATGCAAAAGCTACAGATTTCACTGTATCCATAGAAACTGATGTTAAGCAAATTACGTGTCTGGCAGGTGAACACCAAAAGTGGGAGCCTGGGCCACTTCCGTGAGGAAGCCGTGTGGCACTGTGGCGCTTAGAATGTGTGAAGCTTCTAGACGAAGGTGATTTCTGTGCCTGTGTTGGGTCTACACCATGGAAGAGTTTCGCTATGTAGTTATTTTGCTGCACTGTGACTCCGTGATCTTTTTTTTTTTTTTTCAACGTTTTTTATTTATTTTTGGGACAGAGAGAGACAGAGCATGAACGGGGGAGGGGCAGAGAGAGAGGGAGACACAGAATCGGAAACAGGCTCCAGGCTCTGAGCCATCAGCCCAGAGCCCGACGCGGGGCTCGAACTCACGGACCGCGAGATTGTGACCTGGCTGAAGTCGGACGCTTAACCCACTGCGCCACCCAGGCGCCCCATTGACTCCGTGATCTTTTAAGGAAGTGCTTCTGCCGGTGTGTTTTCTATGTACTTTCCTTGCAGCAATAAAAAGGCCTGTGGAACTTGCTAGGAAGGGTGAGAAGAACCAAGGGCTCATCTAAACTTCCACGTAGGGGACACATTTGGGTCTCCCCGTTGGGTCCCACCAAATCTTTGTTAATGGGCATTTTGTTCCAGTCATGGGACCTTCACAGGCTGCTGGTACTCATATCTCCAGGGGGACAAATTCTATTTCAAGAAAAATAGCACCTCTTCTCTTCCAAGAGATCTGTCACCACTGCAGAGTTGGGAGGTGCTGCTCACAGCCCTGGGTGGGAAGGCGGCTTGCTGAGTCAGCCCTACCGAGTGCGAATGGTGTGCAGTCATTAGGGTGATGACTTCCATGGGAAATGACCTGAAGAATTTCAGTAATGAAATTCCATGCAGGAGTCGTGAACAGCCCGCAAGTACCAATCCATTCTAGAGCCTGGGCTCAGAGCAAACTCTGTCAAGCATGAAGTCGGGTCCTTTCAAAGCATGCTTTGACATGGCTTTAAACAAAGAGGAGCAAGCCTCTGCCTTGGACTTTTATTCATTCACACCAGATCTCAAGAAAGAGGACAGACTAATCTCCTTCGTTGATGCTGTCACAGCATTGGATTTCTGACCAGCCAAAGGTCACTCCGGTGACACTGCAGGTGGTAGCCAACAAAGATTCCTAATTTGGGAAGCTTTGGGGGGAACACTGGGTGAAGGCGGAAATCCAGACTTCTGCTACAAAGCAAACTTTGTGCCCCAAACCAACCGCAACAGAAAAACAATCCTTCCTCTGGTTTGCTATATCCTATTTTCTTAATTGGGTGGGCGGGAGAGCGAATTTCCACATGGAGCAAGTAGGTGGGCACAGGCTGTATCAATCCCATACTTGCAATCTTTGGCAGGGATAGGCACTGCCATTATGCCTTCTAAATGTCAGCTGAGGTAGAAACCGGTTCCAGATCTGAGAGGTGCCAGACACCTGCTCCCTCAGCTCCAAGACGTGCTTTGGCTGGGAGGTCGCCCATACACAACCCTTTCTCAACACGCACCGGTCCTCTGAACCCAGGAGCCGTTTAGAATGCGGAATACGCTCAGACTTCCCTTCCTTCTCAATGCCCACATTCCCCTCCTACGATTTGCTTTTCTGATAGGAGGCTTAGCCGGGCGTCTGTGCTTTCGTTTGGTACCGAAGTTCTAGAAATTTCCGAAATGCCATCTTTTCTGTGGAAGGCTGTGACCTTTCAAAGAGCCAAATGCCTCAGTTAGACAGTAGCAACTTCGAAGACCACCTTTCTTACAAAAAAAAAAAAAAAAAAGTTTTTAACCTAGAAGAGAAGCTCTGCTGACAAGCTGCCTCACGAGGGAGAAGCAGGAGGACAAAGGTAAGCGACAGTGATCACATTCTGGGTTATTTTCATTTCTTTTCACAAGCAATTTTTATAAATGGTTTTGTTTACCTTTTCTAAAATGAGCGTGGGTACAGCTATATCTAAAATTCAGTGCACCCGGAAATTTGAATCCCAGGAGGGGTGGTCTGGCACCCAGAGCTTTGTTTGTGGAATATGGGTTCTTTGTGACTACCGTAGCCTCCAAATCCATCAGGCTAGGACCTAAGACAGTAATAGCTAATTTATTGAGCATTTACAAGGTTACCAGACACTAGTATCTCCCTCGTACTTGTAGCAGCCCTATTAGGTAGGCAATGTTATTACCCCCATTTTACAAATGCAGAGAGTAAGAAAGGACACGGAAAGGTTAACTAACCTGCTACTTTGGGTGAGACACTCTTCTAAATGCTATGAAGCACATAGCACGTATAAACATGTTAACTCGCAGTGATCCCGAAGGTGCGTAGTGAAGGTGTTCAGAACGAGTGTCCCCAAAATGTGCCAATTTCGCATGTTGGACTGTTTGGAGATGAAGGCAATCAAGGCCCAGCAGACTCAAGAAAAACTTTTACCTCCCTCGGCTACCTAAAAGAATATAGATAGGGGGCCTGGCCCAGAATGAAAACTATTACCAAGAGATTACTTTTTTATGTAAATGACTGTCTGGATGGCAGGACAAACATCTAACTACCAAACATCTGCTTTTCTTACTGTCCTGTGAGTCACCCCCCTCCCCTGGTCCCTTTCTCATTCCTTAGCTCAAGATGCCATATAGGCTTCAACTGCCTGGCTTGTCCATGGGGCTCCCACATATACATATATAATCACGTTTGTTTTTCTCTTGTTAATCTGTCTTATGTTAATTTGATTATTAGACCAGCCAAAAAACCTAGAAGGATAGAATAAAACATTTTTCCTCGCAGCAGTGGTATTATTATCCCATTTTACAGATGAAAAAGTGGAGGCACAGAGAAGTTGTCCAAGGGAACACTGTAGGGGGGGCTAGGATTTAAAACCTTGACAACGTAGTTCCAAATTCTGTGCTCTTAGATAGGATGCTAAATTACCTCTCACATAGTCTTTAATATTGTTCTTGCAGTCTTTATTTTCCTTAATAAATATTTCTCAGGGTTGTTATTAGGATTATGTCATATACTCTACGTGAGGAACTTCGCACAGTGCCCGCACGCAGTAAAATACCACGATAAATATTAGTTACTATTATTACTAGTTGTAATAACGTTCACGCTGCATGGCTTTTTCCCAGTGGGAAACAGAATGGGAAGAACACACTTTTATCTACCTTAAAGCAGCAAGAGCACCCAGCTACAGACAGTTACTAAAACCTCGTTTGTGTATGACGAGGAATGCTGATAAACTCTGTACTATTTGCCATTCTTCCTGTGACTGTGAAACATGGCAACCATTTCTCTCCTTTGGAATGCTCATTCGTGGCAAGCTTCAGAGCCAAAGAGCGAGTGGAAAAGAACGAGGAAGTTCTGTTAGATTTTAAGGAGGGAAAAAAGTAAGAGCCTCTTCATTCATCTCTATAAATACGGATCATAATCCCACCTTATCTAGTACTCAGAGACTGCGTGAGCCTCCGGTGAGATAGCAAATACGAAGAGGCTCTGAAAACCGTGCACTCGAAT
Organism: Felis catus; assembly: GCF_018350175.1. Classification (NCBI taxonomy): domain Eukaryota; kingdom Metazoa; phylum Chordata; class Mammalia; order Carnivora; family Felidae; genus Felis; species Felis catus. The sequence continues at coordinate 189,955,864 of NC_058375.1, forward strand.
CAAGCAGTATCATCCGCAGGGGACGGGGGCCCGGAGAAATCCCAAACGTGCACCAGTCACACACACACCGTAAGCAAGGAGAGCCGCCCTGGGGGGCCTCAGACATGGGCTCAGAGGCTGCCGGAAAAAAGGTAGCAAGTCTGGGGGAGGGAAGAAGAGAAGCTGTGCTTCTTGGAGGCCGAAAGGGAACTGCATGAAATCACGATGGCAGGAAGAGAGGCTACCGCCCAGGGGGCAGGTACCAAGAGCATCCAATGCGGGAATGTCTCACACTTCCTGGGGCACAGCTGCAGAGGGCCAGCCTGGAGGGCCAGCCTTCCCCCTGGGGCGGCGAGAATACCGGGGCGCAGTTGCTGTGACAAACCTCTGGGGCAGCGGGTAGTCAGCAGGCAGCACATTCCCAGGGACGTTATCCTGCCGCCGGAGGCTCCTCCAAGCAAACTGTGGAATGTAGGACTTCAAGGACGAGATGAATGTGTTTGAAGGCTCAGGCAAGCCCACCGCCAGAAGACTTACAAAGAGCTGAGAAAACGCAGAGAAATGGCTCGGAGAGGACCCATTATGCACAGCCTCAGCGATGTGCCATTGCTCTCCGTTTTTCACCAGTGTCCCAACAATGACAGATGAGGAGACACTGGCAGTTGATGCTTAGTGGAGTCGCAGACATGTGGCAGGCAGAAATTCCTGTGTGACTCTGTTGCTGGCCAGTCCACTAAGGGGGGGGGGGGAAGGATTTGCAGAATGGGGTAGTTTGAAATCTTTTCGACAGCATCACCAGCTAAAATATTATACCCCGGCAAATTTCTTCCAGCTTGCGTTTAGAGCCAAGTCTGGAAGAACGCATTCCATCAGCCAAACCGATGGGTGTTAGAGTACTTGCAAATAGGCTCATTTGTTAAAATGGCAAATTGTGATTTAGTATCCTTGGAACTGGCCAGATTAGCAAATGAGAATGCTTTCTAATGATAAATTGTGCTAATTTGGGTTTCATTGGTCAAGTGAGCTGTTACTCTGTATTTTACAACCAAGTCTGACAACAGGAGTTACTGAAGACGTTCCAATCATATTTTGGGGGAGTGTTTCTGCCAGAACTCCAAACAGTTCAGCAGTAACAGTTGCCTCAGATTTCCTTTTAATAAACAAAGTTATTTTGGCATGTTTATGCTGTGTTCCTTGCGGATTTTTGGAGATCAATTCTAGCTTATTTGGATACACTGCTTTGTAAGGCTTCGTGAATATCAACACACGGATGACACATAAAATAGAATGCCATTTATCACATACACTTTTCAAAGTTATTTTTTTCCACTTTTAGGAGAAATACATGAACAATAGAGAAGATACATAAATTTATAAAAGCAGCACAATTAGTCCTTATTTGTTTGGTAATAAAAGAAAAAAATCAGCTCAGTCTGTTTCACTGGCTCATGTAAGGAGGAAATCCAACTGGAGTTGATGGCTTCAGGCATAGCTGGTTCCAGGAATTACGCTGTCTCCTGTGTCACATGCTGTGGGAAAAGCAGACAAAAACTCTGGCTGCACAGTTCACTACAAATAGAGACAAAACAATAGCCCATATTTCCGTCACTCAAAACAATCATGCTTGATATTTTGGTGTATTTTCTTATCTCTCTTTCAGGCACATCTTACCTTGCTCATTGATAAATTTTCAAACGAGCCAGTTAATGTGCCCTGAAGATGCAGTAAAGATACACATGCATTTTCACGTCAGTGTCCAGACACTGACTCACAGTCTTTGCAGGGAAATGTCAGAAGGGCATGTGCGCGATGCCTGCTCGGGCTCTCTACGGCTGCCACTCTTTGGTGACAGCACTATCCAAAGAAACTCTCTACAGCGATGGAAATTTCCTACATCTGCCTGTCCAGTAATTAGTCACTAACACACTGAACGCTGTAAATGTGGCTAGGTGCCACTGAGGAAATAGAGTTTAAATTTTGTTTAATTTTGAGAAATTTACATTTAAATAGCCACATGTGACTACTGGCTGCCATACTGGATCACGCGGGGCCCACACGAGTTCCATGAGGAGAAGCCACCGCTTAAACATGAATACACGTCCTTCCCCTCTACGGATAATAGAAGTATCATCGAAGGCTCAGATGGGAAGAGTCTAATGGAAAGACATTTTAATAAGCTTCCTTGGTAGCTCCTTTTTGTCCGCAAGTGAGGTCCTTAGCTCTGCTGCAGGCTGAAGCCCTAGTCTTCCTGCTCACCCAGAGCCGGTGTTGAGTGCCTGCTTCTCACTCACACAGCACAGTTCTCAGGAAAGTTCACGGGTTTTCCAGCACTGTCTTGATTTACAAGTTATTTCCTGTTTTGTTCTGAAGAGGCAAATATGGTGTGGAGGCTCAGGAAGGTTAAGGAAGAGCCTGTCTGGATCACAGAGCATATCTGTGAACACCCACAGCTGTAAACACACACACACACACACACACACACACACACACACACACACAAACACACAAGCAAAAACAAACAGAGCTAAAAAGGGTGACGTCATGGTGATTTTAGGGTTTCTACTGAAACAGAAATGTTTAAGTGTTGTGCCATGACTCTTTTCCTCATTTTCTTATCTGTTAGTGAAGGTTTGCAGTCCTTTGGCAATTACAACACAGACCCTATCACTGTCACCGTGGCATTTATTTTATCAGCGTCAGCGTTGTAAATACCCCAAGTGATGCAGAGAACCATAACCTTCAAGGAGTGGCTAACACAAGACTTCCACGGCAAGCGTCCGATTTAATATGATAGTCTCGGAGATACAACAGCAAAACCTCTTTGGGAAGATCCACGATAATGTGAAATCTGTTACGTGCCTTCTGTTCTAGATTTCAAGCGCTTAACAGGCAGGGACCCATCTGTCTACTGCCCAAGATGCTAGACTCCTTAGGAGGCCAAGCAGGAGCCTGAAGGCAGGGCTGCCTGGCTCTGGAGTCAGTGTGTTTCCTGGCACCAGCCCATCACCTCTTCCCCTGGATGACTTGGTATTGCCAGCATTCGGAGGAGCAAAGAATCGAGGGAATGTTCCCCCAGAGAACGTGACCGAGGGATTCAACAGGCTTTGCTCCCTTTTTTTCCCCAGTATGGTCAACACCGATGTACTCCTGAAACATTGCGCTCCTGGAGTCTGTTTGATAACAGTTTTGGTTTTTGTTTTTGGATTTTTTCTCAGTCATAATGTGAGGAATATCTGAAGCGTACCAAGCGGGGGGTGCCTTTGTGGCTCCGTCGGTTAAGTGTCTGACTTCCGCTCAGGTCATGCTCTCACCATTCATGAGTTCCATCTCCGCGTCAGGCTCTGGGCTGACAGCTCGGAGCCTGTTGTCTGCTTCGGATTCTGTGTCTCCCTCTCTCTCTGCGTCTCCCCTGCTCGCACTCTGTCTCTCTCTTTCTCTCTCTCTCTCTCTCAAAAAGAAACAAACATTTTTTAAAAATTAAAAAAAAATCATTCTTGAAAAAAAAAAAAAAACAAAAAGGGGAAAGAGTACCAGGTGCGTGCTGGTTAGCCCTACACAGTGTCATGTTGCCCAGTGTGCCTGGCATTCTACAAGACTCTTCCAGATGAGCTCATGCTGCCTTTTCTGAGTTTCCCTGCCAAGGGGGAAGCAGACCACTCACTCTCTCTCAACCCCTCTAAGCCTCAGTCTTCATGTCTACAATGGAGATAACCATACCACCCACCTCTTAGAGCAGGAGTTGGAAAACTATGGCCGATGGGCCAAATCTGGCCTGGCATAAGGCAAATCTAGCCCTGCCAATTCATTTACTAATTGTTTATGGCTGCTTTCACACTAGGAAGGCAGAGCTGAGTAGGTGTGACAGAGACCATATGGTCCAGAAGACTTTCTAGGAAAAGTTTGCCAATTCTTGTTGTGAGGACCATGGCATATAGTAAGTGCTCAATAAATATTAATAGCTGGTATTATTATTGTCAGGCTCCTCTTCTTTTCTCTCTTCCTCTCCCCCAAACTCACTTCCATAAGAACATTGTTGAACATTCTTCATGCTATCGGTGTCAGTTCTATCCTTTCTCTTTAGATCAAAACTACTCTCTCAGCCTGAATTCTCTAGCTCCAATGGAGTGTGTTTGCCTTTATCAAGCAGGGTTCGGGGTCCCCTCAACTTTGCTAAAGTCATTTCCCTATCCAGTCGCCCCACTGCTTTGGCTTTAGCTTCTTGAGTACATGAGGAGTCCCCATGGTGTATGGTTATATAGACTGGACATTGTTCAGCCATGTTCAGGGATTCTATGGGTGCTTGGATACCAGCCACAGCTCTTTGTTTGGTCCTGCTTTGATTTCTGCCCAACTCTCTGACTGTTCTTCTGTTTGGAGAGGAAACCTCAGTGGCTTCTGTTAATCTTCTCCTTAAGTTCACATCCCCACTGGGCAACCACCATCTTTTCTTTCCCCTGGTTGCCACTCTGACCTGCTTTGCCCTCTCAACTTAAAAGACTTCTTAGAAAAAAAAAAAAGCACACCAAGTTTTACATATGTCAGTTTAAAAAAAATTTTTTTTTACTGTTTATTTATTTTTGAGACAGAGAGAGACAGAGCATGAATGGGAGAGGGTCAGAGAGAGAGGGAGACACAGAATCTGAAGCAGGCTCCAGGCTCTGAGCTGTCAGCACAGAGCCCGACGCGGGGCTCGAACTCACGGACCATGAGATCATGACCTGAGCCGACGTCAGACGCTTAACCGACTGAGCTACCCAGGCGCCCCATTACCTATGTCAGTTTAAGTCAGGAAAGTGAAAATTCGGCCACAGGGAGTTTGAGCCCTCTCATTCATTTCTCAAGAGCTCCTTGTGCAAGGACACCACCCAAGTGGGGATTCTTAGGCTTTTATTGCATTCTTGATGAAAGACAGTATCCCTTCTTGGGAATAGAATGATGAGGGTGTGGGAGTGGGTAGCTAAAAGCAGTCTCTGAATCTTATTTTTAAATCCAGCACTTGGCCTTCCCTATGTTCTGTATACATGCAGATATTTCTATCCCACACTGTCAAACCACTTCTCAGTTTAACAGTCAAGGTTGACATACTAATTCTATTCCACATGTTATTGTGTATCCCATCTTCTATTGTTTTTTCTTCCATCCTTTTAGAATTCTATTTATGTTCTTGTTTTCACCAAATGTTTCGGGCACAATAGAGATTTTGGTTTTGGATGTTCTTACAACTAAAAAAAGATGGCCTCACCGTTCCCAGTCACACAGGGGCAGGGGTTTTGACACAAAAAAAGTCAACTTTCAGACTTAAGATAAAGATGTTACTTTGGAGCAGTTGTCTCCGTGTTTTGGGAGTTTGTGGGTGGAAGAGATGGTAGGGAATCTCTGGGTGTCTTCCGCAAACTCTCTACAGCTGTCAAAGATTCTGACATACCTCAGTTCTGATATACTTGTCTTGAAATTAAAACTCTTTATAGACTAGGAATTCACTCTCCTAAAGACTAGAGATTAAGTCTGTAGGAAGCTAAGGTTTGTTTGGGCAGCTCCAGGGTATTGGGAGTGTGTTTTAAAATTGGAACAGTCACTTTCTTTGCTCAGGAGGCCTTTTCTCCAGCATAAGGATGACAAGGAGAGACAAAGGAATCCCAGCCATCATGCAATCCTATTTTGCCTTCATCGAGGCAACCTCAAGACACCAATAACAAATTTTTGAACTAGGAAGTCCAATTTGTTATAGTTGCATTAAAATTTGTTGAGTCTCAACTCAAACTTTCCTTGGCTAGACGTATAGAGAATGTGAAATGTGACTCAGCCCTCAAGGAGGTTGAAGTGGATTGAAAGCCATTTCCAATGGGAGATTTTTTCCTCCTCTTCGAAAAGGGTTAACTTTCATTGTGGGGGGAGATTTTTTAAAGATCCTCACAGAATATACATTAAAGACAGTTTGCTCATGGAAAGCACACAAATTGACAGTCTGAAGTGAATTTTCTCTAAAGGGACTTTTCCCTTTTAAGAACTTCTAAAATGTGACCCCACAGAATAAAAAATTTGACCTAACCCACCATTAGTCTTGGCTAATCCAAATCCAATTTAGGTCTATCCAAGATGTGGCCAATGTTCTCATCCTCTTAAGTCCTTGAATAAGACAATTCCAGAAGTTTAATCAAGAACCAAAATTTGCTCCTCTGCCCACACAAATCCTAAAGTGATCTCAATATATTGGATACATACGCTTTTTCTCAAATTAGATTGCAAGTCTCTGAGATGGGGGAATGATCTTTTTATCCCTTTGTATGCTCCCCTCTTCCTAAACACCCCCAAACTCTTAGCATATATTTCTTAGGAATAATAACATCAATGAAGGCTTACTATTTGCCAGGCACTGAGTGGTTACAGGCATTACTGCACTTATTTCTTACAATTACCCTTGGAGATATGGAAACTGAGGGTTAGGAAAGTTAGAATAATTGCAGTAAGGCATAAAGCTAAAAAATGGCGGAGTGAGGATTTGAATCTAGGCAGTCACGACGGAGAACACACATGTTGAACCACCATGCTGCCCGGGCTCCCTCATTGCTCTCTGGCTAAGCTGGCCAAGATGCCAGAGGTGCTCAATGCTGGCTTGTGGAAGGAGAACACTTCTCCCCAAGAACACTTGAGAGGCATCATCAGTGAGCTTGTGTGCTGTGCTAATGAACGTCTGCACCCTCCCTGTGCAACCAACTGAGTGTCTGGCCACCCAGTTTCACATATTCTGTTGGAAGTGCACTCGATCGCATTGTTATGATCTATGCTTTTTTCTTCACAGTTGTCCAAAGAGGCAAATCACTCACAATCTTCCTCCAGAGATAAATACAAGGCAGAGAAAGAAGAAGCAGGTCAGCCGAGTTTAGGAAGAAAGTCAGTGGGGAAACCAAGGTTGCGTCTGCACCCCTTGATTTCTCAACAGCCTCTTAATTCAGACTTTCCCCCCCTCCAAACAGATCCCCAGACATGCCTTGGTGAAAACACAGGGCTATGAGACCCCCCCCTCCCCCGCCAAAGAAGCAAGATAAAACCACAAGGAAAAAAAAAAGAACGTGATATAAATGCAGGAGAAGAAATGACAAGTCATTCGCTAGTCTATTGGTAAAAATGTTTTAAAGTATTTTTCCGTGTGTACCAATCTTGTGGAATGTTCTTGGGATCCTGACGCCACAAGAGTTCTCTGTGCTAATACAGTTTCAGATATATAATTTACAGTAGAGTAAAAATCCCTTTTTTGTTTCCTTCAAAGAGGCACTGTGTGAAACTGTTTTCCGTATTGGGAGATTCTTGAAAGAGGTCCATTACACCCAATTAAATGCTGGTACTTACAGAACATTCTTTGCAACACATCTTCTGCATCTTACTTAGGGTTATTACTTGGGTGGCCCAACTATCGTTGGATTTAGAAGGTCTATGTTGAAAGGAGAATATGGGAATGGTCCTGGAAAGGAATGATATATTTAGGATCCTTTAAACACTGTTAGGTATATTTAGTATATCCACTTAATGCTGTTTTGGGTGATTTATAGTCTGGGCTATGTTCTGCTTCTTAGAAATTATTCCAGTTATATTTCAAATTTTAATTTGCAAAATATTTTAAGAAGTACAAAACAAACAGAGGTGGGTCCAAGTTTTCTTAGACGGCTGGAACAGTGATAACACAGATTCTGATACAAATTCTGGGCACAAAGTGGGCTTTAGCACCTCTCTACCTCTTCATAATTTTTCACTATCTCTGGCAGTATGAGAACGAAGACAACTTGCTGAATTTCAAATGTCCTTCAGTAACTGGAACATTGCATTCTAATGCATTTTGATGAGTCAGATTAGTTATTTGTCACATATGTTGGTAATGCAAGGAAATGTATTCAGTCCAGAAAATTAATCCAGGCAGCCAGCCATGAGCAGATGAATGAAAGTGACCAAAAGCAGATCGGAACAGTGGGCTGAGGAAAGTATTTTTAAGGAGGCTATTCGGTAGTCACATCCTTTTAATACTGACTAATAGATTTAAGAGGTGAAATCTCCACCTTTTTTGTGAAGAAGGAAGAAAACTTTTCTGCATTTGGGGGACAGAGGGGGTGCACAGAGATACTGCACTGATAAGACTATATAATTTTTTTCCTTCCCTGGATATATATATCTCACTTCTAGGACACATGTGGATTCCACTAACCTGTGGAAAGAAGGAGATGGGGAAGTCTCTGTTGCCAGCAAGCTGTTTACTAGAGATTAGAAAGTGTTAGGATTCCCTGACACAGCTGGCTGGGGACCCCTTGCCTTGGAGATCAACAGGAAAGTGAAAAGTCTGGGCAAAATTTTGCTCTGTCGCTGGTCGCCTTTCTCCCACAGCTGAAAATGACATCGCTCTTCCCGGGCCGTCGACATGAGATAGTGTCACATCCCGAATGAGATCACTAGGTCATAATCTCGTCCTCAACCTGATTTTCTTGGCCTGTGTGACCATTACTGGGGGAAGAGGGGAAGGATGAGCATGGGCTGAGCAAAGCCATCCCTTTAATTAAGCTCACGGTCACGTCGCCTTCTGCCCTGATCCTATCGGATCTCAGCAGCTAAGCAGGCTGGGCTGGGGTGGGAAATTACACTATCTGCGGCATGTAGTACTGTAAGGTGTAAGTTGAAGCCTTACACTCCTGGCCAGGTGTGTGTTGCTTTGTGAGTTTGCAGAAAAGAACGTTAACAAGGCAACGATCCTAATGTGCTTTGGGGTCTCGGAGAGGTCGGTGTGACAGGAGTGAGGTGTGCTTCAGGGTCCATATGCTGATACCCAATGAAGAGATCCCTGGAGACAAAGCTTCTCTGTCCAAATCAGACAGGACCTGCAGTCAACTGAGAGAAATTCCAGCCTTCTCAGATGTCAGGAGAGTGGAAACAACCATCGAGATTTAGTAGGTAGCGTGTTGTCTCTGGCACACAAATCCCCAGTCTTGGCTGAGGAAATGATTGAAGTTCTTAGGGCTTCTATGGCATGTTTTAGTCAGTCAGATCTGACGAAAACTTGCTGAGACTGATTCTGGATATTGCAAATCTCATTAAGGGGTTATGAAACTATGATGCTATTTTCCTGGTCTGCTTGCCAGAGTCACCTTCTCTTTCGACAAGGAGCCCTTTACCACAGCCAGCTGTGACACTGACCCCGAACCCCAGCAGGGGACCTCAGAGACTGGAGGATGTCTTTTGCTTAGCTAGAGGCAGTTCTAGAAGCAAATCGTGCCTACCCGTCTCCACGTCTTCACATTCTTCACACCGGAATGGGAGTGTCAAGCAATCTGAGAAAAAACAAGGTGGTTAATTGAGAAGAGTGAGAGAGAATATCTATTAACTGCTACTCCGTTTAAAGAATGTCTTCCCTATGTCTGGCTTTATCATCTCCTTTAATCCTTTATGTCTTCAGGTTTCTGGAAGCAAGTTCCAGAGTAAGAGTCTACCGTTATGGACTGCCTTCCCATCCCTTTGTTCCTGGCAGGGGAAACTGTAACTGTTGGCATTTTGGTCCAGTGAACCCTCTTGCCCTTGACCCTCACTCATCCTTGGCAGGGAGAAAGGAGGAGAGAGACGCCAGGTGAAAGGGGAAGAGAGAATGGATTATGACTGTAAGACACCACACCCTGGACTTTTCTTCACGGGAGTTCACCATGCACCATGCACAGACCAGCAACAAGGCACGTGGATGATAACTTGTCACTTTACTCTTTCACTTTATTGGCCCTGATCCATTTTGATCCTGCCTTTCTTTGGGACCTTAGGCTTCCCTCTTTTTGGAGTGCATTTGCCAGAACCAGCAGAGAGTATATTTTAATCTTTTTTTTTTTTTTTAATGTTTATTTTTGAGAGAGAGAGAGAGCTAGAGAGAGAGAGAGAGAGAGAGAAAGCAAGCAGGGGAGGGGCAGAGAGAGAGGGAGACACAGAATCTGAAGCAGGCTCCGGGCTCTGAGCTGTCAGCACAAATTCCAATATGGGGCTTGAACCCACAGGCTGTGAGATCATGACCTGAGGCGAAGTCAGATGCTTAACTGACGGAGCCACCCAGGCACCCCAAGAACCAGTGGAGAGTGTATTTTGAGACAGGGCTGGCTCGTCTGACAGCAGCCAGACCTGTAATATATGAATACAGTCATCCCCAAACTGCGGCCTGACAAGCAGGAGGGACTCTTCCTCTGCAGTTTACTTCTAGAAATCTGAAGAGGTAAAAGATTAAAGGAGATGATGATGACACCAAGTATATAGAATTAAAATCTGCCCTTCCTCTCATCTTACCCTCTGATCTCCTACTAGCGCCTTCCGCTGGATACAGCCAATCACTAAGTAGAGGGCAAGGGAACCCACCTCTGCCATCCCATCCCCTTTTGGGGCCCAGAACAGGATGGAAGACTAGAGGCGCAGGTGAAGAACATCAATAGAGTCCACACACACGTTTGGATGTTTTGTTGGCTCGTGTGATTTTTTTGATCTGATCAGAGGCCTAAAGGGCTGCTTGAAAGCAAACACAATCCAGAGCAGGAGGACCATTTTTATTACTCCAAATAAGTGTGTAGGTTTAACACACACTCGATCAAAAGCCCCATGGAATTGAGTCAGGGAGAGAGGGGTGTAGTCTATGAAGTTAGCCTTTGTTCTTCAGAAGTATTTCTTTCTAACACAAGTTTGCCTACAAAGCTACTTTTACATTCTAAAAAGTCCCAAATGTATGACCACTACCTCCAGATGTGTTAATAGTGCGAAAGCAGCTCACAACAGGCTACATGAGTTATTGAATAAAAGAACTCAACAGGCAGCTAAGCCTTCCGACCACACACTTTCACCTTTGCACGCTCTGAGTCAGCTTTCAATAGGCATTAAATTCTCCCCTTGTTTTCATTCTTTGCTGCAGTAGCTTTAGTGGGGACCCATGAATACCTGGGCTACAACTAAGTACCCTTAAATATAGCTATTTGAGAAATCTCTGTATGTATGCAAGTACCATACGTAAGTCATGTTTAAGGGGGAGGTTGAAATCCTGAAATATTGAAATAAAAGGCAGGAAGCTCGAGTCTACGCCTGGTCTGTTATATTTGACCCAGCCCCTCAGGTTAACCTTGGACAAACTTCTTTACCTTTCCAGGACTCAACATTTTGCTACTCCCCAAGCAGAAAACAGAGTCACGTCATCAGGGAGAGGTGGGCTAGTACAGGCCCACATCCATAACTCTGGGCTTGGCCGAAAGTGAACAGTCCTTTAAGGTCAGGGAAAGGTGAGTTTTGTCGTAGCGTTTGCTTCTAGGCAGTTCCTTCCAGCGGATTCACAGGTTTACAACTTAAGAGACAATCAAGCATGCGGATAAAACTTACATTAAATGGCGCTCATGTTTCTGGTACTCTGACAACTCACTAAGCCATGCTCCCTGGCTCGGTTTATTAATTTTCACATCTGAAAATTTTTACATTGCTTCATTTCCTACTGCTGTTTAGAGTCGTCCCCAGAAAGTGTTTCACAGTGAGTTATTTATTTAGTGTGACAGGGAAGGGATTAAAAATGCGCCGCCTTACGAAAATCATACCCTCATCTTCTGCGTGTCCACATAACACGTCAGAAGGAGCAATAACGTGATGGCTCCGGGATGGTATCCAAAAACAAGTGCAATTGACCATCTCCCCCCTCACCCTCATCAAAGCCCCAGGCTGCTGAAACCCACTTCTGTCCTCCATATTTGGCTGGCTGGTTGGTGCATTAATACATACATGCTTCCCACAATATGTTCCTACCACCAGAAGCATTCAGAGACTTTCTAGATCATTCGACATTTTTCCTAATTCAACATCTTCTGCAAGGAAAACCCAAAAGCATCTGTATGTCTGTTTTAGCACCATTCTTGTGACTTATTTCACGCTTAAAGGTTTTATTTTAACTGGGGTTAAAGGTGGAAATGCCAGTTCTAGGATGCCACTTCACTAACTGCAAAAGAAGAGAGAAAGAATGGGTAAAATGGATTTATCCAGTGTTGAGTGAATAGAAAAATACCTGCTTCAAAGCCGAAGTCATTAAAGAGGTATTCGATAAACCTGTTGTCAATAACCACCCCCCCCCCCAACACACACACAGCCAAAGTCCAGAACACTCAGATCCTTTAGAAAACTCGCAGTATTTAGATAACAGAATTTGTTTTTTCTTCATTTGTGCTTATGTCTAAAGAGCCCCTCTGTTGAAGGGAAGGGCAAAGTAGAAAGGCAAAGAGCAGAAACACTTAAGTACTTTGGTGGGGAAACATTAGAAGGTGAGAAGGAAACTAGGGCAATCAAAGAAAAAGAAACATCTAAGACTAGGGCGGCTTTGTGAAGAAATCTGCCCCAAACTCATTTTCCTCTGCCTGAGGAACAGACACTGACCTGTGTTTGTAGTCAGAATTTTAATACAATGTACATGGTACACTATAAATGGTACATGCATTTCTCAGCAGTTATGATGGGACCAGGTTTCTAAAACTTCAGTTGTATACTTATTGCTCTCATAATTTTTATTATAGGCACACAGTGGTGTCCATGAGAATGGGGCTTTTAGGTCTCCAATTTCAGGGAGTGCATGGATGAAGGGTCCCAGCTGCTGCCTTCATTTCTAATCAGCCCCACTTCCCGTGGGCTGCTCCCTGCAGTGACTGAGCACATCAGGGATATTGAGGCAGACCCATTCCTGGGAGATGTTCCTAAAATGGGTCTACCTACCAGGTGGTAGTTGAATTGATTTTAGGTACTATGCTGAATATGTTTCTCCTTTATGTAAATTTAAATTTGTGGGGCATCTGGGTGGTTCACTCAGTTAAGCGTCCAACCATTGGTTTGGGCTCGGGTCATGATCTCACGGTTCATGGGTTCGAGCCCTGCATCAAGATCTGTGCTAGCAGCATGGAGCCTGCTTGAGCTTCTCTGTCTCCCTCTCTGTCTCTGCCTCTCCCCTGCTCAAGCACTCTCTCTCTCTCTCTCTCTCTCTCTCACACACACACACAATAAATAAATAAACATTAAAAAATAACTTTAAATTGGTGTATTTACTTTTATGTACGGTTTCACAGATGATATAGTATAGGAAGAGGCTAAATATAGGTTTCCCTGAAGACTGATGCAAAGGGTTGGCAGGGAGTTCACTTGGAAAGGTATCCTAGTGGGGGTCTGTAACATGAAACATGAAAGGCGTAAAGCAGGGCATGGATGCATGACCGAATTGACCACAGGTGTGACTGGGCTGGAGGACTCCAAAGACAGCCTTGCCAAACTCTCTCTAGACTGCACTACTGTCTGAGACTTGGCCACCTGATTTCCCTTCCCTCCTTCCCTCTCTCCTTCACACGGGAACAGACCTGACATGACCCTCATGGTCTTAGTCCTTCCTGGCTGCATTTCCATTTCCTCTTATAGGCGTTTCTCCTAATAAATTTCTTGCACACTTAATCCCACCTCTGTGTCTGCTTCACGGAGGACACAGATGAACACATTTGGTAATCGCACTTGCATTATATACATAACGGTACACAATTACACACAGTTCCATATTTAATCATTGTATTCCATTATGTATATACTTTGCATACTTTTATAATAAACTCACGGTAACAGATGGGACACTCCCAGTTCATCATTCAGTTGCTCCTGGGCCCGCCTCTTACTCCAGCCACTCCTACAACAACCAGTTTCAGGTAAGTCTCAACCAACTTTGCCCAGCTACGACTTGTGTAGCACCTCAGAACACCTGCCAGCACCTGCTGGCCACTCATGCTTGAAGTGTGGGGTGTTAATACCCATGGGGCCATCTTTCATTGGTGGAGGATAGGGGTGACCAGATAGACATTTGCCCCTTTCATCCTCTGAAACTCATGGAATAAGGTACCTCAGAAGGTGCTGTGGATCAAATGCTAGCAGTGCTTGGCAACAGCCAATTCAGCCATGCATCTGTCACCTGGGTTCCCTAGATCCCTGTTTTACTCTCTCAAACCCTCACCCCTGCTTCCTGGGTGAGACACCGTTTCAAGTGAACTCTCTTTGTTGTGACTTTCAGGAAAATCCATATTTAGCATCTTCCTAAACCAGACCATTTATGAAATCACATATAAAAAATAAATACATGAGTATCAAAACTAAAATTATTTAGGGCAGGTTAAAATTGACCAACATACCACCTGGTATGTGTACCCCATTTTAGGGACCAGAAGATGTCTGTTGAGGTGTTTTTGTCCAGATACTACTTTTTTTTCCCCCGTGGCCATAATTAAAATTAATCCAGTGTCATACCAATGAGTAAAAATGTCCAGTGGGACCAGAAATAACAGAACCCAGGTCTCCCTGATACATTATTTTTACATATTCAGTGGCAGTGGGCTTCCCTGTAAGCATTCTGCTCTGTTTGGCTTTGTATAATTGGGGTAAGTTGTGGTTTAGCCTCTTATAGTCATTTGATTACCACTTTGTTTCTTGGGAGGATCTTCTCAGGTAGCAGAAATTACAGTCCACAGGCTCGCTGAGATAGGCAGAGTTCAGATGTCTCCCAAGATTCCCATTCCCTGGTTATTCAATCAAACACTGATTTAGGAACTGCTGGAAGACTTTGCAGATGGAAGTAAGTTTATTAATCAGCTGACCTTAAGATAGGGCCACCATCTTGGAATTATTGGGGCGGGGACAATGTAATCACAAGAATGCTTCAAAGTGGAAGAGGAAGGTGGGGAGAGGCGGCAGGAGAGGAGAGGGAGGGGGAAATGAGGCAGAAGGGGAGACTGAAGATGCAGCAGCTGTCTTGTGATCACGAGGCAACGAACACGAGGACAAAATGCAGTGCGCTGGAGATGAGCGGGAAGCAGCACATCTGAGTGATGTCCGGAACCACTGGCCCAGTGCCCTGTCCCCCTAGGCTCCTCATCACACAAGGAGAACAAACTCCTACTTGGTTAAGCCACTCTAGTTAGGTCTTCTATCACCTGTACCAAACACATTATAACCAGTACAGGCCCCTTCCAGAAAAGGTTCACTGATGCCCAACAAGAGCCTCTCATACTTTGGTCAGTAAGATGCTTTAACATTTGCTTTATTGTGCAAATCAATATGATGGGCATTGGGCTAGACGGGCCACTCTCCCCTTGCTCTGGTCACCAAGGAAATGAATGACAGTCTGACCTTCCCTTCTGTGGAACTGCAGTGTCCAGGCCCAAATGCATGCTGATCACCCCTACCGAGGTATCGTATGATGGATGGGACACCGCCCATCGGCATTATATCTTGCTTCTCACAGCTACACATATTTACAAATATGTTGAGTTCATCAACAAAAGCAGAAAATGCCTGCCTCAGAGCAGAACAACAAATCACCCGTCAAATCCCTGAGATCGCTTGCTTCTCCATTTTGGGATTACTTGATTTATCTTCTCAACCTGAAGAGTCTAATTTGTGACCGTAAGTTTTCACCTTTTGCCCCAGTGGTACGATACCTTTAGGATTTCACCTCCTGGGTGAGGTATGCACAGTTGGCACAGAGTTGAATCGGTGCTGCCTTGCGATCTCCTTCAGAACAAAACGCTTCCTGTTTGTGGCAGAAGTCACCCCATGTGGTTATTTGTCAGCTCGCTGCAATGCAGCTGACAAATCCCGAAATCCTGTTGTGAAAGACAACCCTCTCCTGAGTTGTCCGGCACCTCCACTTTGCAGTCAAACTGCAAATGCCATCCCCAAGGTATTAGGTGGCTCTTTTTCTAGGTTCATGACAAGAAACAAGAAAATGAAAAGTTGCATGAAGCTGGGAAAATTGCAGAAACCTGGCAGGGGATGACTTTCACCTGAGCAATTTGTCAGTTCCAAAGGGACATCTGAAGCAGGTTTTAAGAATAAGAAGCATCCGGTTCTCATTCCAACCAGTGTGCCTGGCCATAATCATTGCAATATGGACTAACATCCCCAGCCCTGCAATGCACCTGTGTAGGCTCAATAAATACACCCAACCTGCAGTATTAATTACCGTTGATGACAAAAGTCAGAAAGGTCTTTATTGCAATACGTTCTCTTTTTAACTGGGGACGTATTGTATTTTCCTAGCTCTGACTTGTCAGAATATACTTGTAGACAGACTCCTCACACCTCGAGGGGAGGAAGCACAGGGCCATTCACACTCGCCTTCCCACACGTCCCTTCCCCAGGGTCTCTAGTGAGCCGACCCCGCCATGGCGCAAAGTGGTGCAAACCATTTCAACAATGTGAACCTTCTAGTAGTCAAGTCACTTGGTAAACACATGCCTTTGACTTGAGACGCCTAATTTCGGTTTCCCCTGCCCAGTCCCCTGGTCCTGCTAGATTTGTCAGGACCTAATTAAGATAATACCCAAACTGAAAGGTCAATTAAAAAAAAAGGAGAGGGGGGGAGTGGATTTGAAAAGAATTCAGGGTCAAGGATGTAGATTCTAATCCTTATTCAGTCACTAGTTTACAGACCTCTCCAAGCCTCTTAATGGTTGTGCCTTTGTGTGTGGAAGGACTGGGACTGCCCTTTCTTACAATAATGTTCTAAGGATTGATAAGTGCTGGAAAATCCCTCTGAAAATATGAAATGCTAGGTAAATAATAACAAGCTACATGAGCAGAGAGTACTGAAAAGATCTTGAGCCAGTGGGCCCTTCCTGACTTTGTTCGGCACTTAGAATAGTCGTACACACACGCATACACATACACGTGGAAACATGCACATGAAAACAGATCCACACATACTGGGTTCTAAACGACTTATTGACAATGATTCTCATGAGGATGGATGACTTGAATGCAGGCTTACCTGGTGGCTGCAGCAAACACTGGTTGACCTCTTGAAGTCCTTTCCAGACCTATTAGCCTATGATTTCTTGTCGATGATGTTAAATCGAATGAATATAGAGTGAGGGCCATACCAGATGCACCCCTCTTGGCAGTAACAGCGGTGTGTAGCGCTATTACTGAGCTTTGGTCTTCATTTATAAAGCGTAATAGCATCAACCACTTTATAAAAATATATTTTCCAGCTCTCCTGCAGTATGCAAAACAAACAAAAGAAAACTTTAGAAGAATCAGTGGATATTATAATATATGACACAGTGCTAAAGGTAACAAAACAGTTGTCTGATTATTCCCAGCATGACATGTTGAGGCACAAAAATTTTGGCTTCCTTTAAACAGTGTCTGTCAATTTCCCTTCATCAGCACAGGAATCACTGACATGCACAATTTTACCCATCAGTATGATGCCCAATTATTTGAAAAGGGTGAAAACTTTATGCCGCTTCCCAACATGACGGACATAACCTTTAAACATTGGCAATTGCTGAGGTGCTTCATGTTGTAAGTTTTCCAAACGTGCTCGTGAGTTTTTTCTTGCCATCAGCTTCACCTTCCACTCAAATTAGGATGTGTTAACAAAGTTTTGCGTGTCTCTCTTAAGAGAGACTAGAATGGTTATATGATTGTTAAGGGAGACTGCGGAGGCTGCTTTGGAGGATATTTTAAAACGAGAGCTTCCTTCCTGGGTGCCTTATGTGTACCATGGCCTGAAGACAGGGCACGGCATTGTGCATACTCTTACAACCCTACACGGATGGATTATTCAACTTCTTATTCTCATTCAAAGCCCAGACCTAGTCATACCTGTAAGTAGTAGATGTTTGGTTCCATGTTGGCCTGAAAGAATTAATAGCCCTCCCAAAATGATATACCGAAGTCTTAAAAGGTAAATTTGTATAGCAAATACCTAAAGCTACATAGTTGCGTACATCATGTGATTTGAATATGCATTTACATGCTCTGAGTGTATATGCTAATGAAATTCATAAAAAAAAAATTCTAGGGCATTGATGACCTCCCCACTATAATGCCCATGACATTTTTTTTCTTCTTTGTATTTTCCTACTTCTTTTATGTCACGGAAAGATTTCATGCTCTTCTCGTGGAAGTTATGTCCACCCTTGGCTGACCTTCCACAAACATGGATTTATCTATGACTCTATGATGGGCACTTGTTGGATTTTTTTTTTCCTTTTTTTTTTTTTTTTTTCCTACAGACCAAAATCCTTTTCGGAGACACCCACTGCAGAGGTAGAGGAGGCCAGATACTTTTTCTCTGGGAACCATGGGAGCTAGGGTGAGGGTATATGATGACCCATCTAGAACTCTGAGCCTGAAGCAAGGGGTACAAAGAAGCAAGAACCGTTTTACATTCATCGTGGTGGCAGCAGTGGATCGACAAGCAGGGTTCAAAGCGGTGGCCGCAGTGGGTTTAGTTCACCGGTGCCCACTAGGAAGCTCATCCTGGGACATTCTACCCTGACTATTCCCGCAGCACGATCAGCTGTGTCTCAGCCTCCTCAACTGCCCATTCCCCAAGGCTCCTTCTCAGTCTTTTTGGTGCTTCTGTGAGCATACCAAGTATGCTTCCAATAAAGCTCTTTTGAACCTAAGTTGGACCTAATCAAATTTTTTGTTTGTTTGCAAACAGTAAGTTTCAGTGCTGATGATGTCATTCTTCTGCAGAAAATCACACTCCGGATCATGTGTTAAGATAAATACCTGTTCATCCCAGCAATTTGGGACAAATAAATGTCTTCCTCAGTTTGGCTTGTATTTTTTTTTCTTTACATTTTCTATTCTCCAGCCAGAGTGGAGAGTCTTTATAGTTTCTACTTCTCAGCCAACATTCTCTGACCACACTTTCCAATCAGGTGCCTCAATGTGTATCACTCTCCTTGCTTATAAAAGGCGCACCTATCATTCAGATCCAAGCTAATCTGGCTAGGAGTCAGGCCATGTTTAATATCTGTTACACTTATAGGTATCAGAGGTTTCAGATTCCTCCAGATTCCAACTCCCCCGCCCAGACTTCCCCGTTTGCCCCCAACCCATGGAAAACAGATGTGACCTTGATCTTCCCTGACCTCTTATAGCATTTTACATTTTTCTTATGTCGAATATCATATTCCATGTCAGAAAAAAATGGTCATTTATTTTTGCATGCAATATCTCCTAGACAGTGAGCTCTAACAAATAAACTCTAGAAGATGTATCTTATTTGTTTTTATATGTGTACATTTTCTAGTGGATATCTTTCAATTCATAAATCATTTGAAAAATGAAATTGATATGCACATATCTTTCTTATACAAATGGAGATTAATACAGCTTTTTAAATATGCAACTTTTTATGTCTCTGAAATTCCACTCACTCACTGACTGACTTAAAAAAAATAAAACGTCATGATTTTTCAAATGATATTCTGTGAGCTCTACCTAGATAAGGAAATAATATATTAAAAAGTAAAAACATTAACAATTAGGTGCTCAGGAGTTGAAGAAGTAACTATTTTGGTTTTGATTTATTTAACTGGATGTTTTAGGTATATTGCAAACAGTCAGTGTCTATAGGTGGAGTTTTGGGGTCAGTCTATAAATGAATAAGCATTGTTCTCATGGCAAACATTTGCTATAATAAGATTGTTCCTAGCCAGTAATATTCACATGTCCTTTGATGTACATAGAGTCTCAGAGGAAGGAATAAAGGAACACTGGACAATTTTAGAGAAGAAAGTCAGTTATCCATGTTCATGTGTTTCATTTCTCAGAGGCAACAGATTTGAAAGAGAGCATTAATAACTAATCTGGATAAAATAGAGTTGCTGAATAGCAAAGAAGAGATACAAAAGGAATCCCTGTGTCTAGGAAGGTCCTCTTTGAGATGGATAAGTATGATCTATTTGGAAAAAAATTACCAGACATATAAGGCATTTCTGGAAGGTTTTGTATATAACTTACTTCTTACGGGTATTTTGTTGTTGTTGTTTTTTAATTTTTTAAACTGTATTTATTTTTGAGAGAGAGAGAGAGAGAGAGAGAGAGACAGAATGTGACTAGGGGAGGAACAGAGAGAGAGGGAGACACAGAATCCGCAGCAGGCTCCAGGCTATCAACACAGAGCCTGATGTGAGGCTCAAACTCACGGACTGTGAGATCATGACCTGAGCCAAAGTGGGACGCTTAACCAACTGAGCCACCCAGGCGCCCCTGGATATTTTGTTTTTAAAACAAGAAACTTACGTTTGTCTTCCAGTTTTGTTTTTTTTTTTCCCTACATAAATGCATTTAGAAAACAGCGATGGGATAAGTGCGTTGCGGTACTCTAGACATGATCAATGCCGGAGGATCCCTTCTATTATTTTGTCTTAATGCGCCAATGACGGTTCTAGGTTAGATAATCTGATCACGTTTTGGGAGGGCTTCTATAACTGAGAAGCAATCGACACGCAGTTCCTGCAATCTACACGCGCACGGACACACATGACACACAAAGACACACATGCACACACACCCTTTCCCACTCTCTCTCACTCCAAGCACTGTAACTACAAGCTGTCTTTGCTCTTTCCTTTCAGCATGGCTTCCGTCCAGAGCCAATTACAGAAAACAACAGCTCCCTAGCACTATTGTCGACAATAATCTCAAGGAAAGAATTGCACCTACTCGAGCCTGAGAACATATTCAAGAAGTTAATTATTTTCCTAGCGTGGTCCTAGGAAGCAGCCTTTTTTACTTTTTTTTTTTTTTTTTTTTTTACCTCGTTTCACTATAAAGTGCCATGGGGTATGATTCCTGCGGAACATATGGGGTACTATATAAAACCGAGTTGTTGCTGATTTTACTTAAAATCAGTTTTTACTTCCTGTTTTATGTCTACTTGTTTACGGCACCTTGAAACATGCTTGCCCGGCTCTGAGGCTTTGCTCTCAGAGCTGCTTCTCCCTGGCTCCGGGATACCTCACTTCAGGGTGCTACGTGACCCTGCATGCTGACAGAAGGAAAGAGGTAATGCCAGAAACTAATTTTCAAATAAAATGGCAACATGATTGAAATGCATTCCTCTAAATTCAGTATCAATTAAGTTTAATGGTCACAAGTCTTTCATCGATTTATAGAGCTGTGTATATCATGATTTTTAGAGAGAACATTACTCCCGAGACAGCTCTCTAATTGAGAGAAGGATTCTATAGCGCAGAGACCTTCGATTAATGTTCTATAGAGATAATTTGTAGCTTTTTGTCCTGTTGGTCACTGGGCTGGCCATACACGGACTCCAGTGAGCGGGTATGGGAAATTGAGCCGCAGCCACAGCAAACAAAGGCTGATAACTATATCCTCCATGAGAACAGAAATCTAAAGAAAGCGTTGGTAAGTGACAGGGCTTTTGTTCTTGTCTTATTCTCCATTATGGGCAAATCCTCAAGGTAGTATGGAAATAGAGAAGAGAGGATCCAGAGAGCTGTCCCCGAGAGACACAGTAGCAAAAAGTAGTAGAGAAGGGACTTTGATGTTTGCTTTATCCGGTAGCATGGTGACAGAACGCAGGCTTCGGACTTGGGCCCACGTTCAAACGCAGGCTCAGTGATATGCTCAATGTGGACAGTGTGACATAACATTGACTGTTCATCATTGGCTTTGGGCAAGTCATTTCGTTTCCCAGATGCTCAGTTTTCTCACCTATAAAATAAAGTCATGACAATTAACTTATGTGAAGCTGAACATATCTGTGTCCTCACATGGTGAACAGTTATCAAAGGCAACTTCTCTCTCTAGTCCCTAACATCTGAGAGTCAGAGTTTACTACACAGGTGGGTTACAGTGACATCGCTGTGAGGGTGTGACCAGTTAGAGATCTCAAGAACAGAGTGAGGGTGGGCTGGAAAGTCCCTACCCCACCTGCAGATAACCACATTCCTGTCATCTCTGGGCTTTTCTGTTTTTATTGATTGTTGGTAGTATTCTGTTGCCGGACTTGTGATTGCTTACAAACTCAGCTTCCCTCAAGAAAACTAACAAGCTAATTTGAGCTTCCCAAGAATGCAAGGGTGGTGATTAAAATGCCAAAGGCGTGAGTCAGTCAAGGCCTAAAGACGTCCAAAGACAGAAAAGCAAGAAACTGAGAAAGATGGATAATCCACTGAGCCTCCAGGATTTCATATACATCCTCAGGCCAGGTACTTCCCTTCCCCATGTCTCCTCTCCAGGCCCCTAAGGTCTCATGCTAATCTGACGCTCTGCGATATAAGCAGCAAATGGCTCTCTGATGGCGGAAGGGAGTTAGAACCGTTGACCACTGCCCAGCACCCTTGGAGACCAGTGCTCTCTAAGACTGCCTGGCGCATCAGATGGGACTGGGTTTGGACCTCATCTCTGCTGCTGCTGGCCAACTGTGTGAGCCTGAGAAAGTTCTTTAACCTCTCTGGGACTTGGTTTCCATGGGATTGTTGTGGGGTTTAGTGAGAAAATACATTAAAATAAGGGCCTAATGATATGAAATCCATTAAAATAAGATCATAGGCTTAGAGGGGTTCAGAAAAATCTCTCCAAGGTTCCATCTCTTCCTCTGTAAAATGATTATACTCATAATTTCCAATTTTTAAGGCTGTTGAGAGGATTAAATGAACTAGTTTATAAATAGCACCTACAAATAGCCCCCAACACATATGACGCTCTACATAAATACTAGATATTTATAGCCTCCTTATTATCCCATTCCCTGGACTGTTTCCCTTTTTCTCTTCTTACTCTCCCATCCCCCAGCACAGTGCTTGCCCTCCTGGAGCTGTCTCTCCTAACATCCAGCAAGGATTTCCCAAAGAGCCTTAGGAGGCAAACTTCAAACGGGCTCCCTGGCACCCTAGTGGGGTAAGTCTCCCTTTGTCGTGATAGTCATGATTCGCCACTTTGAAGTTACATTCAGCCTATTTTAAGAACAATAGCTATTAGCCAAGTAAATGTGATATCTCGATCTCTCTTATAAAAGTGAGAAGAGTGCTAAAACTATTGCTGGTTATTTCACAGTTAATTGACTTCCCCTTGAAGAGGTGGTGTGCCTCTGTCCTTGTGGGGGGTCTCATGTTCACTTCTGGTCACCTTGTTTCAAGACAAGTGGAACGGAGATGGAAAAATGCTGGAGAAGGGCATGATCTCACTCAGAGGTTGAGGAAGATTTATGGGCTATGAGAAGCAGCAAAGAATAGGATTAGCTAAAGATTAGGATGAATTTGATAGGAGGACTCAGCATTATGGTAGTTTAATAGAAACTCATTGGTCCCTCTTTGTCAACATAACAGCAAAATACGAGTCCAAGTGAATGCTCAACAATATCAGAGCGCGGCAAACAAGAATCAATACCAGGAAACAATTGTTTGCACCGAGTATTTACTTGTGGAAATCTCTGATGTCAAAGACATTTCTGTAACCAGGATTCGGTCCCTATATTTTAAAAGACTGAACGGTTTTGTGCAATAAAAATATGTGATTATGCAAGTATGTCCAATACGGGTAATTAAATTTCATGCTTCAGGAGACAAATTAGTTGTTGAGGGATATCTGGAAAACAGTTCTCCTGCATGTATGTCATTTCACAACTAGCCAGCCTCCCCAGTGGGGCTTTGCCTTCCTGCTGGGAACAAAATAGGGATTCTGTCTAGAGGAGCATTTAATAAGGCGAATTCCTTTTCATTGACTCAAAACATCTCTTACCCTCAATTTGACTGTTTGTTAGCCCTTGGGGTCTCAGCCCGTTCTAGGTGGATCCCAAACTAAAGACCTTGAAGGGACCGGGTCAGTTGGTGTATTTAGTTTTCAGAGTAGATTGGAACATCTACCTGGAGGTCCAGAACTAGAATCTTAAGATGACCTGGGAAAATCCCATTTTTCCCTTGAAGTCCTTTGGGTCTGAACGAGTCAGGCGGGGACTGTCACTGGGGAGTTTGGTTTGCAAGAATGGAGGTCTGAGGAAAGAGTTGGGTTGTGAGCTCTCCAAAGTCCGACTTAAGTGCATCAACAAGGAATGCATATTTCGATTTAGTCACCCTTCGCTGGGAGAATGTAATTCTTCATTAAAACAGGAGAGTGGATTGGGAAGCAACTGGCAATAAGATTTTATTTCCCATGAAAGAAAACTGTATCTTTTGGGGAAAACATGTTTTGAGAAGTCTCAGAAGAAAAGCTCTTTATAGGGGAGAAAGAGCAGCAACCCGAAAATGCATGATGCTTCTTCCAATCGATGACATTTTCCTCCTAACTTACATATACCAAAAAAAGTATTAGAAAGTCAGAATACTGTTGAGACCGTGACTTTGTTTGAATAAATTGATTTTTTGTGACATCTATGTTTTCATATTATTTCACAGGACTACTAAGGACAGAGCCCTGGTCAATTTTAAACTGATTTTTGTACTTAACTTAGTACTGAATTAAACTTAGCTCCTAGCACCTTGTGTGTCCCTCCAGCGCTTATTAGGCTACGCTTCACCGAATTTTGTGAAAAGATCTATAGATCTAAGGGGCACTGCTTCCCGTCTGCTAATGGTCAGATTTGAGTTTTTGACTCACTCATTTAGGTGTTACACTCTGTATTCCCCAGGTCTGGGGAGAAATTGTGGCCCTAACCCCAACAGTCATAAATGACTCACGAAAACCACGGAGGGCAGGTCAGGAGGCTAGGAAAGGGCACTGTACTCCTATTAGGCTAGGATCTTTACCGAAATTATTTATTTTTCACAAATGCCCATCATAAAGTGTATTTGTATTTCCATTTTGTGACAAAGAGACTAAAGCTCGGACAGGCTGAAAAATTCTGCTAAAATCACACAGCCAGTTCGTGGTAGAGCAAGAATTTTAACTCTCATCTGAGTGCCTTCAAATCCCTCATTCTCTTCAGACTCAGGTCAGAACAGGGAGGGGAAAGTGGCTGCAGCAGATCGTATTTTCCAAAACTGGCCACAGCAGTATTCCTGATCCCACACGCCCCTTCATCACCTTGCCTCTATTATCGCGAGGCAGAGTCTGTACTCCCTCCCCTGAACATGTGTGGGACTTTGTGACCATCTTGATGAATAGCTGCAATGGAAGTGATGCCGCGAGATTTTCAGGGGTAGGTCATAAAAGGTAGCCAGCATTTGGCTGCCTCCCTTTGAGAGAGCCTCCAGATGATTCGGCTTGCCATCTTTGAGCTGCCCCAACCGGCCCCACCCAGAGTAGAAATGAACTTGACCCACCAGGTCCAAATTGTAGATCTATGAGAAAATAAATGTTGCTGTTGTCTTAAGCCACGATGTGTTGGGGTAATGTGTTATGTACCCATACATAGTAATAGCCACAATCACAGAAAGTATATCAACTTTATACTTAGAATCATGACTTTGGCATAAAGAGTAAGATCATTCCCATATGTATCTATGCATATGCATGTGCATGCGTAAATGTGGAGACCCTAACGCAGTGCTGGTAGAATTCAGGACAAGGAAGCATAGGCATATGCTCCTCTCCACCTTGCATCTCGGAGAGACATTTCTAGAGGATACGGAAGTGAAGACTCTTTGGCATGTGATTGTTCACACCCCTTTTTTTCTTTTAGCGGACAGTGATAGATAGGACTCTTACCTATTAGGCACGCTTTTATATGTGCCTTCTCCTTCCTCTGGAGAATTCTTTGCGGGCTCCACGTGGTCTGAGAGAGCTATCAGTTATGTGCTGCTCTTAATGTTACCTCCACAGAATATACTGGGTCACTGGGTTACTCAGGCTGGCTGTTGAGTTCCCATTTCCACCCCAGAGATTGGTTCAGACACGGTCATGCCACTGAAAGAAGACGCGTTTGCGTGTATGCTGGATGGATAGCGGGCCCCTGGAAAAGATGTCTTCTGGGGTTAATTGAATTATTAGCGTAATTCTTTGCCTTTCCTTACATCCATACCCCTTGCCGTATCACTTTGCAGGTTCTTCAGTAAAAACGTAGAATGTATGTCCTTACTCCCTGACTTCGGACCTGACCATGTGGCTTTTTGGCCAATGGGGTATTAGTAAACATGACGCATGATGCATGCATGGGTTTCAAGCAAGGGCTTGAAACATGCTTGTGCTTACTTGCCCAGTTGTACTTCCACTTTTGTCTTGAGGACGGTTTCCTGAGGGTAGCTACTACTACCCCGTCATCTTGGGCTCGAGAAGGGATACGAGTGGGACAGAGCTACTCCGGCCACCTCGGACTGAAGCGAAGTCTCCGCAGCCTTCAGACTGATGATAAATAAACGCTTTCTTCCTTCCGTGGAGCTGCTAAACCAGGAAAGCGTGAATTCAGATTGCTAGTGGCTGTCTTGAGGAGACAGCTCAGCTGAGAACGAGGCCAGGCAGTTGCTAGTGGGACCAAGAGACGGACAGAAAAACAAATCCATTTGGGCCCACGGATCCAGCTGCTGTCTAAAGTATTTGGATCTACCTTTGGAGTTTCTGGCGACAACGCGACAAATTCCTCTTTTTTGCTTAAGATAGTTTGAATACAGTTTCTGTCACTTGAGACAAGAATAGCCCAGATTAGTAGGTGAGTCGCGTAAACCACGTCTGATGTGTTCCCTGCCTCTCGAGTTCGCTTCTCACTGCTGCCCACACTGCCTTTCTAGCACCTGAATACCTGGCTTTTATCCAGATACTCCTTCAGAAGGTATAAAAGATTTTACAGTTGAAGTTTTCTCAAAAACATAAATTGTCACATCTGTCTTCCCCTTGTCCTGTACCAGATGTGGCAAAGCTTGACCTGCAAAGGACATGGCTTGGAGTCCATCTGCGGGGCTGGGGCTTTGTTGTCATTTGAGAAAACTAACCAGACTCTGACTCTCCTGGGCTCTTGGCAGGACAGAATGCTGTAGATGAATGCAGGAGGCTTCAGCTTTCTCTTTTCCTAGGGGCAGGCAGAGCCAGCAGCCAGCCAGATGGAGTGCCTAGGATTGGCAGCTTCACGCTTGATTTATGGGTTCTAAACCTAGAAGGGTCATTTACGTCCCAAGGGTATTCAGTTTATGCTAGCAATGAGCTCCCCCAAACATGTGTACATGTGTGCTTTTCTGTTCTTGCCCAGCTCTCTGGGTACTTCAGAAACGTAAGCTATAGGATATTCCAAATAACTCCACCTCTGAGTAAATTGCAAGGGAATGTTCAAAGAACTGCAGTTTTCTTAGCAGCGTGTGACTCTAGTTTAGTCTCTTTCCTGGGTTACTCTTTTCTCACAAGTCTCTCTAATCGCCCCCTACTCCCCAGATCAACGCAAAGGCTCTCTATCCTACAGCTCACCAGTGAGAGCAGAAAAACAGTACCTATTGCACATACGTTTGCTTGATAAGAAATTGGAGGAGGTTGAATCACCACACTGCACAAAGGCCCCAGGCCCCTGCCAGCATATGGGACCCGACCCAGAAATGAAACGTGATGTTCCCTCCATGGCAGCCACACCACACAGTAACGACAGGTCCAGCGGGCTTGTGTTCTTTCAACTTTAATTATGAAGCGGGAGTGTAATGAGACTGTGTGGCAGAGAACTGCTGTGGAGCCTGACAAGGTATTTTATCAACATATTATTATATTCAGACATAGGGGAGCCCAGAGGATGGGTGTAGGCCTTCAAAAGCAGCCAAGTTCTTGGCAGACCCACAGTTATTGCACCCACGGGATTGGCATCACGGGGAGGCACTGGACCACCCTGACTGGGAGACTTCTCGCGTCCAGGAATAGGGGTCAGGAGTGTTGACAGAAGGCATCAGGGTCCCTGTGGAACCCATCAATGCGTGCTTGACTTTCTTCCCACACACACCCCCTCCCCCCGAGGTCCACAGGACCCGAGCAAAGTCACTCTGTGGAGGGACCCCTTACCAAGCACTTCTGGTGCAGCAGGAATTCTATGCACATGTCTTGCTGAGTCTCCAGAATGACTCTGTGAGGTAGATCGGTGTGAACGCTGCCTTGGCCTCCAGCATCCATTCTCCCCCATTTTTTCTATCCAAACCAACAGCCTGCTTTTGTTCAGACTGACAACATGCCAGCTCAACGAATTTGACTCCCTAGGCTTCCTTGTAGCTCTGGGAGACCATGTGACAGAACTCTGGCCAGAGAGCAGTCCAGGGAGCTATTGCCATCCGACACAACAGGACAGGTTCAGCTGCCGTGTGCCTTTTGCCTGCCACCAACCGTGGTCCCTTCTTCCTGCATGGAAGGAGGCCAAGGTGCCTGGAGGAACTGCACCCACCTCACAACCAACCATGAGAAGGTGGCAGGGCAGGAGGCTAGAAGGGTCTCAGAATCCCGGCCAACGCGGCGCTATTATTATCTCCATTTTACAGAGGGGAAAACCGAAGCTTGGAAAGATGACGCTCTTTGTACAAGCTCACGACATAGGCCAAACCGCTATCTCTCGAAGTGCAAATTTCATCTTCTTTCCACAGGTTCTGTTTAGAGTGGTCTTAAGATCGGAGAGCTTAAGAAGTATCTGTGTATATTTGTTCTTAGTAGAATGTACAGAATACGTGCCCTTGCTTTTGGATGGAATGAATCCCTAGGATAGGGAAGTTACAGAGGGGAGAACAGTGTATGTGTGTCTAGAGAGAGACAGAGAGTGTGTGCGTGCATGCGCACGCAATGTGATAGGATTAAATAAAAGGTACTATTAAGAAAGAAATAAAGAGGAGGTGTCACTAAGTGGAAGTTATATGCAAATCTGAGGAAAGCCAGTGAACTCCTAATGGTGTTCCAGTAATAACAGAGAGGACTTTTTTTCTTTCCTACCCCTTTCCTCACCCCCATTAAAATGAGTTTCAGAAGCACTGTTACATCAGAAAGGAAAAGAAAAAAATTACGTTTGTGTCCAAGATACTGAATTTTAATTTTTTTCTATTCAAAAGGTTTAATCTTCTGTGCCCTTTATACCCAAGTGGGGGTGAAGTTATCCTGAAAAGTCACTTTCTTATTACCTTTCAAATGAGTTTGCAAAAAAGAGTGGTGGGAAGGAAACTTGTCAGGGACTCCTTTTTCCTTAATGAGCTGTGGTTTCCTGATATAGCCTGGATCTGCTTTAAAACCTTTAAAACCATCTTCATTCACATGCAGTTTAACTCAAGGAGAATTAGGCAGGTCAAACCCAAACAAGATTTTCACTTATACCAGGAATAAATGATTTCCCCCGGAAGTGTCTAGAGAAGATTCTAAGAAGAGATCTGTTCCTAAATTCCAGCACCCCTTGAGCCCTGAACTCCAGGGATATTGTTCTAGTTTGATCACAGATCTATGGAGGAAAAGAAGAGGTAAAGACCCAATGTGTCCTTAGCTATGTCTTGCCTTTGGATGAGAAGAGCTGTATTGGGTTTCTCCCAAGAAGTCAGGAAAGATGTATATCATTTGAGGGAGATTTCTGGAGAGATACATGTCTTAGTACCACCTTTCTGCTAGTCAGCTGACTTAGTACCATCTTGTCCCCCTTCAGATGGTGTCCTCCCCCTTTCTCATTCATGCAAACTGCCTACCAGCACTTTGGGAATATCCAGCAGACATTTATCTCAATTACTACAATGCAGTGGGAGTAAAGTCAATGCTATAGGAAGTAAGGAATAACTGAAGATGTGGAATCATGTCAGGATTTCAAAGCCAATCTGACCACCCGCATCATGACAAAGTGGAATAAGGTCCAGACTAAGCCCATCTATGTGCCCCTTCTCCACACGGTAGCATTTTATTCAGGTGAATTCAGACAAAAGCTGAACACAGCCTGAAATCATGAAAGCATGAGCGATGTCTGTAAGCAGAAGCGATTGAGGACCAACACAGCTGTTTGAGGTAAGGACACCTCCCCCGGAGCAAGGAACAGCTGACAATAGGAAGATTGTTGCATCCAGAAGACAGGGCACTGTCATCCATATTGCCTGAGGGAAGTGGAGGTGGGGGCTGCACAGGAGGGGAGGCATGGCCCAGCTGATAGATAGTCTTAGGTTCACACACTTTAATAATAATAGCACATTGTTACTGAGCCCTTACCTTGCACCAGGCAATAAGTTAAGAACTTTACCCAGAGTGTCTTGAGTTTTTGTTTTGTTTTGTTTTGTTTTGTTTTGTTTGTTTTTTTTTGCAACGTTCTGGCAGTCTTATTAGATTCTTTAATGGAAGAGGCAACTGAGGGTTGGACAGTTGAGTAACTTGCTAAGTCACTGTGGTAGTTAGTGATTGAACTCTGATTCAAGCTAGACCCCAAGCTTGGCTTCTTAGCAATCACTCACAAGTCTAATATCTACTGCATGCTAGATAGCACCTTGGGCATTCCCCTCTGGTTTATGGCTGATTTTTTCTACTTAAGAATTTCTGAAATCTAGTTATTTCTTGAGATCTCTCAATGTTTAAAGGCTCTCCCCCTACCCCAATCCCCAAATTCTGCAATCCCCTCGACAGTGACTGTCTCCATAGTGGTTCCCAAGCTTGGCTGCAAGGGACTCCAATCACCATTCTGGAGGGTGTGGTCAGGGCATGGGTGATTTTCATAAATTCCCAGTGTTCAGCCAGAGTTGGGAACCTTTGCAGTGGTACATGGGGCAGCAGACGATCCCCTCTTCTGACAGTGCTCCTATGTCTCCATAAGATTTCTGCCCTCAGTGTTGTTTTCTGTGGCAGGTGGGCCATGTCTTAATGTAGGACCATCCTCAACTCTGGGTTGGAAACTGCCTTACTCTCTATTCAGTACATGGTGTAGCCAGGGCCCCAGCAGCAAGTATAAAAAATGGAAGTCTAGAAGACATGGCAAGGCCCTATCCTCACAGTCTGGTTCCCCACAGTTAGTCTTGGACTGGGAGCAGAGGGTAGGGAGGGGGTTGTGTGAATAAGATTTCAGGTTGTTAATAGCAACCCTAGGGTATTACTTCTATTGAATCCCCTGGAGGAACAAAGCGCCAATGGAAATAACATGACACTATTTGAAGAGGGTCATTTGGTCCTAATGATAAGGTAAACAAAGTAGGTAATTGTTTCCTGCCTAGAGAAAGGTCACTTGGGTGACCTTGTGAATAGGTCTGGCGAATAGATATTTTTTTAATTTTCATTTTGTCTTCCTTATCAATTACCTTTTGTTTTATAAAAATGAAAATTCTATAGGGCACATGTTATTTCCCTTTTTCAAAAAGCTTTCAGTAGCCATTTTTGGCTAAATAAATAAATAAATTCAATGTGTGTGTGTTGGGGGGGTGCATATTTTGGTGAAAATTACCACCAGCTAACAAGGCCAGCTGGGATCATTCTGAGCTGGAATCTTAGACATTCTGCACCTGTTTTTCTTCCATTATCTTATCCCAAACACTATGCCAGTGGCCTTCAGGCCTAGTTGATTGGTAGGTGCCAATTTGATCCCCACCTGTAGTTATTAAGTGGCTGTTCACGATCACAAAGTCCAGTTTAAGACTTCTAGACCTGCTACCTACCCAGCCAACCCTAGATGCATAACAGATGCACACTGTACTTAGGAACTACCCCTAAAGGATTCATTCCCATCACCACATCCTTCATACGACACTCTGACCTCATTCAAGGAACACCTGTAGCTATTTCTCAAGGATCAGCAAAAGCCTGAAATGGTTTCAAGTTCAAAGTTATCTCATAGTTTTTGTTCTTTTATATAAAGCTGCTTGACATCTTGGTCCTATTCACCACATGAATTTTATAATAATTACCCATGAAGTCAATGGCTAAGTATCAAACACAGGAGCAAAATCATGGGACTATATAAAGCCTGTGCCTTAGCGGGTCCATGTGGTATTACAGTAAGGATGTAAAAAGCATGTGAAGTGTTAAATAACTAATGGTGCTCTGGACCCTTCTACCCCAGAAAAATTCTTCAGCAGTCATTTTTAGACAGCTTCTGGGATTATTTTAGAGACTTTTTCAGCTTGAAGAAGTGAGCACATTGGGTACAAATAGAGATATTAGAGATTTTGCCAAATATCCTGTTACTATTCTAGAGGTACTTCACTAATTATCCATTCAAGTCCTTGAGATGTTGGATTTCTGAATGCCAGGGGTATCATCAGGATGCAGGTTGGGGAGTGGGTGCTGGCCAGCCCTAAGGAGTGGTTTCCTCCCCTTTCCAGAATCCCTACCTCAAGAATAAAGGCTCCCCTCCCCTCCCTACCCCCCCCCCCCCCGCCAGCTCATAGCTCAACAGAAACTTTTGAGTTATGTGGGAGAAAGCATAGAGACCATTAAAGGGTGGAGAATGAGACCTCTGAGAACTAGTGAAAGGAGTAGGGATTATTGAACCCACGGAAGAAAAGGCTGAGGAGTGGTTTAACGGCGTTTACCTTCTCCCTGGAAGGATCTCTCACGCTAAGGAACACAGACAGCTGTTCAGCATCTCCACTGAAGACCGACTGGGAGGAAGTGGGTTCAAGCTACAGCATTAGGGATTTAGGACACAAGAAAGAATTTCCTGACTGAGAAATGTTAAACATCAGGAAAAGTTACCCACAAGGGTTGAGGAATCTCTTTCTCTCAGGGTATTTAAAAATAGGAAATTTTCTTAGCTGTCCTGAATGATTTAAAGGCCCTGCCTAACACTTCGGGGGGTGGAGGCCAAGTGACCAGATAATCTCTGGCAGAATATCTTTTGCTTTGAAAAACTAGAAAGGAATTTTCAAAAGTGCTTCTTTGTTTAAGTAAGACACTTAGACATAGACTTGTATTTTCTATGATTTTCCTTTGTCAATGAAGTATAAAATTCATGCTGAAGACATATTAAAATGGAAGCAACATCAAGATTTAAGGTAAAAACATTTTTTGCTTATAGTTCAGTCACTTTAAGCTATTTGTGCTTGAGAAGATGAATAATCATCTCGGTGTCGGTTTGCTCATCTGTAAATTGGAGCCCCAAATACCTATAAGCTCACATCACCAAGTTACTCTGAGCATCGAATAAGAATGCTTCTAACAGTGGAAATACTTATTTCATGCAAATGAAAAACATCATTATGGAAAGGTATTTGTCTATAAACATCTCAACGTTTCTTTTATTTCTGTAATTACTAAGAGCTTTGACAGAGGAAATCCTAAACTCTCAAGGTACAGCTGGGCGGCTCTTGCCACACCTCTGGCCCACTGTCAAGAAGAAAGTTTAGAGAACTGCACTTTGAAGTCTGCCCTTGGAATATTTCCTGATCGTCTGACAAACCCAAGGCCTTCCAACTAGAATTTCAAACCTGGGCAGACATCTGAGCTCCCAATCAACCATTTGGCTCAGCTGGATCCAGGTGAACAGGCTATCATCTCGTTCCAACTGTTCCCAAATGATTCTCACAAGGAAAGAGTTGGGGTGGGTCACACGGCTTAAGAAGCAGGTAAGGAAAATGGAAGAGGTCCCAACACACGTTCTGGAAAATGGCTCACGTTACAACATGCTGGCGCCACTTGTTTGGCTAAGAAGCTGTTGGAGGAGCCTGCAGATGTGCCCTTGGAGGCTCAGCCTTCTCCTCTCTCCTCTTACAACATCTCCTTAATTTGGTGAGTGTTGACTAGCTGGGAAAGTGTTGATTAAGGAACCACATCACTACCTCAGGTCCTGTTCCCAGCAGGCCTGGGGTTCACACAGAAGGGAAGCTAAGCCACCCCCCACCATGTATTCCTGCCACCTTGGCTTCCACCCCCACCCCCCACCCCCCACACACAAACTGCCTCCCCTGTTTAAACAACTTCCTGGAGGGGTGCCTGGGTGGCTCAGTCAGTTGGGCGTCTGACTTCAGCTCAGGTCACGATCTCGCGGTCCGTGAGTTCGAGCCCTGTGTCGGGCTCTGGGCTGACGGCTCGGAGCCTGGAGCCTGCTTCCGATTCTGTGTCTCCCTCTCTCTCTGCCCCTCCCCCGTTCATGCTCTGTCTCTCTCTGTCTCAAAAATAAATAAATGTTAAACAACTTCCTGGAGCCCTGGTCTTGGCTCTGCCCACAGTATCAGTCTGAAGAGCTTCGTTCAGATCTACTCCAGAAAAATCCAGTCACTTATTTTCAGGCTTTCCTCTTGCTAACGGGAAATGTATTTTATCCCAAAAATACCAGGCAAAGAAACAAGAAAAAAATTTTTTTTTGATGGAAGGCATGGGCTAATACATAATAACCGTTATGAGAATTGCCATTCATCTTCAAGCTCAGGAAAACTCTGCTCCCTGAAAGGCAAAGTTAAAGAATGACAGGGCATTTATTTGGCAACACCTGCGTTATACAACCCACCAAGTTCAGCGTGCAAACAGTCGTGGGGAGAGAGGATTCACAAGCACATCCGGAAATGGGCAGCATTAGCTCCCCAGAGCCCCCACCTGCTCCCAAAGTCAGAACGTGCATCTGCCGCCAACAACTTCATCTCCAAAGGGAACACCACTGAGGATTTTTATTTTTATCCTAGAATAGTTTGATTTTGTTTCTAGGGCCTGAGTCTTCAAAAAATTTTTTGTCTCTTCCCGCCGGTCCCTTGGCAATTTCTTAGGTGAGAAAGGAGAACAAGAGCTAAGCCAAATGCTACTTCTGGGGAAGAGCCCCATTCCAGATGAATCTCTGTTGCTTAGTTCGTTCTCATTTTTTCCCTTCTCCCTGGGGACAGAGTCAAGGAGGGGGAGAGGCCTGAAACTGGGATCTCTCGAATCATGCAGATTCATACTTCAGATTAATACTTGCTGGGAAAATGCGAGTCCTCCTTCTCCCAGAGTTGGATACCATAGCAGGTTGTTGGAAGGAAATTGCATTGATGAAACGGTTAGACAGTGATTAATATGCGCCATAACTCATTGCGATATCCCTGGTTCAGCATTCTCTCCTCACGCAGTGATGTCCAATTACTCACTATTGATCAGTGATTGCATTGCACCGAATAGAATGGCAGCATCAATTCATTTCATCCTATTGAGTTTCAGCCAATAACAATTGATATTTGGCACATGTTTCCCGGAGACATTTGTCTGCCATCAGGGAGTTGATTAACAGGTTGGCAGTTTGCATGTTTGTGAAAAAGGGAGGAAAAGTGTAAATTCTGCTTATGAATTTGTTCTCATACCTGATGTGAAGAGAAAGGCAGTGTTCTCCTGACCTTATCTACACTTCGTCTCGGAAATCAGCTGTTTGCCCCTGCCAACCTGTTCACATCCAACGCTGCTCTGCCCTTATTTTTTATTGATAATCATGTGAATAATTAAAGTCCAAGTACATGAAACTCACATAAATCATCTTCAGTGGGCACGTAATGGACCCGGGCTCAGCCACTGCTCACAGCATAAATTAAGGCCAAAATATTCACGATGTAAACTAGGCATGTCATTGCCTCCTGCAGAATTCATTGTCACCTGCTTGTCACTCACAATCGGCCACCTTCAAAGGACTCAGCGAGGGAAGGACCTTCTCTCCCCAGCTGCCTCAGGGACCGCTGGCGACTTTGCTCCTTTCCCTTTGCCTCAACCATCCATGTTATGTAAGCAGATGACATGCTATTTGTTGTGAAAACCCCACTTGCTTCAGTGGGCCATTCCTGCTGCGGCCTTAGCATTTGTTCTGTGCTTACTTTTCAAAAGCCCAAGCAGCACCGTCCAGAGCTATTAACCTCTCTTGCTAATGTCATCAATCATGTGCTTGGCACATGGGTTTTGCTAGACAAATCTCACAACATCTGCCATGTGTTCTGCGACTTCCTTTTGATTCCTCACACTTTATTTTCACTTTCATCTCCTCTTGCTGGTGAGATTTATGTCTGAACCCGCTCAGATGCCAGGGAGCTGGTAACGTGCCATTCTTCTTCCACAGGGCAGTATGCCTTGTGAGAAATTGGGGCGGCCGTTCATTCGGGGCTGGTGGGGGTTCCTGGCGCCAACATCCAATGACCACTGAAGTGTTTTA
The DNA here is from genome assembly GCF_018350175.1 of Felis catus. Classification (NCBI taxonomy): domain Eukaryota; kingdom Metazoa; phylum Chordata; class Mammalia; order Carnivora; family Felidae; genus Felis; species Felis catus. The sequence continues at coordinate 189,991,586 of NC_058375.1, forward strand.
CTGGAGAACCTCCCTGATTCAGAGGACGCTGCACCTGAGAAACCACTCTCACGTGTACACATGAACGCCTGGCACATTAAAGGCATTTTGGGGGAAAAAAAATCATCCTATTTAGAAAACACGTTACATAGTTCCTTCTCAGCCCTACGAGCATCCGAGAGCACCCTGTGGTCCAAGGCCCTGCTCTGTGTTCATCTGAACCTTCTCCTTTGTCCCCTCCTTAGGGAAGCCCTGTTTTCTTCATGTGTCATCATCTCAAGACAGCAGCCCAGGATCATACCTGCCGCCCTGACCGTGGCTTTCAAACACCCAAGATAGTGCCACCAAGCCATTTACTCTGCCCGAAATGTTCAGAACCCTGAGGATCAATAGCTGTGGCTCCTCCTAAAGCATTCATGATCCCCCATCTATTTCAAAACTGGCAGACATTTCCTCTGGCCACTGTTCTTAGCATTTCTGAGTCCGTGAACTTAAGAGAAAAATCCAAGGTCCCGGGCTATCCATCAGGCCTATTATTTTATTAGTCATCTTGTGAAAACTTAAATTTGTCCTAAGCCTTTTGTGACGGAAGCTGGAGAGCATGCTAAGGAAATAGATGGACTGTTAAATAAGAAATATCTGCTTTCATGAAAATGTCATTAGTGATGAAGAATGCATTTAAAAGGTCTCTACAAAGTGTCCAGGGCTATTTAAATGATCAAGGAAAATGAGCACTCATACCTCAAAGGTCTCTCTCTTGCTCTCTCTCTCTCTCTCTTTCTTTTTAAAGATTCAGTAACTTCACTCTTGGCTTGCTAAACCTAATATTTATCTTTTTCAATGAGCGTCATAAATTGCAAATCTTGTTAAGAAAAATACCTGTTTACGTAGTTTACATAAGCCGTATATCTTCACTGCATAAAAGTTGTTTTTTATGACAAAAGGCCATAAAGTAAGGGATAATATTTTAAGGTCCTCCTCGTCTTCAAGAATTTTTGAATTGCCGGGCTTCGGATGAAAGGGAAAAATGTGAGCGTAGATTTGGTCAACGCTGATGTACGTGTATCCTAATTCTAAAGAGCTCTCAAATATTTAACAAACAAAATTCCGTAATAGGCTTAAGTGAGGGAGGCAGCGTATGACACGCCTCATGTGATGCTCGTGATGAAGCCTTTAATTGAGGCGATGTGAAAGAGAAGCCTTTGCCCTCAAACACATTGACACGACACTTTTTCCACTCGGATGCCCTCCCGCCCCTCCCCCCCCACTAATCCATGGATCTGAGGGGAATCATCCACTGACATTCAATTTTCTGGGAGAACTTTCTTTTCCTTCCTGAATGAGGCAATTTGTTCATGAAGTAATACAAGTATTAACTCTTTCTCAGTTTAAGTGGTCCTCACAAAAGAAAGATTAATTCTGGCATTGGAGATTAAGGTCACTAGATCAAAAAACATAGTCAGAGGCCCCCAGTTTTTAGCCACATCCCCTCTTGTCTGGAAAAATAACAAGAGAAACTGTGATTCTCCAGCAAAACAGAAACAAGAGAAGTTCAATATTGGACTCGCAAAAATCTTACAAATGAAATGGAGTAACAGCTCAATGAAACTCTGGCTCTAAATATTTTCTACCTCAAAGACAGACCTAGATAAACGAAATATATATATATATATATATATATATATATATATATATATAATAGATTTATTTTGTATATATAATGTGTGTGTGTGTGTGTGTGTGTGTGTGAACTATCAAGTTGGTAATTCAACAAACATTTATATGGTAGTCAGTTCAGGGCAAATGAAATGTGAGCACAAGGTATTCAGAGAATAGTGGGAGAGAGACATGTATAAGCAAATTACAGAATGCATGGAAAGCATTAAGAATAAGAGCACTATCCAAAAATGTTAGGGGATGTAGAGGGTAAGCTTGGCTTTGCCTAGTGGATGTTAGGGGAGACGTTCTCCCAGGGAGGGTAGGGTTCTGGAAGGAGAATGTGACTAAGGAAGGCAAGCCAAGAGAGAAACAGGCAAGACAGAAACAGCAGCAAAATCACAATGTCATCTGACCTGTTATTATAGCTTGTTTATGGCCATTGCTTCTTTTGCAAGATCTTGTTCCCGTCTACCAATACAGGACCTCAGGCCCCTCCTTACTCACCACCTCACCCCCATCCAGAGTTTTTCATGGAGTCTCCAGGAGGTATCTCATATGCACGTGAAAGAAGTCTGATGAGTTATCATATAGCACGCAGTGCTTTTTCCTCCTCTCCACTCCAGCCTCCACTGCTGGGCAGCCCTAGGTCTGCTGGGTGGTGCTGTCTTTCGGCACCACCAGCAGTTCCGCTGAGTTCTGCTGTACTCCAGATAAGATCCAGATAAGATCAACCGAGAACTTCCTGACTCCTGAAGAATGATGTTGCCACCATTAGATCTCGTCTCCACTGTGTCTACTTCCCCTACCTCTTTCAGCTGTTCTAGTGTCTCGAACTTTGGAAGCATCAGGATTGGTCCCTGTAACTGTGTCATGTGTTGTAGAGGGTACCAAACATACTGGGTGGTCTTACAGAATTGTAGGGAGGAATTATTTCCATGTTCACACATAGTTCCTTCTCTCTCTGAAGACTCCAACATGGGAAACTAGGGACTACCCCATGCTACCCCTCAAATCACTCCACACCCCAAAGCAGGCCAAGCGTGTATGCCTGGCTTCCTCATCCTTCAGGTGGACTTCCGTCCCAAGTTGTAGCTGGGCCCTTGTGTAAACACACACATGTGGCAGTTCGGTCCCTGAGGTGGGTGTGGCATTAAGCTGAGACCCCTCCCCCCCATGCATTGTAATTGGGGACATGATATGGAGAATCCCTTAAGAAGCCCCGTTTAGTGACCACAGCTGAGAAGAAAGGTCTTATGTATTAGAACTCTTAGTTGCAAGAGGTGGGAACACTGATCTAAAAGAACTTTTTTAAACAAGGGAAATCTGCTGGTTCACGAAATTAAACAAAAGGATCCATTTCTACAGAGCTTGACCAAGGGCTCAGACAGTGGGATCAGGACCCAGTTTCTCGCCTTCCATTTCTTGGCTCTGCTTCCTTGGCTCTGTGATCAGGCTGGTTGGTACCAGGGTAGCTGCCAACATATCCTGGTTTTATATCCTTTTCTACCAGACGCTGTACCGTGTACTACCAGCAGGAAGAAGAGAAGGTAAAAACCACTATTTCCCAGAAGCCCTGGCAAAAATATCCTCATCTGTCTCATTAATGATGACGGGGATACTTCCTTGAGCTGTCATGACATGGCCAGAGCAATGCAACGTACTGAATTGCCCTTTGTTCCACCCCTGGATCTGGGGATGGAGTCAACTCTACTCAGAAGCATATGACTGAGACTGGCCAAAGGAACTATCACCCAGAAGAGAACCTGGAGTAGAGCTCTTTGCAGTGTTGAGAGATCTTAATGAATACTACTAGCCTTTGGGTTTGAGGCTCAATGCAAGAGGTGTGGGAATGGGCACAAGGAGGGAGGCGGCTTGGACAAACAGACTCAGCTGGGGCTCTGGATACCTAGGAGAGTGTCTATAAATGACCTGCCTCCCAGTGAATGGGATAAGTCTAACAGATGATGTAAGATAAAAATAGGGGACTTTAATGGAAAAAATAAAACAAAAATAATTCAAGAAAATATGTTACTACATACATAATCTATTGGTTGAGGAGAACTGCCAAGCCAAGACTAGGGATTCAGAAGCTAGATAAGAAAAGATAGGCACATTTAAATATATAAAAATCAAGAGTATTTGTATCACAGAGGATATAATAAATAAAATCATAGGCAAATATCATAGCTGGAAAAAGGTAACAGATTTTAAAAGAGTTGGTATCTGTTACATACAAAATCCTCTTAAAATTGTCAAGAATAAGTCAAACAATCTCATAGAAAAGTAGGTAAAAGACACAAATAGGCAAATCACTGAAGAGCACATTTAAATGGCCAAATGCATTTTTTTAAATGCTCAAATTCACTAGTAGTCAGGGAAATGCAAATTAAAGTAACAATGAGATGCCATTTTATAACCATCAGACAGACAAATTAGTAAGAATTATCACACCAAGTGATGGTGGGCTGGTGGGGATGTGATGGAAAGGGTATTCTTACATATGATGAAAGAAATGTGATGTGTTATAGCTGTTTAGGAAAGCAATTTAGCAATAATTATAAAAATTGAAATTACACTTACTATTCAACTCAGCAATTCCACTCTTGAAAATTATTTATCTCATAAAAATAAAACCACCAGTACATGAAGATATGTGCATGTGCACATATGTGTATCATCATTGTTCCAAAAAAGCACGCTGGAAACAAAATAAATGTCCATCAGTAAGTGAACAGCAAAATATTATGGAATATTCACAATACAGAGTAATAAACAGGAAGACCCAGAGCTATACCAGTAGACTTGAACTTTTTTGCAGTTTTGTTAGTGGGTGAGTTAGGATAAGGAAAAGTGTACAGTGTAATATAATAAATATAATGTAATATACAATAAATATGCTATACAGAATATAATAAAATATAGAATATAACTTCATTTTATACCATAACAATGACAATTATAGGAGTACTATACTAATACAGAGAAAAATATGGAAGAACACACATTTCTAAAATTGCTTACTTAGGGAAGAAACATAAAGGTACGATGAAGGAGGGTAAGCAAGCATCCTGGCTTGCCTGGGACTGAGGGTTTTGGAGGATATGGGGTTTTCACTGCTAAAATGGGGCCAATCTCAAGTAAGCTGGGTTGGTCAACGTAAAGGTGCCAACTATAGGATGGAATGGGGAGGGAAAAGGAAGCAAAAAAGGAGAAAAAATGGTATGACTAAAATTGTGTAATCATATATATGTTCATGTAAAATGATTTATCTGGGTTGATATTTGTAAAAATAAGTTTTAAAAATACTCTCAGGGGTGCCTGGGTGGCTCAGTCTGTTGAGTGTCTGAGTTCAACTCAGGTCATGATCTCACAGTTTGTGGGTTTGAGCCCTGCATCCGGCTCTGTGCGGACAGCTCGGATCCTGGAGCCTGCTTCGGATTCTGTGTCTCCCTTTCTCTCTCTCTCTGTCATTCCCCTGCTCGTGCTCTCTCTGTCTCTCAAAAAAAATAAAACATTAAAAAATTGCTTTAAGTACTTATTTTCATAAGTTTCTCTAGGACTTAGGGAAAAATTTAAGTCCTGCTCATAGACTCCTGGAATTTAGAGAAAGCTAGTCTAGAGATACAAGGGCAAAAGACGGATTAGATTAGCAATAAAATACCATCATTTATCCATTCATTGAATATAAACTCATTAAACATCTATTCTGTGTATTAATTTACCTATTACTAACACAACACATAGAACTTTGTCAATAGATGTGTTGAATAAATAAGCAAATGTCTGACCATAATTATAACAAATATAATTATTATAACCATAGCACATTATAACATATATGCCACATGATATATTACAATATCAAATTCTTTAATAGAAGTAAAAACAGAAGCCCATGAGAACACAGAAGAGGAGGGCACTGGCTTTGCTGAGCGGAGTCATGGAAACATAACAGAAGAGGAATTTTGAGGGTTTGAGGAAACAAGTAAGAGTTTGCAGAATGAAGAAAGGAAAAAGGAGAATCTAGAAAGCAAGAACAGCCCGTGGCAGTGAAAGAGTCATGCAAAAGCCAAGTGTATTTGGGAAAGAATAAGAAGTTCCCTGGGGTCTGCGTCTGGGGCCAGGGGACGTTGGGAGAGGGGAGGCAAGAAGATGAAAGATGAGCCGGTGGAAGGTCCTGTGCACCGTGCCAGGGAGTCTGAAGAAGGCACTTGGGAGACAGAAGAAGTCTCACACCAGGGAAGAGACAATGGATTTAGTTTCTAGGAAGATAACACCGGCACCAAGATGGCAAATTGACTTTATGTCAAATGCCAGTTCCAATTGATTGGTCACGAGAACTTGAAGGACAATGTTAAGAAAGACCGTGCGGTCACCCACGTCTGGGCTTAGCAGTTAAAGTGCCATGACCGATTAGAAGTGTCTACCACGGACAAGGGGTAAGAAGGGTACTGACAAAGCTGCTCTGTGTTTCCCAATGCTGCATCCACCAGCAACGTGGAGGAGGAACCACATGAAAGAGATCACTGTCAGGAAGAGCAGGTGATTTTACTAATCTTTGCAAGAGCTGATGACATCACGGACATGACAGAGGTAGAGTGGAGGCACCAGCTTCAGAAGCCTCAGAGGGGAAATTGGCAGGACCTGCTAAGGGAATTCAGGAATGGATCGAATCCAGGCACTAAGGGTGTCTCTGGCTGGCAAGCAAGTTTCTGATCACGATCGCGTTATGATATTGGAATCAAACCCACTTGGCTTCCGTATCCACCTCACGGAGGGCACAATGACTCAGCAGTTCCGGGAGCTGCCAGGGCACGTCCAACAATTCTTGCTACCAAATGGCTTTCCGGTGTCTGGTCCCGGCTGCTTACCACAGCGGTCCTTGTGATTTATTCTCCAGAGCAGCTCTCAGAAGTTGCAAGTTCCTCCTAGAGCTGAAAACAGGAAGCAGCCTCCACTCACCTGGCGCACGGACCAGGAAGGAGCGTGTGTGCTCTGACACACCAGCGGTGTAAGTTCCCATTATGTCAGCAGTGTTTACCATCACTGGGCACTTCCCGTGACATAGGAGAGGAAATGACTAACCTCAGGAAACCATCCTCCCCCCCCCCCCCAGTCCTCCATCCCCCAATGGAGATGCTAGTGGACTTTCACTAAAAATATCAACACTATCTAAAAATAAGTCCATCGACTCTGCTCCTGCCCCAGGAAATCCTGCCCAAAGCTCCTCTTACATCACCACCACCAGCCCTGGTCCAAGTAGCTTCTCAGTGCCAGGCCCTACCTATCCTTGCGGCTTAAAGTTAATTTGGAAATCAATCTGCCCCTGCCTTTCCCAACAACAAGAGAGCAAAGAATTGGTGGCCGCGATGGCATCAAACAGGCACCTTCCCGCGGGACGGATGGTCTTCCAAAACTCTTCCACGAGCCTAAGCACCCAAGTGGGTTTATTTCCTGTCTGGTTGACTTCCTCCAGGCTCATTATGGGTTTCAGTGTCATTTTCCAGGGCAGGAAAGAGGGTACGGGAGCGTGGCCTTTCGCAGCCTCGAGTGGACACGCAGTGGCTGACCTGCAGGAGAGAGAGTCTCAACGAAGCCATTTGTTAGGAAACCGCTGACAGGCACTTAAAGTATTTGGTAGTGGAGCTGTTTCTGCCGCTGGTTCCTGGGGCGCTCAGTTTGCTGCAGAGTGTATATTCTGTCTCACGCTAAGAAGCCACTGCTAATGTCATCTGCCTTTTGGGAGCGAGAAGGAGGCTGCTGGTGAGCTGCACTGCTCTAGAGGCAGAGTTGGGAAGAAACGCCCGAACCCTAAGCCCTAGAGGGAAACATGGGAGAAATGAGAAATAACTATTGATTCAGTCCTTAACTCCTCCAGTACTGGAAGATTTCCTAACAACTGAACTGCGCTCTTGGTTTTACTTACCAAACAAGGAGGCGGAAGCGTATCGAATAAGGACTCTCACTGCAAGGGTTGTCTACTCAGCAGTTCTTCTCCTGGGTGTAAATTCTGTCTTCACTAAGTACCGTGGGACATACAGCAGATCTTAGTTTCTGCAAGCCTCATGTGTCTCAGCTGCAAAATGGGGCTTGTTCTCGACATGGATTGAAATAAGAAATAAACAGTGCTTCATGCACAGGCAGTACTCTGGCCATGTGCCTACAAGTTTCCTTTATGGTGTGCCTTCCCATGTGGCCAGCACTCTTCCAGTGCTGCAGATTCCACAGAGAACAGGGCAGGCAGAGCCCAACGCACAGCAGGACACAGCGTGCAGTGAACCGATCCAGGGGGGTTGGTTGGCGGGAACGGTGTGTAAATTCAGTAACCGACACCTGAGAACTTTGCGGTGGAAGACATTCTTTCACTCTGATTTCTCAGTCCCAGAGCCAGCAAGCCCTAGAGGAGGGAAAGGGAAGCAGATATGCAGGAGCATCCGGGGGGATGTGAACACGGGAGGCCGTGCTGGGCGGCATGATGTCCCCTCAGATCTCGCTGTCTGCTTGTGCACTCTCTCGGGAACAGCCCAGGGAAGGGTTCAGTGGTCACTGCAACTTTGGAGGCAAAGGGACTCCAGCCATCACCGGGGCACACCAACAGCAAAGGGTGCTGGCCAGCGTGTCTCCAAAATGGTGATGGGGAAGGAATCAATTATGAATTATCAGGAGGCAGTTTGGGAGACCAGGAGGTGAGTGCAGAATGAGAACAGTGACAACAGTCTCAGAGGAAAAATTACGAAGTTTGTGGGTTCAAATGGAACCTTTGAACTGAAACCATCGTTGACTTTTGGAGCCTCCTATTACCAGAAGCCAGTTTGATTCTCCTGAGTGCCTCATAGTAAAAGCTCCCTTGCTCTAAGGAACCTCATAGACCTTCTCTGTCCTCCACCAGAGGGCCCAGAGAAGGATCGGGCACCAGGATGTGTTGTATGGAGTACCTTCCCCAAAACGTAATTATTTACAACTCTCAAAACAAGCAACAAAATCCTGCAAGGGACAAGAAAGAACAAAGGAAAGAAAGAAAAAAGAAAAAAAAAATCCTCATTAGGTGACAGGAGAGAGACAGGGTTGTCTGCGAGTCACCTTTGGAGTGACCACGGCCTTTGTCTTTCATTCCAAGGCAAGTCAGTGCCTCCCTGGAACCAAGGAAAGGTCACCTGAGCTGAAGGAGATAGCAGGGAGACAAGAGTGGATGCTGTCTGATATTAATTATAATTTCAGCTCCGTGAGAGCAGGACCCTTCACCTCCCTTGTTCAGTGAGGACCACAAGTGCCTGGCCTTCCAGTAGTCATTTGCTAACTTTGTCCTATTGTTCTAACAGCTTAAATGGGATATAGAATCGCTTTCATATCACTAGATACAGAATAGTTAAGGTTTGGGGTATAGTATCATTTTCCTATCACGAGAGACAGTATAGTTAAGGTTTCATTTCAAACGTTGGTTGTCATTCTAGACTGTCAGTGGCAGTCAACTGCCTTGATTCCTCACATTTGAGGGAATCAAACCCGGGTCATACACATCAAATTCCATTCCACGAATTCTCGTGAGGCCCCACACTGGGACAGAGTACTATTACTTAACAGAGCGGCCGATAGTTAACTCCAAAGCTGCACCCGGGGTTCAGCTGTTTTCCTCTGAGCTGACTACAATCCCAGCCCAACAGATTTTGGATTTTTTCTTGGTTTTGTGGGTCATGACAGACCAGATCCCCTAGGGGGCAGTGTGTGCACATGTTTCAGCCAAGCCAGGCGCAGGTTTTACGGCCGCTGAGGTAATTGCCACAGCAAGAGTGTGGGGCTGAGAAACAAAATTCACTTATCAAGTTGTTCTTTAGGTAGGAGCAGGATAAAGGTGGCCTGAAAGAATTGCGCAGTACAGAAAAACCTGGTGACACAGCAGAAATTTGGGGGATGGTAATTTTAAAGGCTCCAACCACCGAATTGCTTAAGGTCCAACGCAGGAATGATTTGACATGCTCCTTAACACTTGCTAGAGGGTTTTTAATATATATATTTTTTTATTTATTACCTTTTACATGTCGTATTTCTGAAATCCGTGCAGAATCGTGTTTCATTTTCTTACCTAGTCTGGGTGGCAGTTTAAATTCAATTAAAGTTAACCAGTTTTAATTGAGTACTAATAGTTCAAACTGCATTATTAAGGGCTTAGAATGCACCGAGTGTTGACTTACGTGGCATTATTTAGTTATTTATGTTACGTGATCTAATGCTCCCGCATCTCTATGAGATGAAGACTGTTCTCATTTTACAGATGGGGAAACTATGGTGTGGGCAGTTTAGGGAACTCACTCGAGATGCCGAGCCTAAAAGTGGAGTCCAGAACCCATTCTCTTCACTACTTTACTATTTTACCATCTGAGGCAGTGCCTCTTAAACTATCATGTGCACACCTGGTACCTGGGGATCTCGTTAAAATGCAGACTGGAACTCAGCAGTTCTGAGCAGGGGCCCAAGAATCTGCATTCCCCACAGGCAGCAGGCAATTCTGGTGTTGCTGATCTGTGGACCACATTTTGAGCAGCAGGAACTTAGAGAAGTGTGTGACTTCGGGGCGGGGGGGGGGGGGTGCTAATAAAGACGTGCATGGTACCCTCCCTGCCCTCAGGAAGAGCATACCTAGCAGATAAGATTAAGACAAGTACACAAGTAACAATATTGGGAGAGAATGTATATGTCAAGGGCCACAGCGGTACAAATGCAGAACAATTCAGTGGATACTAAGTGAGGGACTCCAGGGTGGGACCGTGCACTGAAAGCTTTGGGAAGGATGAGCCGGATGAACGAGCAAAGCTTCTTCTATCCACAAGGCACTTGCAGACTGGTGGGGAACAGCCAGTGGCCACACAAACAGCCCTAGTGTAGGCACAGGCTTTACAAAAGAGGCTCCCAGGAGGGCTGTGGGAACAGAAAAGAGGGTTGAGGTGAGGGAGGCGAGAATCTCGTTCGTGACTGGAATTAGGAAGCAGTACATGAAGAAGCTCTCGGCTGGCCATGGGCCTAGAGGAAGGCTTCTTGCCTTCATGGTGTCCGAGATAAACCATGAAAGACAGATGGAATTTTGACAGTGGATATAGGAGTTTATTTCAGGGAGAAAAACTGACGTAAGCCTAAATTCTGAAATATAATAGTACAAAAAGCTAATGTGGGGATGAGCACATAGTCCTGTTTTCCTATCTGGACACTGGAAGGAAGGTGATCCTGGAAGCCATGTTTTAGAGCAGCGATTCTCAATTAACATTAAGGGTCACTGAAGGAGTTTGTGGCACCTGGCTGGCTCAGTCCAGTGTACGACTTAGGCTCAGGTCATGATCTCGCTGTCCTTGGGTTCGAGCCCCGCATCGGGCTCTGTGCTGATGTCTCAGAGCCTGGAGCCTGTTTCAGATTCTGTGTCTCCCTCTCTCTCTGCCCCTCCCCTGCTAACATTCTGTTTCTCTCTCAAAAATAAGTAAACATTAAAAAAAATTGTTTTAATTAAAAAAAAATCACTGAAGGAGTTGAAAGAGTTTTTCATGCTGGAATCCTATTCTCAGGGATTCTAATTTCATTAGTTTGGGGGTAGAGCTGGGAATCAGGACATTTTAAAATCTTCATATTTTAAATTAGATGATATGTATGTGCAGTCAAGTGTGAGAACAATTACCTTAGAGCAGTGGTTTTCAGAGTGTGGCCCCAGGACCAGGAGCATCAAGTGTCACCTGGAAGTTTGTGAGAGGTGCAAATTCTCACACTCTACTCCATACCTACTGAATCAGAAACTCTAGGGGTGGAGCCCAGAATCTCTGTTTTAACAAACACTTTTGGCAATTCTTATGCATGTATGTGTGTATGTATGTGTGTATGTATGTGTGTATTTAGAGCATGAGCAGGGGAGGGGCAGAGAGAGAGGGGGAGAGAGAGAGAGAGAGAGAGAGAGAGAGAGAGAGAGAGAGAGAGAATTCCAATCAGGCTCTACGCTGTCGGTGCAGAACCTGACATGGGGCTCCAACTCACCAACTGCGAGATCATGACCTGAGCTGAAACCAAGAGTAGGACGCTTAACTGACAGATGCCCGATGCCCCAACCCTTCCAGTAACTCTAACGTAAGTCAAAGTTTGAGAACCAATATTCTGGAGCCTTGCTACTCCAAGTGTGGTACATAGACTCAGTGCACAGATATCGCCTGGAAGCTTATTACAAATGTCAAATCTTGGCCCTCACCCCAAGGCTAATCCATGAATCAGAACTGCAATTTACTAAGATCCTCAGGTGATGGGTATGTAAGGTTTGGAAAGCACTTTAAATTTCACGGTGATAAAGCTGCACTATTTTAGATGGTAATAGGGAGTGGTGACATAACTGAGGCTTGAGAACTATTTAATAACTGTATTTAAGGTCAATTAAATAAAGCAGATCCTGGGACGCCTGGCTGGCTCAGTTGGTTAAGCGTCTGACTTCGGCTCAGGTCATGATCTCACAGTTTGTGGGTTCGAGCCCCGCGTCGGGCTCTGGGCTGACAGCTCGGAGCCTGGAGCCCGCTCTGGATTCTGTGTCTCCCTCTCTCTCTGCCCCTCCCCTGCTCATGCTCTGTCTCTCTGTGTCTCTCCAAAGTAAACATTAAAAAAAATTAAAATAAAAGAAAGCAGATCCTGTGCAGCCCACCTTATCTGAGCCTGAAGGATAGTCACAGAAAATTCGCTTGCCACTTACAGCTCCCCAGACTTTTTTTCCCCCTGCTCAACCCTTCTTCTCCTAGGCTTCAGCAGAAAACCGTGCACTGGGGCCTTAGAAAGAAGCCTGTCTCACTCAGAGCTCCTTTCACGGTGGAATCCTGCCAGCCATTGATCCGACAGTGGGAGTTATCTCAGCAGTCCAACTCCACTCAGGCCCCAATTCCAGCTTCTATAATATTTCTGATAATAAGAGAGCCTAAATGAAGCATCCTTTTAAAGGCCTTCACTGTTAATTTGGCCCAGGGAAAAAAGCCAGCACATTACCCTGGGTTTTCCAGTCATTCTGCTTGTGCTGTATAGACTCTGAATAGATGTCCATAATGAGATTACTCAAAATGGAATTCATTACCTGACCTAAGATTTATTGCTTTTTAACTACAGATATAAGGCTACCCACACTCTGCTCCCAGAATTGGCGGCGTGACGGCCCCGCTTCTCCGTTCCAGGAAGGGCACGGGAAAGCAGGGCGGGGAAATGCCGAGCCTGTGCAGGGTTGTGGACGAAGAGTGGAGTGAACAATGTGGCTTCATTAGCACAGGCGCACGGGAACCCCAGGACTCTGTTGCTAAGTTCTGCTCGCACAGTCTCACCGCGGGGACCGTGGATGGGCCAGTCACCTCCCCACTAGCATAATTGGAAAGACTCTAAGGGGCCCTGAAATGCTGAAGTGCTGTGAATTAGCAGTGTTCAATTCTGATGAACATTAAAGGAAGTGTGTAGTTAATTCCTCCACACACGCTGCTCGCAAAGTCTTCCCACTGGGGGCTTTTGGCTTGGAGCATTACAGGCCCATTTGTTCTGCCTGGCTTCTCCATCAGGGCAGGGACCTCAAGGTGAGTTAATAGGCTTGGCTTCTCAGCGCTTTATTTTAATCTGTATTTACCATCATCCTATGTATTTTAACAAACCTCCGGTGCATGGCATGCCATTGAACGCTGCACAAAATAGATAAGAGAGACGGGGCCCTGGCCTCACTGGCAGAGGACAGCGATTGTGTTCAAGGCAGTATTGAGGATGTCCTGCCTTGCACCCTGGTTTATGATACTGCTTGGTCCCCACACGGTTTACTGCCTGCCACAAGTCTTCCTAGGTCTTCCCTTCTTACCCTGGCCTGGGCCACATCCGCTAGACTGTCAAGAGCAAGGGGAGGTCCTGTCTATGTAGTCACCTCTTATGACAACTGTAACCACTGCCTGCCTTGTTTTCTCCATCCCATTCTTGCTCAAACGCTCCCTTCTAAGACGCAATGTAAAACCATTATGGATGGGGGTTCTACAGGAGATAATAACTTTAAATGGGTGATACTTACATGGATATCAGGATAAAGTAAAACAGGACGGGCAAATTGATATTGCATATTAGAAGGAAATATTATTAGCAAACCAAATAAAAGCCAAATTTGGGGGCAATGAGCATGATACATTCGAATTGAGAAGAGTGACACATTTTCATACCCAGGTCTTTATTCCTAAGGTAAAAAAGCCTCTTTATGTATTGTGGAAGTGTATCTGAAATGCCACATTCTATTTGTTTATTTAAAGATTTCATATTTTAAAAGCAAAAGAAACTATTACTACAGAGATTTTTTTCTTTTTTTCTTTTTCTTTTCTTTTCTTTTGTTTTTTCTTTTTCTTTTCTTTTCTTTTTCTTTTTTTACCATAGCTTTAGGAACTAACAGTGGGGGGTGGGGGGTGGGAAATGTCAGCATAGGTTATAATCTTGCCCTAGACAATTGCAGGACAAGTCACTAGCCTGAATTCTTGTTATCATTTTAATCTGTATATAAACCTTGTCAGATAGCCAGATATATTGTTAAAAATGCAAACTAATAGCCATCATCATCTGATGTTCCTGAGACGAATACGACAATGACAACATGCTATTAAAGGCCATGTCTGTGCTATCAAAATAATGAGACTGTGGCCCAGGCTGCCTGAGAATTTCAACTATCTTTTAGTCAATTTGGATTGTCACTTGGGCAACATTATAGACAGATCTGGGATCAGCCATTTAGATAGAGAGAAAATGTCACACTTTCCTTTTTTTGGTAAATGCAATGATACAAGTGTCTCTGAGTCCCACGACCTTCCAATCTAACATAGAATCTACCTCTGACACCAGCCCTCAATGCTGCCACCTGCCCAGATGGTACATTTGCCCTGGCTGGAAGGGAAGGTCATCCTGTAAATCTTTCCCAAGGTACTGGATGCCCACGGGTATAGATTCTGTGAATGCCCAGGGTGGGAAAACTGTCCCGCCCCTCTACCTCCTCTCTCAGTTTGGGGTTCTGCAGAGGAGATCAGCTGGATCCTTTCAGGGACTCTAGCAAATTTTCAGTACTCGTCCACTGACATCTCAAAACACAGGTCAGTTGCCACTTGCTCTTGCCTGGGTTGGGGACCACTGGAGTCCTCAATACGATGTTCTGGATCGGGATATTCAGTTTGTGGAATTATTGAACAGGGGACCTAAACTTGCTGATTTTTGTTAGTGTTTGTTGATCCTACATCGTAACATGTCACAGAACAACACCAAGACTCTTATCTGAAATGATTATTCATTATCCATTGCTGGACTGTGTTTAAATTGCAGAAATTGGCCAAAGCCCAGGGAGGAGGGGTGGAAAGGATGTAACAACAAAAAACGTAAAAAAAAAGAAAATATCTTGCACACTAACATATCTTAGAAGTTTATGAAAACACAAACACACTTTTGCCAGATGACTATAGTTCCTGAAATATCTACTTCTTTTTTTAATTATGTAAGTAAATAACGAGTCCTTGCTCCTATAAAAGGTTCAAACATTTGTGTACATTTATAAAGCAAAATTTGACAGTTTCCTTTTATTTCCCCTCTATTCTTTGTTGTTGTTGTTGTTGTTTTTTATTTTATTTTTGGGGCGCCTGATGGTTAAGTCGGTTAAGTGTCCAATTTCGGCTCAGGTCATGATTTCATGGTTCGTGAGTTCTAGCCCTGCGTCAGGCTCTGTGCTGACAGCTCAGCGCCTGGAGCCTGCTTCAGATTCTGTGTCTCCCTCTCAATCTGCCCCTTCCCTGCTCATGCTCTGTCTCTGTCTCTCAAAAATAAATTTAAAAATTAAAAAAAATTTAATTAAAAGAAAAGATTTTATTTTTAACTAATCTCTGCACCCAACATGGGGCTCAAACCCACAACCCCAAGATCAAGAGTTGCACACTCCACTGACTAAGCCATCCTAGTGATTCTCCTCTCCATTCTATCTAAACTCTCACATCCTTTCCAGGAAAACAGATGCTTCCTTCCAGGTCTTTCCTTATAATTTTATAATACCCATGCACGTATGTACATAATTTTAAAAAGAGTAGGATCATTCCATACATACTGTTGTGCAACTTGATTGGCCATTAAATATGACCTGAAGATTCTTTTTCTACATCAGTACATATAGCACTACCCCATTCTCTTTAACAGCCGTCCTACCGCTCCATGTTAAAGATGAATCATCATTTGTTTACATATTATCCTACTGACTATTATTTAAGATTTTACTTTAATTTTCCAATTTCAAACGCTGAACATTCTGGAACCCATGTGCAAATATATTTTTAGATTGTGTTTGTAGATTAAAAGTACTTTTACAGTTTTAATAACTGTGGCCACTCGCCTTCCCCAAAGGCTCTCTAATTGCACTGGGAGCTTTGTAGTTTCATGGTCAGGGTATTCTCCAAATGAATTACCTTAAAGATAGTAGGCTGCGCTTTGGAAATAAACAGAGCTGAGTTTTCGTCTCGTCAGTTCCAGCACCTAGTTCCTTGGGCAGGTTACGTAACCCCACTAAGCTTCAGTCACCTTGAACAAGCAATGAGACTAATGTTACGGATCCTTGAGGGCTTTGGGAAGATTAAGTGTCATAATATGTAAAAAGCACTTAGCACACAGTAGGTGTCCATTGAGGCTTGGTTATTAATGAGTTCAGACATGAGCTGAATTGCACTACTTGAGAGAACAGTAACCAGCAGTTTCCAGAAACAGAAGTGACATCTAAGATTAAAACAAACAAAAACCTCAGATGAATCTATATACGTAAGAGCCGCATTTTGTTGGTTTCGAATTTTATCAGTGTTTCTATCTCCTTCTTATTAAAAACATGGAAAGCTGCTCATTGTATTCGCTTCCTCAGTCTTTGATCTGCATCTGCCCTTTAGTCTCAAGAAGTAAATTCAGTGCAGGCAGCATCACTCGTTTACTGCTGGATATTTTATGTAACGTGGAGGTTTATGCAAGGAGTTATGCTGTGTTAATTACTTGTTCCCAGGTTAATATTAAGATTAACTGGCATTCGCTGAACACACACTGATGTAGATGTCCAGCCCAATTTATCACTCCTGCTTCACGAAGAATGTCGTCTTTCCCTGGACCACCTCCCACTGCCTCTGTGGCTTCTTGGCTTTGTATTATGGTGTGATTGCTGGCACCAGTTGCCTTTCATATTTGGGGGGTCTTCCAGGAGAATAGTTACTTAAAAAAAATTTTTTTACGTTTATTTATTTTTGAGAGACAGAGTGAGACAGAGCATGAGTGGGGGAGGGGCAGAGAGAGAGGGAGACACCGGATCGGAAGCGGGCTCCAGGCTCTGAGCCCGATGCAGGGCTCGAACCCACAGACCGTGAGATCATGACCTGAGCCGAAGTCGGACGCTCAACCGACTGAGCCACCCAGGCGCCCCGAGAGTAGCTATTTTTAAATTAATTTACTTCATTTGAGTCCCAGCTTTCAGCTCTGGTAGTAAACCTGTCCCTGCACCCTATCACTCAGATGTAGATGGAAATACCTGCCATATCAACCCAAGTCACAGCTAAGGCAGGATTCCTTATTTATTGCAAAGAAATCATTTGGGGCTTATGGATGAGGAACGGTTTCCAAATCTCCATGTCCAGTAATATCCCCATTGCCTTTAACCTTACCTCACCTATTTACTTGTTTCTCTTAACTTCCAGCTGCCATCTGAAAAAGAAAAACCAAGGCAAATATAAAGGGATGCTTATGGGACGCCCCTTTATTTAAAAAATGGCTGTGTGTGTGTGTGTGTGTGTTAAAAAAGATACAATTCAAAACCAACAAGATGCAGCTGTAGAAGCCCTTTGGCAGAGGTGCTCTGAAGCCTTGCTAGATGCTTGGAACAGCACAGTGAAAAGAGAAGAGCAACCCAGTTAAAACAGTCTCTGGCCCCCTCTGCCTTACCATTTGCCAGGGGGATGACCTTGGCAGGTTGTATCTGTGCACTTCCTTCATCTCACCAATAAAATGGGATTAGTCTCAGAATCCACCTCATAAAGTCAATGTAAAGATCAAACATGTCTCAAAAACGTAAAGCATGAGTGCTCCCCCCCTCAAAGTATTATGCAAATAAGGGGTAGTGGTATTTCTATCTAAGAGCCCAGGGTCTGGAACAGGCTGCCGGAATTAAATCCTGGGTCTGCCACCTACTACCTGGGTGATCTTAAGCAGGTTACTCACCTTTTCTGAAGGCGCTTCTCCCTTTTTAAGTGAGAACGATAACTGTACGTCAGGGGATTCTTTAGAGAAGCAGTGGATAGGACGCAGTGTTTGGCATTTAGAAAGTGCTCAGCAATGTAATATCAGTTCATATTATTTTTGGTAAGCTAAATTGCAAGATATTTGTGCCATGTCCATAAAAAAATTCACTCCGGTGCGAGTGACCATGGATTCCTGCAGTCTCCCTTTCAGTTTCTGACACAGTCTGGTTTAAAAATATACCGAGGTCCACAGAAAACTCCCTGGAGACATGGAATGCCATTCCTTATTAATACGTTGGGATTTTATTGATGAGGCAACATGCAACCAGTGGACCTTGGACCTCAGCCAGAGCAGTCATTTCTAAAGTAACAAATGGACCTAATTATAAGGTGGTTTTACCTAAAAGGTCAGTCTGTGCCATATAACTGGAGGCTGGCATTATGGGAAGCTTCTGGTGTATTATATCGCATGTCAATATTAACACGTGTTCTATCACCGCTATGTGAATTTTAGAGGCCTTAGCGTTCTATTCTGTGTGCACCGTCATGCACAGGCACACTCACACACACACACACACACACACGCGCGCGAGCGCGCTTTTAGCCGGGACCACTAGTCCCCTCACGTCCCATGATTCTGAAAGCCGACTTTATTGGTTCGGGATTCCTATTTTTCAGGCTAGTTGCGCTGTTGAAATGAGTCCTTGGTGCTTGCAAGTCTTGTTCCATAATTTCATTTGGCTGAGGCAGGAGACAAGTACCTCATTTTAATTAGAATTTCAAGCAAACTGCATTATGTTGTTGTATGTTATTCCAGAAGAATGTACCACATCAAGGACAGCTGTTGATGGAGTAAAGCATCCTGTTTATTCTGAGGAAGAAATAAAAATGCTCGCACTCCCGTCTCAAGCTCTCTCACCGTGCCACTCCTAACGTATCCCACGGAACACAAAGATGTGCCCCGAGGCTCTCCAGGACAGTGAAACGTGTTACAGACGATGCCAGGTAATAATCACGGGCACAAAAATGGAGTATCACCATGTCAGTCAAAGGGACGATCTCAGACCCTACCCAGCTGATTGTGTCCTTGCTGGCTTGCCACACATCACAGAGCCCTCTAAGGGGTCCACTTTCTGCCTGTTGCCCTGAGAAAGGTCTTCGCTTCGTTGAGGAAGACTGGGGCTGTGCTGCTGTAGACCTGCAATTAAGTCCCTGCTGCTCTCCAAACCAATGAGTTTTTCCAAGTAGTAATCTAATTTATTTTTCCCATTTTCTAAGTAATGCCAGGGTAAGCGCGTTCATCATTTTAGACTCGCTGCTCCTAATTCCTAATTCAGACTTGTTTGTTCAGGAGAAAGGCAAACAACCCCCAAGCTATCACCCACCCCCATTTATTTGGAAGGAGAGAGTTTCAGTGGGAGAAGATAAATAGCATGTCAAACATGGTTTGGAGGGGCTACAACTGAATAATTTCTAGTTTCCTACGCCTGTCTCCAGCTGTTGTGGCCCAGTGTGACTCTGAAATCTGTGTGCTGGCTTGGCTGAGCTGCTATTTAGTCAAATCAGATCAATACCTTGAAGCACTTGTCTGATGATAATCTCAAGCTATTCCAGGAATTCACACATTGAACTATGTGGACGAGGATGGCTTCTTTCTAGTTATCTGTCTGTGAACACATCAACCGGTTGATACCTGTAATCCTAAAATCTCTTAGAAAATAAAAAGCAGGCCACCTTTAGAGAATTGGTGGACTCACATGGCCCTCGGGATGCATCAGTCTAATTCCACGAACAATTATTGGGTGCTGCCGTATACGAGCAAATATAGGAGATATAAAGATTAGCCCAACATAGTCCCAATTCTCAAGTATAATTTCATATCGGGCTATAAAAACATCAGTAGGTAATTAATTGTTATTTAGATTTGGCCTCATTCCAAAAGGATCTAAGATAGAAGAGTACTTGCAAAAATGCATGCAATAGGTTAAAATGAAATAAACTAGGATTACGTGAGAAGGGATTGGGGAAAAATCAAGGGTGGGGGAAGTTCAAATGAAGCCGGAAGTGAAATAAGTTCAGAGAACATATGCCGTGAGAAATAATGCTTGCCAGTGTGGGACATAAATTTTTCTTGGAGCTTTCTGGAAGCCAGCACAAAAGCAGAGGCAAAATTGGTTTATTATATGATTGACAATGTCCATATTGATCTCGCTCAGGAAAAGAAGGGCTATACCAGGCATGGAAACTATGCACATCTTTCTCACATAAAGACTTGCATTTATGCTAGACAGTATCCACAGCTTACTTAAAGAAAATACAATCATTGGGGCGCCTGGGTGGCGCAGTCGGTTGGGCGTCCGACTTCAGCCAGGTCACGATCTCACGGTCTGTGAGTTCGAGCCCCGCATCAGGCTCTGGGCTGATGGCTCGGAGCCCGGAGCCTGCTTCCGATTCTGTGTCTCCCTCTCTCTCTGCCCCTCCCCCATTCATGCTCTGTCTCTCTCTGTCCCAAAAATAAATAAAAAACGTTGGAAAAAAAAAAAAAAAGAAAATACAATCATGATTATCACTAAATGGGAACAAGTACAATTTGTTGCTTATTATTTGTCATTCCCTGTCACCTTCTTCCTTGCTTCGAACACCCCTCTCTACTGTCACCGGTACACACACCAGGGGCTGAAAATGCTGGATATTGACTGGGTCTCTCAGACTCCCTTGGACATGTGACCCAATCATGGCCAACGGGATTCAAAGAGTAGGATAGGAGCTCCCTGTCCATTGATAAAGACCAAGTCTGGATATATTTACCCTTGCTCTAGAAGGAATGAAAATACTATAAACATAAATGAGACTCATGAAAAAAAAAATACTCCACTGTAAAAAAAAAAAAAATGAAACATTTAACTCAAAGAAGGAGCTTATCTCTGAAAATGATCTGTGAGATTCAAAAGATAACATCAGGAAACCACTGGGAATCCTTGAAAAAAGTGCAAGAAGACAGGCCACCATAATTCAGAAGCTTAAGGAGATGGAAAGCTGAAATTAATGGTGAGATTAAAATTCAAATCATCAGCGTCCGACTTCAGCTCAGGTCATGATCTCACGGTCCGTGAGTTCGAGCCCTGCGTCGGGCTCTGTGCTGACAGCTCAGAGCCTGGAGCCTGCTTCAGATTCTGTGCCTCCCTCTCTCTCTGACCCTCCCCCGTTCATGCTCTGTCTCTCTCTGTCTCAAAAATAAATAAACATTTAAAAAAATAAAAAAAAAATTCAAATCATCAGAATTGACAGGCATCCCAAAAGATCTAAAAACATAATGGGACAAAGGTGGAACTTTGAATTAACATCTCATTTTGCTTCTTCCCAAAGCCCTTATAAAACTGTACACACACACACACACACACACACACACACATATGTCTCCATATAGGTAGAGAAGATAGAAAAGAAAATAATGGTAAACTTTTGACACTGGAAAACAAACAGATGTGTGAAAACTGACTTAAAAGATCAGAGAAAGTCAAATTCTAAACTGTAGGTACTAAAAACTGAGAACCAACCCAACCATCCACAGTCCCTCTCTGTCTCTCAAAAATAAATACACGCTAAAAAAAAAAAAATTAGAACTGAGAGATATTCAAATTAATTTTTTTTATGTGTGGTTATAAAAGTGGATGCCAATTTCAAAATTTATTTTTAAGCTAGAAGATATGGGATGGTTTGAAGGAAGAAGAGAAGGGACAAGGAAAGGGAAAAAGGGAGGGAGATAGGGAGAGAGCTTTAATTACATTGATAATGGGCAAATGGGAAGAAAAGAGGGGTGCAAAGTAAAATTATGCTTAAAGTCAGTAGTTGTCAAATTTTGCTGTGCATTGGAATCAGCTAGAGATCTTTATGAAACACTGATGCCTGGCTTCTACCCTCAGGCATTTTCATTTAATTGGTGCAGAGTGCGACTAAAAGCTCCTCAGCTGCTTCCAATGTGCAACAGTTGGGAACCATTGGCTTAATTCATTCAATAGGAAAAAGCAAGGATGGCAAAACGATTTCAGCTTACTGTTCCAACTCTTGTTAATTGGCAGTGACTGCCTGAGGGCTTTGTTGAGGTCATATCCAGACTCAATGGGAAAGTGCTCTAATCCACTTACGCTATCTCCACTGGAAGGGAAGAGAATTACATCACACATTTGCCACTCCTGTATTCAAGTAGATTTTGAAACTAAAGTAACTATTAGTGGCTTAAAAAAACAGTACAGATCTCTTCCAAAGTATTAGAGATGACGAAAGCAAAGAAAATACAGTCATATAGTAAAAGACAGTAAACAAAATAAAGAAGGAAGAGGACTGGGAGCTTGGACAGAATGAGGAAGAGGAGAACGAGAAGGTGAGGAAGAGGAGGGGAGGAAAGAAAACATAATAGAAGAAGTCACAAAATAAAATGGCAAAATACAATCAAATAGATTTATTAAGCCTATAAATGCAATTGGGAAAATCTCCTTCATTAAAAAATATTATCTTTAGATTGTATGAGAAGAAAAGAGATATTCATGTATGTGACATTTTCTAAAGCCCCATCTGATACAAAATTACTAAGTAAAAATACTAAATGATTAGAAAGTAGGCGAATATATCAAGCAAAAACAATAAAAAACAATCATAATACCGATAACAAATATGATAGAAACTAAAGCAGAAATATTAAATGAAATGAAGATGTACTGTCACAAAGTATATTTCAAAGTGAATATAAAACTGTCATGAAATTTTATGCATCATGTAACATTATATCAAAATACAAAAGTGAAATCTGCTATAAATTACAACAAATGGACAGAAGTGCAGTACTAATGGGACACTTTAATAATAACTCTTTCTCTTTCTGATGGGTGATAAAAAATGTAAATCAAACTTTATAGCACACAAGCATAGAATATACCTTTATTTCCAATACTAATAAAACATCTACCAAAAATAAATAAATAAAAGGATTATGCAGCAATAAAAATTTCAAAAGTATATAGCCCACATTCTGATTAAAAAGTAAGGTCATTATTGAGCCAAGGAGAAAATTAATGCTGCAGAAAATTTAGAAATTAACAGGAGTAGTACATAAAATTTATGGGATGTGCGAAAGCAGTATTTCGAAGAAAAGTCATAGATTTAAATGTATTTTATTTATTGTCTTTTGGTTTTTTTTTAATTTTGGGGGGTTTTTGTTGTTGTTTCTGTTTGTTTGTTTGCAAAGGAGGAAAAGGCAAAGCAAGTGCTGTATAACTGATGAGACTATGAGAGGAATGTCCTAATCTGGGGGTGGTTTAGGTCGATGTTGAGGGCCATAATGATTTCATTACATTGAATCTTCCTCTGCCTCTAATGTTCCTTCTTCCAAAGAAAAGGTCCTTGTTTCAAGTACCAACCCTAGTGATATTTCTCACTGTTCTTCTGTCAATGGTGAAAAGTTTGGGATTTGTATGTAAGCTGTTATCTTTTGTATTAGGTCAAGCTTAATTAGTATAGGAGATGTGTAAGAAGTAATGAGAAATTATTATAGTACCATTTGTAAATCCGGAACAGATATAGCTTCTTTTGGAACTCATCAGTCTTCATGTGGGCTAATCATGTCTTTTCTGCTCTACTCCATTTTTTTTTTTTTGAAGAGGAAAAATAGGCACAGAAAGAATAGTATGCTTTGTGTTAAATAAATTACCGTTTCAACAAGCCCAGCTGCCTAAAAACTCATTTCGTGAGCAAGTTAAAACTTTAATAAGGCTAAATGTAAAATATAAAAGTATACAACTTATAGAAGAAAACACAGGAGAAAATGTACATGACCTTGGGTTTGGTGATAAGTTTTTAAATACAATACCAAAAGCATAATTCATGAAGAAAAACTTTGTACTTTATTAAAATCAGGCTTTTGATACTTTTGGATTTTATTAAAATTAAAAAATTCTACTCTGTAAAAGACATTATGGACAGAATGGGGGAAAAAAAGCCACAGACTTGGAGAAAAATGTGTCTTTGCAAGACACATTTCTGATAAAGGGCATCTATACAAAACATATCAAAAAATCCTTACGTTCAATAATAAGAAAACAACCACTTAAAGAAATGGGGAAAAAAATCTGAACAGACACCTCACCACAAATGGCATACAGATGGCCAGTGAACATATGAAAAGATGTCCAACATCATTTGTCATTAGAGATATTTAAATTAAAACAACAAAGCAATACCAGCACATTCCTATGGCAAAATGGCCAAAAAAAAGGGGGGGGGGGAGAAAAGAAAACAAACAACAACAAACAACAAACTAATAACACTAATTGCTGATGAGGACGCATAGCAACAAAAACTCTCATCCATTGCTGATAGGAATCAAAAAAGCACAGCCACTTTGGAAAATAGTTTGGCTGTTTCTTCAAAACTGAAGGTATTATTCCTATACAATATAGTATTTATGCTCCTAGATATTTATCCAACAGATTTAAAATCATGCCCACACCAAAATCTCCAGGAAAATGTTTAGAGCAGCTTTATTCATAATTGTCTAAAACTAGAAGTAACTAAGACATTCTTCAAAAGATCAATTGATAAACTGTGGTACATCCATACAATAGAATACCACTTTTCAGTGATAAAAAGGAGTGAGCTATCACATCATGCAAAGGTGTGGATGAACCATTTAATGCATGTCATAAGTGAAAGAGGGCAGTCTGAAAAGACAGTTTACTATGTTATTCCATTTATGTGACATTCTGGAAAGGGTTAAACTATAGAGAAGATAAATAGATCTGTGGATGGCAGGGTTGAGGTTGTTGGTGGGGAAGAGTTCAATAGGAGAGCCACAGGGGGATTTTTGCTTGGGGAAACCTTTCTGTATGGTACTGTAATAGTGGATATGTGGCACATTTTTCAAAACCAATAGAACTTTACAGCAGGAAGAGTGAACTTTAATGTATGAGAATTTTAAAAGACATCATTTAGGTTGTTGGGACATCCCAGGATTTAATAACAAATGAATAGAACTGTATGACAAAAGAATCTGTTTTACAAATGTATTAAACAATTTTACTGAAGGAGGGGGGGGAGATCTTGACCTAACTGAAAATTAGTGGAATCTGTAAGGCAAATGGAACTGCACAAAGCTAGCACTGTATGCTAGTTGATAAAGTTGTTGCCCATGGAAATATGCAACAATGTACGTGTATACTGGAACTGAGCAATTAAGTAAATGGATGGTGGATGATGGGGGCCAGGTTTCCCACCTGTGAGTGTGATTTTACAGAACAAGGGGAGAAGGCTAGAATTATCTTGTGGAAATCTATTAGAGTTGGAGGCATCAATATGAATTCATCCTTGGCTCGAGTGAGAGAGAAATATTTATAGATATGTGTATGCACATGGGTTAGTATACACATTATATTTCTTTGCTGTCAGCTGACAGGACCTAGAAACTATGATACCCCAGTAGCAATAAGCATATGTAGCACCCATTTCTAATATCATTCTCCAGTAAACAGAACTAGAGCTCCTTGGAGACATGGCTTACTCCAGGCCTGAGGAAGGAAACCTACAAGATGGGCCTGGAGCATCTTACAATGCCTGGGGTAAGGAAATGCTCAAAAAACATAATGATGGCACAATGTCAGAGATATAGGAGCCAGCTAAAAGAGTTCTTAATGGCCAAAACTGTAATGATTTTAGAGCAAGAAAATAAATAAAGTAGTATTAGATCATAACTAATGAGAGAAGAGACAATGCTCCGAAGAGATTTCCAAATAGTGTATGTACATATCTTCTTCCAAGGACATTAATTACAAGTCCCATTATTTAAGGGTGGGCTGTGCAGAGTGACTTCCCACCAAAGAGCACATTACAGAAAGGGAGGCGAGAGTAACTTTATGGTGGACAAACCTGACAAATACTATCTCAGTGAGGTCATCAGGGTTAATATCAACAGTGGTTAAGTCATGATGAGAAAGGTACCTTCTTGAGGTCTTCCTCCCCTTAACCCATAACCCTAAAAGATAAACAACAGACAGACAATTCTACCTGAAGGGCGTTGTATGAAATAACTAAGCAGTCATTTCCTCATGACTGTCAAGGTCACCAAAAACAAAGAATGTCTGAGAAACTGTCACAACCAAGAGGAGTCTAAGGAGACATGATGACTAACTGTAATGTGATATCCTCAATGGGATCCTAGAGCAAGAAAAGAACTTTAGCCAAAAACTAAGGAAATTTGAATAAAGTATGGGCTTTAGTTAATAATGACATATCAATACTGGTTCATTAATCATGACAAATACACCATACAAATAAAAGACGTTAATAATAGAGAAAACTAGGTGTGGGATGTATGAAAACTCTGTTATTTCAAAAGCTTCCTGTAAATCTACATTTAGAAATCTATTCTTTTTAAAAAAATGTTTATTTATTTTGAGGGAGAGAGGAGGGGGAGGGGCAGAGAGAGACTCCCAAGCAGGCTTCAAGCTATCAGTACAGAGCCTGACGCGGGGCTCGATCCTGCCAACTGTGAGATTCTGACCTGAGCCAAAATCAAGAGTCAGTCACTTAATCAACTGAGCCACCCAGGCACCCCTAGAAATCTTTTCTAAAAATCAAATTTTATTTTATTTATTTATTTTTAATATTTTAAAAATGTGTGTTTATTTTTGAGAGAGAGAGAGAGAGACAGAGCACGAGCAGGGGAGGGGCAGAGAGAGAGGGAGACACAGAATGCGAAGCAGGCTCCCGGCTCTGAGCTGTCGGCACAGAGCCCGACGTGGAGCTGAAACCCACAAGCCGTGAGATCATGACTTGAGTTGAAGTTGGACGCTTAACTGACTGAACCACCCAGGCTCCCCTAAAATTTATTTTAAAAATCTTTAATAAGAATTTACAAAATCTCTAGATTCCATTATCCTGTTATTTGCTGGGACCTGCCTTCTCTAGTGTCATCAGGCCACTGGGCAAAGTGAAGCAATCCAGAGCCCAGGCCAACAAGTATGAGATTCTGATCCCGAGCCAAATGGACAGAGACCCTCACTCCCCGTCTCTTTAACGTTTTCAATGTCTCTTGCATCACGCTTGGTGCCTCTCCGGAAAGTAAAATTAAAACCAACAATAGCTGCTGTCCTGAAGGACCTACAACTGCTCCCACCCCACTCCCTCCAATCACACCCTTCAGACATAGACAACAGCACGAATCAGACTCAATGGGTTGTGATGATCAGTTAATTTCCGCCATCACTAGCTGCCTCCTTCTTCCCTGCTGGGAGCTTCTAGCATGCTCTGTAGCCAGGGCCTGGATACTTATGATAGAGCTTATGATTAACCAAATTAACCAAGTGCTTTCTTATGCACATTTACCTCCCACTGTTTACTCTTTGGCCATTTTAGTGCTTGTAAACATATATCAAAGGCAGCAATAGCAACCAGCCCTGAGCCTTTGCTATGTTACCAAGGGCCACACACACACACACACACACACACACCATATATATATATATATATATATATATATATATATATATATTTGCATGTATTTGTGTATATATATATGTATTTGTGTATATATATATATGCATGTATTTATATATATATATATATATATAAATATATATATATCTATATTTTTGTGTATGCATCAAAAAAGGCCTATAAGAAATTACATTAAACTGTTGGTGGTAGCTACCATCTACTTGTAGGGGGAAGATGGGGGATGGGATTGAAGAGACTTTTGCTGCATTCTTATTGTTTGCTTTTTATTTCTATCTGTAAGGATTGTTTTGACAGAATTCTACACTGAATTTTTTTTACAATAAACATTTGTAATTTTGTAGTACTTTTGTAGTACTAATTTGTAGTACCTTTTTAATTAAAGTTTTCTTTAATGGGAATATATACTGTTCCCTCAAATTATGTTCCCTCAAAAAATGTTTCTACTGTATACCGTGTTGATGGAATTTGGGGATTTTGTTAGGATGTTAAAATCATCCCCCGGGGTAAAAAAACTATAAATGGGGGTCTCTCAGGGCTCAGAACAATTCCAAGGAAAGAAACTAGGTAAGATCAGGTTTTGACTAAAGGTAAGAAGGCAATGGAGTGGGGAAGAGAGAAGAGAGGTCATTAGTTGCGCCAGCAGCATCAAGAATTATAGTTTCCACTTCTGTGTCTTGTTGCTAGTGTCCAAAGATTTAATTATTCCACCCACTTTCCCTTTTCTCTTTCCTCTTTTGATCAGGAGTTACCCTTGTTCTCTGTATCTTTTTTCTTCCTTTTCTCCGTACTATCTATTGTATATAAAGTGTGTTCATATAACTTTTTGACTTCCTCACTAGTTAAAGAAAACAGTGATGGAATGACAACCAAAGTACAGGAGAAATGCATATATCAGGGAGATCATGGTTTTCGAAGGTGGTGGCGTATTGACATGTCCTGTGTCTATGTTGCTCTTTGTATCACCTTGGGTTACTTCTTGTTGGCAAGTGTTTACAATTATCTGCAGAAGCATCTTTAGAATTGTGTTTGTGTTCTACGCCATCGAGGAATGAAATAGCAGAAACTTGGGGTATTCCTTTCTGGGTATGTAGTAAATTTTAGAAAGCCCATCTCTTAAAAGTCAAAAGGAGTTCTGTATGTCCTTTAAGAGAACTCCTCCAATCTATGGGAGTGGGGCTTCTCAGCTATCACGGTTCCACCCTGTGGTCCTGTCCTTTAGGCTATAACTGATTGAAAAGACCTAAGTCAGGCCAATCAGATACGATCAAAAGGAGAAAATCATGTGATAAAAATATAGCTGCTGGATGCTTACACCTTAAAGGAGGGGAAAAGACCTGCACGGTCTTATTAATTTTAGTAGAAGGTATTCAATTATATGTGGCAAAATTAATGTGGTATTTTTCTTTTAAAAAATTACAAGAAAATCCAACGGTACAGAAAATGATGAATTGAAGTTTGCTCCCAAAAGATATGCTCATATATAATATATACCCACGTGTAATGTGTATATAATGGATATGACTTTTCCTACCTCAAACAGGTATATTAGCTATATATGAAATAATTGCTTTCATACAGAAATTAAAGCAGAAAAGGAATGAATTGGGGAGGATAACAGGATAAGAATATTTCCTTTTTGTTAAATCAATTTAGTGAGATAAAATTTACATACACCAAAATAAACCCATTTAAGTGCATTATTTAATGCATATTAACAAATACACCCGTTTAATACATTCATTTAACAACCAGTACAATCAGGATAACACATTTCATCACCCCCTAAAATTTATATGTGTCCCACACCCTACCCTGGCTCCAGGCAACCACTAACTTTTTCTTTGTCACTATGGATTACTTTGACTTTTCCAAAATTTCATACCAATGAAATCATATATTGTGTACTGTCTTGTGTCTGGATTCTCTCAGCATACCACTTACGAAATTTGGCCAGATTTTTGTAAGTGCCAGTAATTTATTCTTTTATATTGTTTTCTTAATGTTTATTTTTTTTGAGAGCACTTGCACGCACACATGCACATGTGAGTGGGAGGAGGGGCAGAGAGAGAGGAGAGAGAGAGAGAAAGAGAGAGAGAGAGGATCCCAAGCAGGCTCTGTGCCATCGGTGTGGAACCCTATGCAGGGCTAGGTCCCACAAACCCTGAGATCATCATCTGAGCCTTAACCAAGAGTCAGAGGCTCAACCTACTGAGCCACCCAGATGCCCCCTTTGATATTTTTAATTGTGCATTTTAAATTCTTTTTTTCAGTTTTTTGTCACTCGTATATAAAAATATGATTTATTCTTAATACTGACCTTATATACTATGACCTAGATAAATTGACTTGTTAGTTCCAGTTGTTAGTACCCAGCTACTTTAGGATTTTCTATATATAAAATCTGCAAATAAACAAGTTTTTCTTCTCTTTTTCTAACCTGTGCCTTTTCCTTTATTTTTATTGTCATATTACATCGGCTAAGTCTTCCAGTATAATCTTAAGTAGAAGCTATGATAAGCAGACAACCTTGTCTTATCACTGATATAGGGGATATTTTATTTTTCATCTCTAAGAATGATACTTGATCTTTTTTTTTTTTTCTTTCATAGATGCCTTTTGGCAGATTGAGCTAGTTCTCTCTTCTCTTTGCTGAAAGGTTTTATCATGAAGTGGTATTGAATTTTATCAAAATGCTTTTTTTTCCCACTTCTGTTGAGACACTCTTATGAGTTTGCCTTTCCCCCCTTTTATTCTGTTAATGGTGAATTGTGTTAACAGATTTTCAAACAGTAAATCAAACATGTATCCTGGGATAATCCCCATTTGGTTATTATACATTTGACTTTGTATATGTTACTTTTGTCCTATTTTAAGAATAAGTCAAGGATGCATATTGTAAACCTTAGAGCGACCATTCAAAAATAAGGAAATAAAAATAAATAAAGCTTAGAGAATAACAGTGGAGACGCTGCTGATTTTTAAAGCTGTTTTTCTTCATGTCCTTCTCTTTTCCAGTACTGTGTCTCATAAATCCCAGCTGCCTCAGCCTGTGCAAACCTCAATCTCTGCCTTTTTTTTTTCTAAATTTTTTTAATGTTTATTTTTGAGACAGAGAGAGAGCATGAACAGGGGAGGGTCAGAGAGAGAGGGAGACACAGAATCCGAAGCAGGCTCCAGGCTCTGAGCTGTCAGCACAGGGCCCGACGCGGGGCTCGAACTCACGGACCGCGAGATCATGACCTGAGCTGAAGTCAGATGCTCAACCGACTGAGCCACCCAGGCACCCCAATCTCTGCCTTTTTAACTTAGCAAGACCACTGTGCTCTGCCTGGTTTCCCTTCCCTGTGCCACAGTCCAGAAAGTGCCTATAGATAGAAGGTCAGTGTGATTCTTGGGGTCACTTTGTTTGTCTTCTATAATGGAGTGCAATCCTGTACTGCCGATTCTCGAGTGTCTGAAAATAACTGAAAAATATGTCTTGCTTTCTAGTTGTTTAGTGTGGGAGGGGAAGTCTGATACTAGTAACTACAATATTGCCAAAAATGAAAATCACAAGATAGTTACTTTTAAAAACATAGTCATTCTACCAGTGCCAATACACTCGTAGGTAATCTTAGCACAAAAGGAGGTAATATTGTGTTTCAAGAACTATACAATATCAATAATTCAGAGTCTTTTATAACAAAGGTAAAAAAAACAACATAGAAATTAACTACCTTTGCCCAGATCTTTGAGGCCTACCTATAAAAATAGTGGAGGTAGGATGGCTTGATGAGGAAAGTTCAACTCAAATTTGGGTAACTAGCTTTTAAAAATCAGTGAAAAGAAAAATCCAATTGAGAGAGGGAACATAAGCCAATTAAAAAAATATATGCTAATTATAGGGAAACGGTGAAAAAAGTTTTTTTTTTTTTTTTAAAGATAAAAGTAAAACAAAAATTGACTACTTTGAAGCAAGTCACTGAGGGGAAGAAATGATGATCATTAGTCTGAGAACATTTAGGTGCAGGCAGAGGGTAGAGCCTCAGACCCGTTGGGAACTTTTCTGGTTTAAGGATTCTATGATTAAAAACAAAAACTTTAAAAGCTATTGCGTTAATAGGCCTCGTTTATAAACCACCAACTAAAGTATCACCTTATAGATATCCTGTTTCCAGTTTTTAAGAAAGAGCAAAGGCAAAGTCTTTTCTTCATTCTAAGACACATTTATATATTTGGGACATCAAAAGATATAAATGCAGGTAGGACTGGAAATAACTTTTGCAAGATACTGTATAAATCACATCATTCTTATAAATACCAGTTTCCTTATTTTTACAGTTTTCATCTCTTTAACTGTTTTCTACTTTTCTGTTTTTGAGTTAAAACAAGAAAATAACTTTGTCCATGATTCTCCAGGACCTTAATTCTTACTTTTGCTTACTTTTGAAAAGCATCCACAGCTATCAGCAGTAGGCTAAGGATATATGTCTGTCCTTAAAAGAGCAAAGAGTTAAACTACAGGTTGTTTTACATTTATGCATTAATTTATTCATTCAACAAAAAAAATTTTTTTTCCACCAATGACAAATAGATTTCATGTTTAATGCCATTTCCTATTGACTGGTAGGAGCTAACTGGAACTCTGTATTGAGAAGGAAGATGTTTTCCTGACTCATATAGATTGATATGCCATTGAATCCTTCCCTGGACCAAGAAGGGAGAAGGAGGAAGCAGCACAAAGGTACATTGCCTTCTCTACACACGTGACCATATTTGGTTCAAGGGATATTATGGTGCATGAGACAAGATCCTGTTCCTAAGACTAGTGGGGGATAATTCTAGCAATAATGGTAACCCTAATGATAATAGTGTATCAGTCAGGTCTCAGTCAGAAAAACAGAATTAACTCCAGGTGTTTCAAATAGGGATTTAATACAGGAGATTGGGTAATTATAAAACTGTTGGCAAAGGCTGGAGGGGAGAAGAACAGAGAAAGACACCACATGATCTCAGCTACTAGCTTTCAGATTGAAGAAGTTGAAAGAACTTTCAATGACTATAGCTTTGCAATATGGTTTCAAGTCTGGAATTGTGATATTGCCAGCCTTTTTTTTTTCTTCCAAGATTGATTTGGCCATTTAGGGGCAAGAACTTTTGAAAAACGCTGGTGAAGATAATAGCTGCGTATGGCCCTGAATCACATGTGAAACTGAGCTCCAGATAGGGCCAGAAATAGAACTCAGGTCTTAGTCTCAGTTTACTAATCTTTCTACAACATCTTTGTTTCTCCTCATTATACTTGTGCTATCATTGTTCTGACCTACATACCCATCCATATCTTTATCGTTTTGCTAGTCATTTCCTCTTGTTTTTAAGTTCTTAAGTTATACACGAAAAAGAACTGCCTGTCCTGTTAAAAACCTTATAGACTCTTGGAACTCTTGCCTTTGGAGATTCCACTCTATACCACATCAAATATAGTAACATACTCCTACTTTGGGGCTAAAAAATGTAATTTTGCTTGTGAAATAATTTGGCTACAGAGAGCTAATTTAATTTGAGATTGGCTATGATTTCTGGGCAGTTACTCTGTATTTGTATTGCTGGAAATTCTTGCAAATTCAGAAAAATTTAACCTTCAAATTGCTCTAAATGTAATGAAATATTTAGGAGTAGTAAACATGATATTAATGAAGTTGGCCTAACATTACATTTTGTAGATGTTTAAACGTGTATTAAACTCAATTTTATGGTTTTTCTTTTTGAAGCTAGTACATTTTTCTCCCCAGGTCTCAAACACTAGGTCCCGTGCCTCTTATAGTGACAAATGGCAAAAATGGTCCAGAACCCTGCTGCTCTCAATGAATAGAATGACCTTCACACTCCCAGGCCTGGTGCCTACTCTTTAAGGTTTACCTTCTTATCTAGTTTTGTTAAACCCATAAACACCACCCATCTTCCCACAGACTTGATCTATTCCTCTGCTCTCATGGAAACTAAAGTTTGAGAACATGTTTCCATATCTGTGTCCCTTCTCAAAACAGGGATAACTTGACTGGTGTAAGAGTTTATTTTAGCACAAATCCTTATACATGTGGAATCCAGTACTAACACATCGTGAATGAATACACATTTATTAAGTAGCTTTCGGGCACCTCCTCTGTTGAAGACACTACAGGGGTATCAGTGACGGGGCAAGGATACCATCCTCCTCATCGTCCAGACAACCTCCAATTCTTAAGAGTTTTGACCTGGGAGATGAAAAAGATGAATATCATTCTGTAATTAATTAACTGGACTTAAAACTCTGTACTCAGTGCTGTAAGTGTAAACATTTCTAGTTTATTTTCACATGATTTTCTTTTTTAAACATTGGATAACCGGAACGTGTGCAAACAAAATAATATATAACATATAATTATATATATAAATATATATTATATAACATATAATTATATATATAAATATATATTATATAACATATAATTATATATATAAATATATATTATATAACATATAATATATAACAAATATATAACAAATATATAACAAAATAATATAATAACAGGCTCCATTATAGTGGGTCCTCAAATATCAAAACCTGTTCACATACATAGTTTTATTTGAGCCATATGGATAACGCGGCAGAAGCAGGGCTCGTAATATCATCCCCACCTCACAGATCAAGAAATGGATGGTTCAGGAGGCTAATCAGAGTCAGAAACAGAAACAGAATCCTACCTCCACTCTCTCACTACACACTTTGCCCCAGGTTCCAGAATGTTAAATGGAAGGCAAAATGGTTATAAATTAGCAAGTTGGATAATTCAGCAGTGAATGTAAATGAGTTATAAGATAAATGACATTTAGTGACATTAATTAACTGATTAAATTAAACCTGATATTTTAATCAGAATTTGTTTGTGTAAAGTGCTAGATAAAATGAAACGTAGTTTAACCTAGTTACTTTTAAAATTCCAGTTACCATAACAACTTCTTGGGATTTCAATTAAAGGTGGTCTTTTCTTTATATTATTTTTAGAACTTTAGTTACCATAACAACCAGATGCCATGCGTTTGATCAGTTAAATTATTCCCAAAGAGTTAAAATATGGTGTTCTCTTGGAAACAATCAAAATATGATAAGTGGCGTGTCAGGAATTAATGCCCAAATGGTGACGCAGACTCAATTTTTCAAGGAGCTCACATGTGAAATAAACGACCAATGAATCTTCCTTTGTATGTTGGGCTTATGATGTTTCTCAGTTACAGAAATCAAAAAGAGATTATTTATCAATTGGAGGAAAGTGGAGATGTCAGGTTCTGGGGTAATATGAATTGTCAGAGCTACGAAGAGAAATGATGTAAATGATAAATTCGTTTTCACCGGGTTTGGGGGCTTTATAGGAAACAGGATTACCAGAGCTTTGCCCAAGCTGGGGGCGGGGAGGGGGACTTGGCTTTTCAGGATAGATGACACCTGAAGAGACCTCTGCCTTTCTGTACTCATTTCTTCCCTCACCCTCTGCCCAAGTAGGAGATTTTTGAAAGGAGTCTGCTCCTACGTTAAGGAGCAGGTTTCCCGATATCAGTGAGAAGAGCCACCACATACTAATAGGCTCTGCAGTTAGAAATTGGGCAAAAGGGAGTTCAGAAACAGAAGACTGGCTCACCAAGATGAAGGAGAGAGCTGGGGCAGGGTTAAGGTGCAGGATGGAGCCAAAGAATTGAGGGAAGCAGAAAAGGAGGCGCAAGGTAGGAAAAACAGCCTCATCTGTAACCACATGCCCCTGGTAAGACATAGGCTTACATTTAAAATGCTGATGGCGGGGCGCCTGGGTGACTCTGTTTCCTCTTTTCCCACAAATTTAACTTCAGCATGCTGAGAAATAAATTTAGCCTTAAATGCTCTACATATACTAATATTTCGTGTTACTATTCTTTCTCTTTTAGTGACTCCATCACCCTATAGCTGGTTTTTCCTGGTTTTTCTCTTTATAATTATGACAATTTTAAAAAAGCAAATGATATGGAGACACTATCCATTAATAAGGAGGAACACTAAAGAAAACATTTCCATTAATTTAACTTAGTAACTGCTGCAAAGCCCACAGTATTTTGCTGGAGGTCTAAAGGTTTGGAACTCAGGGCGCCTGGGTGGCTCAGTCCATTAAGCTTCCGACTTTGGCTCAGGTCATGATCTCAGTTTGTGGGTTCGTGCCCAACATCGGGCTCTGTGTTGGCAGCTCAGAGCCTGGAGCCTACTTTGGATTCTGTGTCTCCCTCTGTCTCTGCCCCTCCCCAGCTCGTGCTGTTTCTTTCTCTCTCAAAAATAAATAAACGTTAAAGTAAATGAATAAAAATAAAATGCGGATTGCTACCACTTCCAATCACGTGGAAGTCGTCCTGACAATGGGCCCAAACGCACAGCTAAGTAACATCAGGAAAATTCCTTTGCTCTTGGGATTAAAGTCCCTCACCTGTGTGAGGTAAATTGGCCCTCCCGGGAAGAGGGAAAATG
The DNA here is from genome assembly GCF_018350175.1 of Felis catus. Lineage (NCBI taxonomy): Eukaryota > Metazoa > Chordata > Mammalia > Carnivora > Felidae > Felis > Felis catus. The sequence goes on from NC_058375.1 coordinate 190,027,475, forward strand.
TCTTTCTTTATTTGATGGGCACCCATCCACAGTGGAGGTGGTTAAGGACAAAAGGCACATCTGGTTGCCCTGAAGGAAGGGCCAAGTTGCCCATTAAGTGACAGATAAAGATGGCTTCTCCCTGTTATTCGCCCTCTGCCCAGAAAATGTGGAGGAGAGAGCTGCCTTTTTTGCCCACAGACGGTCGCAGAAGCGATAGACTGATGGTGGGAGTGTCAACCGTGGATTCCGGGTTTAATTATAGTCCTCTTGCTTAATGAGGTTTCATGAGGAGGAGGAGGTGGGGGATCGGTGTGTGCTCGTGTGGCTGGGGGTTATTTAATTAAAAAACAATAAAGCTGCCAGCTGCTGCTGGTTAACAATCTGGAACCCTCCTCGTCCTCCACACAGATAAGAGCACGACTCAGAGGGATGAGGCCTCTCTGTCCTGCCGTGTGCTGAAGTTCTGGTAACACCCTACATCACACCACCCCATTTTCTTCCCTAGCTCTCTTGGGTTGCCAAAAACGTTGCTATCATGAAGATCTACAGAGCCAGACTCTAGGGGGAAAAAAAAATCCTATCCACCCTCTTTCCTAGGTGTGCTTGTTGGGAAACAAAAAAATAAAACATTCCTTTGGAAATAGGCACAGACAAATTGAGCAGAAACTAGTATTTTCCAGTTCCTACCCTTTCTGTGACTCTGGAATTGGGAGGAGGTATCTCCTGCTCTCTTCCGAGAAGAGGATGGGCGTGTGGTCTCCCACTGGTGTGGTTCCCAGGCAAGAGTTCCCAAGGCTTGCCCACTTTTAATAATCACCCAGGGAGCTTGTTTAAGCACATATATATGCTTTAAAATGCATACACACAGAGCTTCTCAGGCTCTTCCCTGGAGCTTCTGAATAAATTTGTCTCTGCATCTGTACTTTTAATAAGGGCTTTAGTTAATTTTCAGTCAGAAAAATTTAAGAAATTCTCTTCTCTCATTGCCTGTTCACACGAGGGACCAGAGCATCGATTGGAGCAAAGGGGGTAAAACAGAAAAGTCCTTCAGTGAGGGTGGGCTTCGCCTTTGATATATTTCAGTTACTAACAAAGGACCAAAGCCTGTCTATGATTTTCACTTTTGGTGGAACCCCTGTCTCCTAACACTGCCAACTCAGCTAGTGGGAAAGCAGTATTACGTAAGTGCACTGTGTATTTCTGGGGATACTGATTGGGTGTGATATCTAACAATATTCTGATTTCCACCAGGAGTTGAAGGATTCCTATAGCATATTGTTGACTCACTAGTGTGGTACTTAAACCAGGAAGGCCCCACTTAACTAATTAATCAGGTTCATGGCAGCCTTTCAGGCTTCACTCCCCAGTACTGACAACAATGCCTTTCTGCCTGGGACTGTCTAGGTTTTAGCACTAAAAATCCCCTTCTGGGCAACCCCTCAGCCCCAAGCCAGAGAGGCATTGGTCACTCTACCTCTAGTAATCTAGTAACTGGCCGACACTATCATTGCCTCTCTTGGGACGATTGAGCCTTGTGTTTTGGCCAACCTGGGTGCACCCATGAATCTCACAGGGGAGACCTGCCCTCACATGTGCATTCTTTGTGCCCCACTTGGCCCCCAGTCCCCAGTCTGGCCAGAGAATCAGTTTCTTCTCTTCCCAGCTTCTAGTCATCTAATTTTCTTGCCCAGCAGACTCACGAGTCTGAAAAGCCCTGTATGCTTCAAATCAGGAGTCTCCTGTGACTTTTGCCCTTTCAAGTCCATAGAGTAGGCTGGCCTGGGATTAAATCATCTCTGTAATTACATTTTATTTGCATTTCTAATGTACAATTTGCATGACAATTGTTTATGTCTCAGTCACATTGGCTCTGATCTAATCCATATTTATTTGGGGGGAGGAGAATCTAATGGCAAAATGCTATGGGCTCCTATTCAGAAAAGCTGACTCCAAATCTTGGCTCTGACACTTCCATGGTCAGCAACCTTAGATCAATCATTTTTGTCACACGAAAAACGGAGATGGTGTTATTGGTTGAATCTTGCCCTCTACCCCCATTCGTATGTTGAAGATCTAATCTCCAGTACCTCAGAATATGACCTTGTTTGGAAGTAGGGTTGTGGCAGGTGTAATTAGCTAAGGCCATACTGCAGTAGGGTCGGCCCCTAGTCCAACATGACTGGTGTCCTTATGAAAAGGAAAAAATTGGAGACAGACATACATAGGGAGGATCCCATGAGAAGACTGGGAATTTACTGCCACAAGTCAAGAAACTACCTGAAGGTTGTTTCCAAGCAGGTAACAACCAAGTAGGTAATAGGTGAGAGGCCTGGAAGAGATCCTTCCCTGGAGCCTTCAGAGGGAGCATGGCCATGCTGGACCCTGTGATCTAAGACTTTTGGCTTAAGGAACTGGAAGGCATTTCTGCCGTTAGGCTACTTAGTTTGTGGTACCTTATTCTAGCAGCTTTAGCAAACAAATACAGATTCTAAAATATATTTCAGAGGACTTTTCTGAGGCTTCAATATACGTGATTATTCATGTGAAAGTACTTGGCACTGGGAGTCATTAACGGATAACAGGAAAAATAATAGGGAACAGGTGAGTTATCAGAAAATTATATGCTTGGAGTGGCAGGCTCAGGTTTCCAACTCCATTTCCTGCTCTCCCACAACTTCTGTAACCACGGCAAACCACTTCCACCTCTAATTTCTTTGATTCTCATTCCTCCTCTGTAAAATGGATACAGTGGTGTACCAACTTCACTCTCTAGCTGTGGTGATTACACAGGAGAACATGTGAAAGTGCCTTAACGGACCTGATAACTGAGGGTCACGTGGCTTTTGCCCTTGCAGCATAGAAGGTACAGAACTGTCCGCCGCCTCTCCTCTCAGCAACGACCCCACCTCAATGCCCCCTTAGCTCCTAGTCTGAGGCCAAGAGCTATGGCAGCTGACAGATAAGTGGAGCTTGAGATCCTGCCAACCCTCTGTGTGCTGGGGGAAGGTGGAACCATACGACCACCCTTTCCTTTCTTCCTCCCTGCCCACCCTCCCATTTGAGGGCAAGTTTTGTGCTTCTTTTCCTGAGGATCAAAAGAGCTATGACTCCGATAGTTAGTGGTTTAAACCCCCTTTCCTTTCTTTTTTGGAAGAAACAATTTGATAGCTATAATTATTCCTACAGACCCAATTATTTTCACAGAAATTAAATATGTCTGTGGTAGTACTTCAATAGATCAATGTGTTTGTTACACTATCAAAACCACTTTTTCCCCCTGCTATGTTGAAGAAATGAACAATTGAGTGCCAGATTGCAGAACTGAGGTTTTGTTTAATATTTACTGCTAGCAGGCACGTTTGCTCTTCGGAAAAAAAAAAAAAAAAGCACAGAGCAGGGCCATTTGTATCCAATAAAACTCATGATTGCAATTCATGTACAACCCCTCCCCCAGAATTAAGCATATAATATTGCTGAGGAAATATTAGCTCCAAAATGAATATCTAAAGCCTTCAAATATGAATGCCCTTTGAGCCAATAAGTCTACTTGTAGAAATTTTTCCTAAGGAAAGAAATATTCAAGTGTTCAATGATGCAAAGATTTATATATTAAGAGTATTCAGTAGAGAATATTTGTATATTTTTAGATCAATGCTAAATTTAAATTACGGGAAGTTAGTCCCATAAAGTATTGTTAATTTTATTAATTATATATTATCTTACCATTAATAGTTGAAAAATAGATTTCTGTTGATACAGAAAAACTTTTACCATATATGGTTAAATGAAGCAAGTTATAACACGGTACATAAGATATTCCAGTATTGGGCTAAATGTTTAGGTGTATAGGGAGGAAGAGCATGAGAGAAAAGAGAATAGAAGAGAAAGGACATACACCAAATTAATAGTGGTTATTTCCGGCCAGAAATATTATTACTGATGTTTGTATTGCTCTATATTCCTTTGTCTATTTTTTATTTTTTAAGTGAATATGCATTATCTTTATAATCAGAAAAGATTGTGAAAGCATTATTAGCCCCGAAACCTTAAGGGGAATTACTTTAAATCGAAGGAAGCGACAGAGTGCAGCATTTCCCAAACCCTGTTTTGAAATATGTGGTAGGAATTCTTTGAATCAAGAATTTCAATGTAAAATAAGTTGAGAAAACACTGTTTTTGTTCTCTCTGTTTCTCTCTCCCAGTATACATGGTGTTGGATGTTAAGGACTTCTGTGGTGATCATTTTGCAATCTATACAAATATTGAATCACGTTGTACACCTGCAACTAATGTATGTCAATTATACCTCACCAAAAACAAAACAAAACAAAACAATACAGCTCATATAGACACCGTTCATCAATACATCACTCACCTGTTAATTCCACATGTATCCTTTATATTATGCATATATATTTACAATTTCTTAGTTTAGAATGTTCTAGAACAGATTTCCACATTTCCCTTGGGGTTGGGAAGGCAGAGGCTATATTAAAGTTTTCTCATTGGAGGTGCCTGGGTGGCTCAGTCGGCTAAGCGTCAGACTCCAGCTCAGGTCATGGTGTCATGGTCTTGCAGTTCATGAGTTCCAGCCATGAGTTCGAGCCCTGTGTCAGGCTCTGTGCTGACAGCTCAGAGCCTGGAGCCTGCTTCGGATTCTGTGTCTTCCTCTTTCTGCCCCTCCCTGGATCATGCTGTCTCTCTCTCTCTGTTTCTCTCTCTCTCTCTCAAAAATAAATAAACATTAAAAAAAATAAAGTTTCCTCGTTGGTTTTCTTCCTTACACTCCCGAAGGCTACCCAGAACCCCACATCCCCAGGAGGAAACCAGCAACAATGAGGATTGGTCACCATTTAACTGCTACATTATGAAAGCTCCAGTGATTTACAGCATCAGATCTATAAGCAACTTGCCTTCAGTTGCTGTCTTTTCCCATTTTTTCTATTCCCTATCACCTCCTGGGCTACTAGAATCCAGACCACAGAATCCCCTGCAGGTGCCAACAAGCTAATAGAAAATGGAAGCTTTGAAGGGACACACTAACCTCCTTGGCTTAAATTTCTTCCCAACAACTTCCATCCCATTAGTCAAGGGACATCTGCCACAAATGGTGCCATTAAATCGTCAGAAAGAACTTTCCTGAGAATTTAATTGGAAGTATCAGCTGGCATTCCAACCCTGTTCCAACATGATACAAATCTTCCTAAGAAAAGCATCCATGTTTATCTGTAAACCATGTCCTGAGAGGCCTGAGGCCTCTTTGCTGACACAGTATATAACTTCTTTCTACAAATGGATCTTGTGCATAAATGTGGTTGCATATAAAGATTGTAGTTCCTACACCATACCAAAATCTGTCAAGAAACAACAGACATCAACTTAGATACAAGTCAGTATAAGGGAGAAAGAGGGCTCAAAGCGATGCAAGAGATGACTCATATTCTTTATGGGCTTGTAACCTAGTTGGAGATAAAATTTTTTTACTTTTTTTAAGTAGAGGCTTTCTAATAATAGCTATGTGTGACAGGTGCCGAGTGTCCTGGGCATGTGCTTTATTTTCAAATGCAGGAATATGCCAGTGGTTTCCACTGCTAAATAAACCGAGGCAGTGTCTTCTTCCCCCTCTATGAGCTGGACATGGAGAGAGCTTGAACATGACTTGTTTACAGTCGGTGGCCACCACAAGCCATTTCAACCTTGACACTACTGACATTTTGGACCAGATAATTCTTTGCTGTGATGGGACTGCCCTGTGCATTGTAAGATATTTAGCACCATCTCTGGCTTCCACCCACTAGATGCCAATAGGTTCCTCCCAGTTGTGACAACCAAAAAATGTCTCCAGACATTGCTAAATGCCCCCTGGGAGGCAAAACAACCTCTCATTGAAAGTCATTGCACTAGATTATTCTTACCGTGGTTGTCTGTGCTGTTAAGCCAGAGCAAATTCCCTCCAGAATTCCCTCCGTTGTATGGTTGCAGGTTAGCACTGATGGCAAGGAACATTTCGTTTAAGATTTGGGAGGTAGATCGAAGCCTTAGATGGTTGGTTACATTCTGCAGTTGGTGCAGAGGACCAGGCTCTGTGGCCGCCAGTGTATAATTGTCACTGGTCTGCTGGTGTACCTTGTTGGCATGGGTGATGGCCAGACCTGAAGCCCCTCCATCCAGCACCTGCCAGATCTCCTCTGTAAGCTTCCCTGAGTCTTACACTGAAGGGCACCATGTTTTCTTCCCAACTGCTTATCTTACCTATAGTGACTTTGGGCTCAATACTAAACAGAGGCAACAGCCTACAGTCTGCTCTACCAGCACCCGCAAGTGAGTAAGACCTGATCTCTATAATAACTATTTTATTCTCTGCTACTCATAGCAGTTTTGTTTCTCTGATTGAAACCTAACTGATATACTTGTAAGTGGGGGATTTCAGGGTATAGTGACATTTCAGAGGAGAACAGGAAGACTTTGCCAACATTCACCCTACCCCAGATAATTAGTCTAAGCCAAAGCAGGTGGTACCATCCCTCTTGCCAGGGTTTGGTTCAGACATGGGCAGGACTAAGTCAGTTTAAGCCAGCAAGATGCAAGGGGGGCTCGCTTGGGGTTTCTGGAAGTAAAAATCCAATCTATTTCGTCCAACTAGACATAAACACAAAAGTATGCTTATAACAGTTGCTGCTGGCATCCCTCACGTGACCCTGTGGGGAACCAGCTTTAGGATAAAGCTGATACCATTGACAGCAAAGAGAAACACCAAAAGAACCTAAGTCTGAAAATACCTTTGAGCTGCGGAATCAATAAACCCTGAAGCCCTCCCTACTTCTGAACTTCCTTTTGCGTGAGATAATAAATTTCCCTATTGTTTAAGCCAGTCTGGCTGGAATTGTCATATTCTCCAAGTAGCTTTGGAGCCTGGTTTAGACCTTGCATACAAACCATTCTGTTTTTAGAGATGATTTAACCTGGTCATTCTGGGGTGAAGACTCCATTTCTTTTTCAAACGTGGTATACTGCTCCTGTTCAGAACTGGAAGTCCAGACGGTCTTACTCGATTTCAGTTGAGGCTTCTCTGCCTACTTCTTTCAGCCCCAAACTTCACCTAACACTTCTGAGTTAAAAGCAAATGATGAACAAAATTCAGCAAAAACATTCTCCGGGAAATTCAGGCATGTGTGACCTTGTTTCCATCAGGACCGGGATTTATCTGAAAGATTTGGGCCTTCTCCAACTATGATCAACCCCTTGCTGTCCTGGGCCACCCACACCCAGCAGGAAATAAGCAATAATAGAGGCAGCAAGTTAAAACCTTCCCAGAGTATCAGCGCATCCCTTTACTTATCTGGGGCTATTCTTGTCACTGTCAGCTTTTGGATCATCCTTCCCCACTCTTTGGATACTCTGTCCATGGGGATAGTAGAGTAAAATGGAAGTCGTGGAGGGGCTGCTGCTAGCAAAAGATGTCTTTGTCTCCAGATGGCTGGGGTGGCAAGGAGGGTCCTAGCTAGATTTCATGTACCGTTCACACCCTCTGCCTGGCACCCCTGCACTAGGACACAAACGGCACGGCCCTGAGTGATAGTCAAGAACACTGGAATTAGGGGCACTTAGGTGGCTCAGTTGGATAAGCGTCTGATTTTGGCTCGAGTCATGATCTCATGGTTCGTGGGTTCGAGTCCCGCATTGGGGTCTGTGCTAATAGCTCAGAGCCTGGAGCCTGCTTCGGATTCTGTGTCTCCCTCTCTCTCTGTCCCTCCCCTACTCGCTCGCTCTCTCTCTCTCTCTCAAATAAATATTTAAAAAATTAAAAAAAAATAACACTGGAATTAGACAAGCTGAGGTTCAAAGCCCCTGCCTTTACCAGAAAGTGGGCGCGTCATGCAACCTCTCAAAGCCTCATTGTCTCATTAGTAAAATGAGAATAGAAATGTCTATCATCATGCATGGTGCGTTGGTGAAACTCAGTAAATACTGTTTTCTTTGTCTCATCCCCCTCCACCTCTCCATTGCTTTCACCGACCTTTTGGAACCATGGCGTCCTCCTCCTGGGCATTCATCGGATCCTGGAGCTTTTAGCAGGATGGCGGGGCTTACCTGGCAGCTGGAGGGGTGCATATTCGGAAAAGCCTGCTGGCCAGGGGCAAAGCAAGCCATGACTACTTTCTGGCTGAGGAAATGGTGGGAGGCACACAGCCCACGGGACCAGTGTCATATTTTTCTCCGAGAAGAAAGGGAGTTGTCAGGACAACTTGCCGCCACGTACCAGTGGTGCCTTTGCCACATACTGATGTCATGCCTGCCTTGGGACACCCAAACCTAACATTTCAACCCTGGTCGCACCAACGATTGTCAAGCTAACTTACAGACTAAAGGCTTGAAAGAAGGGTGATATGCACGTAGCTGTGTTCCCACAACCCTGAGCTTCATCCTGCTCTACTGTTGATTAACTATGCGACTTCAGAGAAGCCATTGCAGCTCGGTTTCCTTTGGCACCTCCCTGGGGGATTACCTCACACCATCTCAGATCTTGTATCATTTGGGGGTGGGGATGGAATGAGTACATTAGGAAAAGTGCCCTCCTCTGGCCTATGTTAAGGATCCAAAGTCTTCCAGACTGGATAATCCCATGAAAGTCTTGGTTGCCTCAAGAGTCAAACGGAATGCGTGGACTAGCCCTCACCACTGAGGTACAGACCATATTTGGTGAATTGAATATCATTTTATGCTTTGAAACTGGCCCTGCATTTTAAAAAGCCTGTTTCGTATCGAGCAACATGTATATGTTCTATATAATCGTTCAAAAATGTGCCCTAAGAAAGCTGCCTCACGAATAGTTCTCTGGAGAAGCCAATTGTTTGGGAATAGGGATGCATTTTGTCACTTGTGAAAAGAAGCAAAAGAGAGAGAGAGAGGGAGAGAGAGAAAGAGAGAGATGAGAGGCACAAATAATATTGACAGATGAGAAGAATAACTGTTTTTGTTGAGTGCGCTGTGCGGAGGTGTCGCACATACCAAATTATGACATCACGTTGGAGTAATGGCTGCAGCTGCTGCCTTTGTAAAGTGATCCACGACACCCCACGCTAATAAGCGCAGCAATGTGTCGAGGACTTCACACAGGGAGGACAGCCTAATCCCATGCCACGTGAGCTCTGTGCCAAACGTAGCCATATCACAGCAGCAGGATCAAGCCAGGAATCATCACATCCTTAGGAAAAAATCCCCTGTGTCATACACAGAAATCCCTCTTAAACAAAGCAAGCATGTGAATCTACTGGTGAACAGGAAAACTCCGTGATGAATTGCCAAGTAGGAGCGCAGGGTAAAAATTCCAGATGTTGCCCCCATTTCCATGGCATAATAACTACCAGAGAGAGAAAATAATGGACTTTGGTGAACACAGGAAGATGCTGCTGTAGTCATTCATTCATTTGTTCACTCATTCGTTCAACAAATATTTCTTGAGTAGGTGTGCTAGGCACCAGGCTGTGAACCAGAAATACAGGGGTAAGCTCAAAGAGGGATGTAAACATTGAACAAATAACAAAAAAATCAGCAATTCACGGCAATTGTGATAACTGTTTTAAAGAAGAACTGGGTATTATGAGTGTCAATTAGAGACCATCTTTTCTCTTCGAGAACAGTCTGAAACGTACAAGCTTGCAATCGCTACTTTGAATAACAACAGGCTTGGGAGTTGCTACCCGGAGAACTAGAAGTTCCACTGTGGATTTTAAAAACTCATCTTTCAACATTTTATTTGAGAACATGTTCCTGTCAATGAATATTCAAAATTTGGCAGTGAAAGTGTTAACAACTATCCTCTCAACTCAGCAAATGGTAAGTGCTAAACGTAACTGAAGATGTGAGGAAAACCCCCTTGATATGAATACTCATCCCTATATCTGAGTCGGTTCCGTGTGGCAGTTGAGTGATGGGCTCTGGAACCAGCCTGCCTGGGTTCAAGTCTTTCCCTACTGCTCACTACCTATAAAAGTCAACTCACTTAAATTCTCTGGGCCACAGTTGCCTCACTTGTAAAATGGGAATAACTCTATTGCTTCCTTCATAGGATTATTGTGGGGATGAGGTAATTTAATAGACTTAAAGCACTTTGTATAGCACCTCGGTCATACTAAATACTATGTTAGTGTTTCTATTATTACTGTCACTATTATTACAACCTAAACGCTATTTAGGTCTATTGCTATTATTACCACCTAAATCTAGGACCCTATCCTACAGCGAAATGATTATGTCCTTTTTAAATATTTGATTCCTTGTGTCCGAGAATCACTTAGATTTGAGTTATTCTTTCAACTTCTGGATCTCTGCTCCTTCCAGATGTGAAATCTTTTGACCCTTATACCACCTTCAATTATTTTCATTCTATCAATCAAAATGGGCAGGCAGATGTATAGTTCATTTTCATCCGTGGGTAGTCATCTTCTCATTTTTCATATTTTGTCAGGAATGGTTGTGCTAATTATCCTGTCTTGTGCGTGGGCCAGAAGTCCAATAGCAGAAGTGCCACAGGATACCTCCATAACTGCCATTTCACTGTTGAAGAATTAAAACTAAGTGAAAGACTACAGCACCTACCTCCCCAAAACCTCACTCCATGCCCTAGCCACCCGGCCACCTCCAAGGAATGTAAACAGTTAGGAGGGGCCCATGGCAAGGTCACGCACCAACATATCTGTCCTTTGTCCTTGAAGATCTCAAGACCTATTAGTAAGTCACGTAGATGATCAGTTCTTTGGCTTTTGATTTTCATTGTTCATGGAGGGGTAAGGATAGTTTTGATGTCTTGGGAACAGACTAGATTTCTTGAGTAGACGATAGAGAGAATTTTGCTGGGTTTTGATCATTTGTGTATTCCCAAGTTCCTCCACACAAGCAGACTGTGAATGAAAACAACTCTAAAGACATCTAAGCACTATGATTAATTGTGTGTGCAGTAAATACAATTCACTCCTGAAGAAACAGTTTGCTGTTTATTCACTGGGGCGGGGAAACCAGCTTGATAACACTGACAGAACAGGACTATTATGGGGCATATTGGAGGAAAATATTATTTAAAATGCTTTTGGAAGGGTATACAAAAGCAATCTGATTTTTTTTTCCTTTTATAAACCTTCACCCTATTTCTTCATGTGTTCTTCCCTTTCTGTTTTCCTCTTTCCTTTCAGCTTATCCTTTGGTGGTGTTGCAGGAGACTTTTCCCAAAGAGAGTTTTCTGAGGCATGTCAGCTAATTAATTATTTTTCAGCATTATTTCTATACCTGACCTCTGATCTCCTAGCAGCCCTACAAAATATCTTGTTGCATTCTGTGTTCACCCAAGAAAGATTCTGGGAAGAGGTGATTAATTGAAAAATGGGCAAAACTATATTGTCTAGAGACACACACAGCATATCAAAATCATTCAGACCCATGTTCTTGAACCCAGTGCTGTTTCTCTCCCATGTATGTAAGCCCCATGGGAACCTGGTACATCTTCTAGCTCAGCAGAAAGCCTTGTTTGGGTAAAGGCAGCCAGCAAATCTCTTTCACCCCTACATGCTGCGTGTGAAAATCCACCTTTCTCTCACCACTTTTACTCTTGGGTTTTAAAAACAAAGGCCTGGTACTACCTGACAGGCATCACTTCTCTTTGGCTGAGCAGGCCGGCGATGAGTCTTGCCCAATACTGACACCGGAAATTAGCCGCAACTGGTGTTCCAAAGGCGATGTTGTTCATCTGCTGCCTTCACTTGGCCGTCAGAGACTTGTCTTTTAAAACATACCGTCTTTCCTCTTGTCTTCCACCTGTACTAGAAATACACATTGTTTTGATTTCTGAGGGTCTCTCTGATGCAGTTGTTGGATATTTTGCTATTGTGGTTTCCCATTGGATACCAGAATAATGGAGGATAAAATAATGGAGGTGACATAGATGCTACAAGGCATGGAGGAGGGTAGACAATCTCCTTTACAGACATAAAAAAATACACCCTCTAACTCGCCACCAGTCACAGGAAGTGACATCTTTTTCAGTGAAGTCCAGTTCTGCCCACAGAAGGGACTACCATCAGCAATCACCAGCAATGACAAAATAAAGAAGGTAGGGCCAACTTTGTGCCTCTCCCTTTCCGAGGTAGGCCTGATAACACGACCAGAACTCATCACTGGATAAGAACCTGGGATCTTGCTTGCTGTGGACCAGATCCCATCGTGGCTATGTGGTTTTCATGTCGGTGTATGCTGATTCTATACATGTGTCCAGGGAGCCCACATTACCTTGTGTGTGTATGACGTTCACTCAGCATTACAACAAACTGAGCATATCAGCTGAAGCCATGAGGGGTCCACCCTTCCAAACTTTTGCTTTTCGTGTCCACTCAGAGGAGGATGTTTCTCATTTCAGAATTATGAAATAGGAAGCTTTCTTATGAATAATGAATAGAATTGTGGAAACTAAAAAGAATAGGATGGGCCCCTGCCGTTGGTGTTGACATTTAGTTAGTGGACGTAGTTATTTATTTTTTTTAAATCAATATGCCTTGTGAAATTTTCCATATTTTTAATTCACTAACAACAGATAATTAGCTCATGTATTTAAATTAGCCCACTGAATTTTATTCAGCAATTTTTTGAGAAGATCACATGCTCTTTTATTCTTACATTAGTTCAGCCACTAACAGAGTATACAGACACAGTTCCTGCCATCCCCCGGAAATGGCTGTGTAGGGCTCCGTTCCCAGTCAAACGATCTGGATAATTTTCTCCCAATGCCATGCATCGCTTTGCCAGTGAATCTTTGACCTGTATGAGGGGTGGTGGGGGACGGGCAGAAGACGAGGAGGAGGCAGAAAGACAAGAGACCAGGGGAGCATTTGGAATCAGAAACTTTCATTTGGCTTCAAGGGGATTAATTGTGTGTAGCTGCTGGTAAGTGTGCACAAGCGTGTTTCTTCCTTATCAAATGGGAATATCACACACAATGGGAAAGGCTTGCTAGGCAGGAATTCTTTCAGGAATGAAGGCCTTAGTGGGCAGTGAGCTCAGGGGACACAGCATTTTCCCTTTGGGAACCGCATTTAAGCCCGAGATTTCATTTAAATAACAATACACCACATTTCCTGGGGAGGAGGAGGGAAGGGCAAATTATCTTCTTTGCTATGTCTCTCAGAGCATCCCAAGTGGGAAAGGGTCCTTATCACTGGGGTGTTCGCCCTGCCTTTCGGTCCTGCAGTTGACTGACTGTAAGGTGTAGAGAACCAATTATGGGTAGTTATGGATACCATACAGCATTTTATTCATACTTGAAGGAGTCTTCTTTCTTTTCCACTTTTATTTTTTTCTTGATCTCTAACACATTGCAGATCTCTCTTCTTACCTCCTTTCTTTCCTTTCTTTCCAGTGCTTCTCTGTTCCCCAGCAGAGAGTTTGCTTTCTTTCCTTTTCTCTGTCTGGTCAGTCCTGCAGGAACCATCCCCCAACCACAGCCCCTGTCTGATGAGAACACTCTTGCCATCACATTTTCAGCAGGCAGGGCACATCATGACCGCGTCTATATTAAGAGGGGGAGGACAAGATTGTTTACTTTCTCAGAAGGCTAAGCATCTCGGCTGGGAGTCCTTGACTGTGTGCTTAAGGACACAGACAGAGAGGGCAAAGGGCAGCAGAAAGTGCTCCTGCCACTGCGATTTGCATCTGCCTTCAATTCAGCTCTGCTTTAAAGAGTCTCATTTGAATACACAGTACATTAGCTCCACTGCTGCCTCGATCCAGTATGGGAAATACATTCATAGCTCAGTAACCTCTCCCCCACCTAGTCCAGACAGTTGGGATAGAGGATGGGGAGGGGAATCCAACAACTGCAGAGAAATTGTATTTCAAATGAATGTCTTTTCATCAACTGCCTATGTATCCCTCAGCTGCACTCCGACAGAAGATTTGCATATTTTTTCTTACTAATGGAAATAAATACAGGATGAAGATTTTGTTTTGTCCATTTAAAAATACTGCTTTGCCACTGGGCTTGAGGGCTTCTAAATACGCGAAGGGAAGAAGTGGCTCGTTAGACTGAAAGAAATCAGAAGAATTTTCGACAACACATCTACCATTATCATGGATGTGAAGACCTCTGACTTCAGCATCATCTCCAGAATACTTTCTGGCAAAAAATTAATAAGCAGATTTATAAGAGAAGGATATGTGAATGTAGCCATATAAAGGATCACTGATCTAAACTAAATCAGCCTACAGAGAGCCCTAAATTATGCACGAGGTTGACATGGCATTAATACACATTGTCTATTCCCTTTCTTTTCAGTTTTCATGGGAATTCACATACACCTTGGGATCTTTGTATGTATTAACCCTTTGTCTTCTTTTAACCCCGGGAAAGCAAGAGTGTAACTGAAGAATGAGATTATGTAAGAGCATAGGGAGAGTGGAATCGGCAAATATTTGAACCCTATAACACTTCCTGACATAAGGAACTGTCAATGCTTAAATATTACAAGTATACAAATAATAAGGTAATGATAGAGACTTTTTCATTTTTTAATAATTTTTTAAAGTGCTTATTTTTGAGGATGAGAGAGAGAGAGAATGGGGAAGGGGCAGAGAGGTGGGGGGGGGGTGACAGGGGATCTGAAGTGGGCTCTGCGCTGATAACAGCGAGCCCCCATGTGGGGCTCAAATTCAGGAACCCCAAGATCATGACCTGAGCTGAAGTTGGACACTCAGCTGACTGAGCCACCCAGGTGCCCTGACTTTTTCATTTTCTTAACACACATTCCAAAACTTGTAGGTAGCCCAGACTTTTACATATTGAGACTTTCAAAGCAGTTACCTCGAGAGACTGAAGTTTTGTCATTTTGGCTTTTAGTTTTTAATAGTGGCTTTTGTTTTGTCTGAGCACCACAGTGGGGGCTTGGTGCTAAAGCCTACAGCATTTTATATTGAATGTTGTCAATGGAGAAAAATTTTTGTCATTTCAGGGTGCGTTTGATTTGTGCAAATAATTTAATATTATCTGGATCTAGGGTAACTAGTGGATGAGCAGCTAAGTATTAATTTAAGTAAGATCTTCTGTAAGTGTAGCTGGGGCAAAATGTCTACTGAGCTTAGTTAAGTTTCTGCTGGAAAGTGCAAGAGAGATGGAAATTCACATTCCCTGTGCCTGACAGTCCTCATGGCTTTAATCAAAGAGTTTGGACACTACAAGAACCCTTATGGGTTATGGAATTCAACTCCTTCTCTGAGGGAAATAAAAAGTCCATAATAATGAAATTTTACTTAATGTTTTGTTCTCACTATGGAAGTATAAGTAATTAGAATTTTGTTTAAGTAGTTCTTAAATACTGTGAACATTTGGATGCTGTGTGTGTGTGTGTGTGTGTGTGTGAGATTGTGTTTATATTTGTAGAATACACTTTCAGGGTATCTGCCCAGTTCTCAACTAATTTTCCTTACTTTAAGACTGTCCTTGGGGCGCCTGGGTGGTGCAGTCGGTTAAGCGTCCGACTTCAGCCAGGTCACGATCTCGCGGTCTGTGAGTTCGAGCCCCGCGTCAGGCTCTGGGCTGATGGCTCAGAGTCTGGAGGCTGTTTCCGATTCTGTGGCTCCCTCTCTCTCTGCCCCTCCCCCGTTCATGCTCTGTCTCTCTCTGTCCCAAAAATAAAATAAACGTTGAAAAAAAAAATTTTAAAGACTGTCCTCCCACACTCCACATCTGATTCTTGAAGTCACAAGCGTGGAGCTCTGTGAGCCATGTTAGGAGGTTGACACCTGCCCGGGAGATGACTGGGACCAGCAGTAATACTTGAGCAGCCTAATCAGATCCTCTCTTGGGGGAATTTGGAATTGGCACATAGGCAGTCTTTCATTATGGCTGGATCGACAAGATAGATAGTCGGGAACTAAAGCGTTCCACCTGCACTGGATAGCCAAGAAAGTTCATTTGTAGAGAAAGAAAAAGGATTATAGAAGACATGAAGAAAAAGATAAAAATGAGATTAACAGAGAGAGTAGTGTCCATGTGTCTAAAGACTCCAGATTCCAGGCAGAGACCTTCCTGATGGCTGAGTGTCCTTAGGTTCCCTGAGCCACCAATGCATCTTTAAATGATGTATTTTAAATGTTTATTTTTATTCATTAAATTAGATTGAGTTGATTTGTTTCTTGGAACACACTAGATCATGCATATCAGGATATGCCCCCAAGACAGGACAGAATCAGCCAAACTTTCTCCAGAACTAAAGTTCTTTTCATTAGGACCCAATGGGTTCTCTGAGACAAGTAGAAATGGAACAAAGAGTCAGGTCCTGTGCCACGAAGCTTGAGTCCTCTGCCAACCACAGCTTTCCAGACAATACCAGCGGGGAGCAGGACTCCCTCTGAGGTATGAGACAGTTGAGGTATCTGGACCATTACCCTCTGTTGATGCTCGTGGGAAAGGGACCATTCTGAGTGTGGTCTGCATTGTCCTCGGGGACACAGTCCCAAGGAAACCGGGAAAAGCAACCTTAACATCATTATTCTCCTATATTCAACTAGTTCAATAGCAGCCCCCTCACTGAATAGACAAAGAGATAAAAATCCAAACTCTTATATCAAACACACAGGATCAGCACCCTATTTTTTCCTTCACTCTCATCTTCCATTCCATCCAGCTTCATGTTCTATAATCCAGAAATACAAACTGCCAGTTTCCCCTTCCCCAACTGTATACCTGCACATACATGTGATTCCCTCTGCTTGGAATAACCTCCACACCTATCCCTCCCTACTCTGTCCTAGCTCGCACTCCCTTGGTTTAGAAAAGTCCTATTCAACTTCAAATCTCTTCAGCATTCTGCTCTGAAAGACCTTCTCTGGGCTTTCTCTATGCCAGGAGAGGGTTAATCCCTCCCTTCTCCAAACTACTTCAATACCTTATAAATACTTCCATTACTGTCTCCTATTGCACTCTACTGTAATGACTTGTTTATATGTTTTGCTCCAAGCTTTCGGAGCACATTGCCATGAGATCAAAAAGAATTAAATCTTGCCATTTGCAACAATGTGGATGGAACTAGAGTATTATGCTAAGCAAAATAAGTCAATCAGAGAAATATCATATGATTCCACTCATATGTGGAGCTTATGAAACACAACAGATGAACATAAGGGAAGGAAAGGAAAAATAAGATAAAAACAGAGAAGAGGCAAACCATAAGAGACTCTTAAATACAGAGAACAAACTAGGGGTTACTGGAGGAGAGATAGGTAGGGGGATGGGCTAAATGGGTGATGGGCATTAAGGAGGGCACTTGTTGGGATGAGCCCTGGGTGTCCAATGGAAGTGATGAATCACTGGGTTCTACTCCTGAAACCAACACTATACTGTATGTTAACTAACTTGAATTTAAATATAAGTAGGGGCAGCCGGATGGCTCAGTTGGTTGAGCTTCAGGCTTCAGCTCAGGTCATGGTCTCCCGGTTGGTGGTTTCAAGCCCCGCGTTGGGTTCTGTGCTGCCAGCTCAGAGCCTGGAGCCTGCTTTGGGTTCTGTCTCTCTCTCTCTCTCTCTCTCTCTCTCTGCCCTTCCTCTGCTCATGCTCTGTCTCTCTCTGTCTCTCTCTCAAAAATAAAATAAAAACATAAATATATATATAAACAAACAAAACATTGCCATAAGTCTTTTCCAATTAGGTGTTTTGTGGAAGCTAACTCAATTATTTGATTATACTAATATAATAATTATTAGATTATTTATAATCTAATGTGGGTGCAATCACAGAAGGTTTGAGCTAAACAGGTGACATGAAAGATAATCAGATATAAGACCTTTATTTTACAATTGACTTAATTCAGTCTTTGAGAAACCAAGGGACTTTCCTAAAACTGTAAATGAAGCCAATGACACAGCAAAGAGAAGAGTTTCAGTCATGCATATTCCAAGTCAGGTGTTGTAGTATGTAGAAAAAAGTCAAATAAGATGGAATGGCAGTAAATGAGACCAAGGTCAAGACCTTCTGATATCTTAGACTGAAGAGACCTGAAGGCAAAGGTTGACAATATTACAGAGTTGTGAAGAGAAAGGACTTTGAATTCCTCTTTGGATTCTCAATTCCAAGGTTTAATAGTCATGTGACCTTAGGAAAAGTGGACCTTTCTGATCCTCAGTGTTCTCATCTATAAAAGGAGCATAATAAGAATGCCTACCTCAGACAGCTGTTTGGGAAACTAAATGATATTAGTGCAATGTTCACACATAGTAAGTACTCAAGATAGCAAAATTTTACCTTAATTCAATTTGGGCTAATCCACCTCAGTGTATGTCTTCAATTTTTTTTTTTTTCAACGTTTATTTATTTTTGGGACAGAGAGAGACAGAGCATGAATGGGGGAGAGGCAGAGAGAGAGGGAGACACAGAGTCGGAAACAGGCTCCAGGCTCTGAGCCATCAGCCCAGAGCCCGATGCGGGGCTCGAACTCACGGACCACGAGATCGTGACCTGGCTGAAGTCGGTCGCTTAACCGACTGCGCCACCCAGGCGCCCCTCAGTGTATGTCTTCAACAGACCAAGGAAAAGAAAAAATATTGATTCAATTTGCACTGTCACTAAATGGGCATGGGCCCTGGATCCAGCATGAGAAGAGAGCTATGAGTCTGTGAGTCCCTGGGTCAGTCTCAGCTCCTGCATGACTTCATTACCCTGCCCTGAGGAGATCTTCAAGGTATGTGTTTGTTACACACCATGTCCTTCAAATGTAAGCCAGTTACTTCATCTGGTGCATACATGAGGAAGCACCATTTGCTCTGATCTTGACAGAACAACTAGATGCAATAGGCTTACTCAGAATTGTGGGTTTTCACTCTCCAGCATAACTCTACTGTATCAAGAGAACTTGATGGAATGTCATTTTTGCCTTAGGCTCTGACTTGATACTCTAATTCCCTCATTAGATACATTGGCACTTTAAAGATCATCATCATGGTAGTTATGTCACCACTAACGCTCTGTCACAAATCCCTACTGTTAGTATGGAAATCCCCTCTTCTGGCATTTTGCTCAGAATTCCCCTCAAAAGATTACACTTTGGGAGTCTCCCTTCTTCACACACTGTATGGTGAGAGCCTCTTGGAAAGAAATGCAGTGGGTCCTCCAGACCCTTTGTCAATTAGCACATATTCAGTGATTAATTCCAGGGTCCTGTATATATCCTTTCCATGGCCAGGACTAGGGGGAGGCCATTGAGACACTTGGCCTCAGATGCAAAGTTTAAGGAAGCATGACAAATTCAGTAGACATTAAAAATATCCTACTGTAAGATCTTTTAAAAAGCTATGGATAAAATTCATGGTAAACCAAATATCAAAATGTTAAATATAGGATTGGCATTACTAGTTTTCTCTTTTGTTTCAGACCCCAAATGGCTTGGTCTGGCACTGGACTTGCCTTTCTGGGCCCTTCACACTTCTCAGAGCACACATCAAAGTTGCGTTCACCCTTTGAATCTCCTCATGTGATTATGAAATCACAAAAAGCAGCTCAATTTAGTCATTTACTCCACAAATCATACTACCATATGCCAGGCACTATTCTAGTTGCTGGGGATATCACAGTGAGTAGCCAGACAAAACTGTTGCCTCCACGGGGCTTGGCATCTAAATGGGAGAAACAGACAATAAAGAAAGAAATGAAAAAAAGAATGTGTAGTTTGTCAGATGCTCTAGTGCATCTGGGATTTTGTAGATGGAGGACCAGGGATTCCATGGATGGAGCTAGAAACTGAATAAAGTGGTCAGAGAAGGCCTCATTGAGCAAGTGAGAATTCAGCAAAGACCTGGAAGGATGAGGAAGCAAGTGATGGAACTGTGTGGAAGGAAATCATCCCATGCAGAGGGACCAGCAAGTGCCGGAGGCCTGACAATGGTTGTTCCAGGGAAGGGCTGTGAAAAACAGCTGCTTCACAGCCGGAGCCAAGCACATCATGTAGGTGTAGGGTGAAAATCAATGCCTGACAGCATCAGAAATAAAGATAGCAAGCTTAATAACAAGGGAAACCTGGTGTTTTGGATGGGTGGATACCTAAAACAAAAAATGCAGGTTCTGAAAAGAAGAAAGGATGTTTGGTAGACAGCCAATAGGATCTACATTAAGAACTTGTTTCTGAGTAAGAATGTGAGATGGGGTAAGTTCCTAGAAGAGGTAGTATCCGTGTGGAGGTAAGAGTACTGATAGAGAAAGCAGGAATAATTACAAAACAAGTGTCTGAGTTTGAGGAAAACAAGGACCTTTTTGTCATTTTTTGGTTCTTCCTGGAATTAGAAAGCAGGTATAAAGCCAACAGCTGGAGCTGGAGAAAATAGTTTGTGACCTGCTCTTCAATCTCATAAGAAGAAAATCATTAATTATTCCAAAGGTTAGTAGAGCTGTTCCTTGTCCATGTGACGTTGACTATAAGATCATAGTATGAAGTAATGGACTTGGAGTCCATTTTGAATATGTTGAGGTTTGTATCAGCAAACTGGTTAACACAGACAAAGTTGCAGTTTCCATTCAAGCTTTATTCATCTGGCAAATGCCAAATTCCAAATATGCGAGTGATACGGATTGCAGCAATGGATGCACAATCGTTGTCCCAGATGTCTTTGTAGGGCAAGGACTCTGGCACCATTCTGAAGACTAGTCTTCCTTCTAGTTGTCAATCAAGAAATGCTAAAAAGATTGCTAAAGTAACTAATATATCTAATATAATATCTGTTATGCCCAGATGTTTTAGATTCTGCTATGGTAAACTGACTTTACATCATTTAATAATAAAATGTCCAGGATTCCAAGTGGGAGCATCAGTCTACAGCATTGTCAAAGATTTTGAAGATGTCTTCAGTTTAAAGAACCCTACATTGTTCATTTTTGCTCAAAATAATGCTACACACACACACACACACACACACACACACACACACATATATTTTTGAGCAGGTCTCTTTCCTGACCCAGAAGATGAAAGAACACAAAGATTTTTCTTGGGAAAACGTATGGATTTGTGCTCAGAGGAAAGAAGACTTTAATGTCAGGACAAACCTTATATTGAGGAGACAAGAAAGATCAAATATAGTGGCCAAACCAAAACTTTTAGTAATGGCAGAATGCAACCTTTTTCAAAAGAGATTTTCTCCAAAACTTGTTTGGAAATACTTAGATCATTGGATTTAATTTTCAGTTTATATAAAATTTCATCTCATGGAATTCTAAAATTTTATTTCATCTTACCTATAATTTCTACTGTGAAATTAAAAGGAAAAAAACTCTGCCTGCCTTCATCCCAAATTTTCTTAGGGCAATGTTTCAAAACCGTCCTTTCCCTAGATTTAAAAAGTATCTCAAAACCCCCCATATTCCTAATATTCTCTGATAGCATAGGGGAGGATGTTTGTCAGGATAGATTAAGCTATGATAGAGTTACAATAAACTCTAAAATCTCAGTGGCATAATTTCATAAATGTTTATTTCTAGTTCACACAATGTCTAATGTGTGTGGGGCAGTCCTCCTTCGTCTTGTCAACACACCATCAGGAATGTGAGGTCTTCATGCTCACCATGGCAGAGGAGAAGAGAGCTGGAAAGTCACATGGAGTGATTCTACCTACATCCGATGGCCAGAACCCAGTCCCATATCTTCAACCCATTACAAAACTGGAAAGGAAACGAACAGGAACTGATGTATAGTACATTGAGTGCCAGTAGTTCTGCTTCAGTTTAATTTATGTCTCCAAATAGCCCTTTGTTCTTTCCTCTCACACACAGAAATAGTTACCACTCCCCAAGAACCCCCAAGAGTCGACCCTAAATCCACTGCATTCAGCTTAAAGCCTAAAATCTCTGGGTGATGCACTGTTGTGTCTCTATCGAGTCTGGATGTGGTTTCTCCTGGTCCAGAGACCAGTGAACTTTAAAAAAGTTTAATTATCTGTCCTGTACCTTGTACAATGGTGGAATGAAGATAGAATTATCACAATAAATGCTCCTATTCAGAAAAAGGAAGAAAGAAAGATACAAAGCAATCACACATCTGGAGTTGTGAGATTCTCCTGGCCACATTTTGGAGACCACTACCCTGGGTGAAGGAGGTTCCTTGATTCGTCCTGGTTCTGCCCTCTGGGAGGGACTTTTCTTGCTTATCATCTTTGACCACACCTGAGTTGGGCGTGAGGAATCGTGTCTCCTCCAGACTGTAGCCTTGACACTTGTGCTCATGGAAGATTAGAAACCAAAGGTTGTAATACAGCTCAAACCATCCAGGGTTTTCTTATTCCAGTTTCACTGGGTTTTTTGGGGGGAATACTATTCCCTCAAAAATCCAGTACACTTTTGATCTTTTTGACTCTAATCAGCTCCGTGTGGTAATAAATACAACAAAAGTTACCTTTTAGACACAATCCTCAAGTCTACTGTATTTCCTTAGTCTTTACCTTTATTCATATCTCTTTCAACTTAATGGTGGCTACCTTTCAAGTTTGGAGGGGAAGGTCATGTGCCCTTAATCTGATTTGTGTTCAGAGTCACTTTACTTTTTATCCCGTGTTTGTTACTCAAAACCTTTTGTTAAACTCCACCTCGTACCTTTTGGAAGCTAGCAGATGGCTTTGACAACCCTACAATGCCTCAAATGTCTGGTCCTGATTTCCGTTTGTAAAGAGGTCAGCTCTTTCCTGAGCTCATTGCTTATTTATATATTTCCAAACACAGTTGATAGTAGGCAATACACAATATTAACACACTGTTTTCTAAACTTTTTCCTTAGATGTGCCAGCTCAGTAAGTGCATGTCCTGTCTCAAATTATTGTAGGTAGCAGATTTTCCAAATGTTTTCCCTTTGCATAATGTGAGCCAAGGTTTTTCCAGCCTCCGGTATTAGTTTCTTTACCATCTAGTGGCCATCCACTAATCCAAGGCCACACACTAGTACCTTGAGTTCCAGGACTGTGTAAAAACAAAAAAAGCACCCTAGGTGTCAGAACAGATGAGCTCCCAAGATTCAGTGACTTAAAAAATAAATATTATTTCCAGCTCACACAATGTTTAATGTATGGCACATGGCCCTCTCCCATCTTACAGCTGTATCATCTTGGATACCTGGCCTCCAAAGTACCAATGCCTCTTTGAATCGCGGGAATAAAAGGGCTGGATAACCACACTGGAAAACTTTAAGGAATGGCCTAGAAGCGGCTTACATTATTTCAACTCATCCTTTATTGGTCAGAACCCCATTAAAAAGCCCTAACCTAACTGAAGGGCAAGCTAGGAAGCATTGTGGAGCATATGGATTTGGAGCTGAAGTATTCTGTCTCTGTTGCATGTTATCTCCAAAATATCAATTCCAAAGATACCCACAAAAGAAATTCAAAGTTTGGGCAAGTTACTTTCCCATCAATTCTTTGTTTTCCTTATAAAATGAGCTTCATTTTATTTAACCTTAATTTTATTAATAACGTGATTGGGAGGATTTAATACCATGACATATAAAGTTCTAGCATAATATTTGATGTAGAATAGTCTCTCCTAGACAAATTTATAAAAACTCAGTGGAGTATTTCTAATTTGTCCTAGTTTTACATATAAGGATATCATATTCGTGTCCAGGGCCTGGTATTCTTTATAAAATACTCACAGGAAGCAGTTTTGACCATGCAAGTTCCCTTTCAGAAGTCTGTTGATTGCATCTTTAACATGAAATTTTAGTTTTTTGTTGGGGTCTTGGCTTTCCTTATTAGTGTTGTTTTCAAAAGCCTTAGTTCAAGGGTAGATTGGAGAGCTACCAAAGGATATGATAGGAAGAACAGTTCCATGGGCTAGAGGGGATGATATTGTCTCCAGATTAGGTTCCCCCCTTGAGAAGTACTTGGAACAAGGATTTCTGTGCAAATAGTTGACTTGAGAGGTTATTCCAAGAAACATGGTAAGGGACTGGGGAACGGAGACAGAAGAAAGAAAAGGCAATAAGGTATATGTTAATGACTAGATTACCACAGTGGGCAACTGGGAGTTGCCTGGGGACTTTTAGGACATTCTGTAGAATATACTTTGTAACTGTCTCTTCAAGGTTTAAAGAACCCGAGTGTTTATCCATCAACTCCTCTCTCAGTGATTGAAGTCCATTCCTAGGGTGTTACTCTCTCCACTTTGTGCACAAATAAGCATGCTCCTCCAATGACAAAACTCCCACAGACACAGAGAGGCAAGACACTCTTGGCATATCTGGGAACTATCTGCAGGTAACTTCTGGTGTAGGCCTGCAGCTATGGGCAGGACACCAATAGCATGGAGCCTGTTTAAAACAGTTTTCCTGGGGCACCTGGGTGGCTCAGTTGGTTAAGCATCAGACTCTTGGTTTCAGCTCAGGTCACGATCTCACAGTCTGTGGGATGAGCCCCATGTTGGGCTCCGTGCTAACAGCACAGAGCCCGTTTGGGATTCTCTCTCTCTCTTTTCTCTCTCTCTGCCCCACCCTGCTCACACTCTCTTTCTCTTCCTCCCTAAACAAACAAACAAAGAAACAAACAAGCTTAAAAATAAAACAAGTTTTCCTTTGGACCTCTGAATCACTGGGCCAGGTAGCCACAATTCCTTTCCAGCATTTCTCTCTCTTACTCTCCTTTTTTTTTAATTATTATGGCTAACTCTTTTTTTTAATGTTTATGTTTGAGAGAGAGAGAAAGAGACAGAGACAGAGACAGAGCATGAGCGGGGGAGAGGCAGAGGGAGAGAGAGAGGGAGACACAGAATCTGAAGCAGGCTCCAGGCTCTGAACTATCAGCCCAGAGCCAGTCACGGGGCTCAAACTCATGAACCACGAGATCATGACCTGAGCTGAAGTGGGCTAAGTAACCAACTAAGCCACCCAGGTGCCCCTATTATGGCTAACTCTTTTTTTTTTTTTTTTAATTTTTTTTTTTCAACGTTTATTTATTTTTGGGACAGAGAGAGACAGAGCATGAACGGGGGAGGGGCAGAGAGAGAGGGAGACACAGAATCGGAAACAGGCTCCAGGCTCTGAGCCATCAGCCCAGAGCCCGACGCGGGGCTCGAACTCACGGACCGTGAGATCGTGACCTGGCTGAAGTCGGACGCTTAACCGACTGCGCCACCCAGGCGCCCCTATTATGGCTAACTCTTAAATGTACTTAAAATATACAAATTATGATTTTTGACAAGGAATGAAAAAATAATACATTGGACAGTTGGCTTACTTTCGAGTCTATGTTGTTTTATCTCTCTGTACTAGATTTGGTCACTGTTCTCCTTCTTGTTCTGTATCAGTGCCAGATTTCCTTCTTTGGCAGGAAGGTATTCGAGGGCTCAGGCCTGCCAAGCTGGGAGAATTCTTGAGGAGTGGTGGGAACTTGTTACTGAAGCTAAAGAGGTGGCATTAAGCAAGGTAGCAAGCAAGATTGAAAGCAGAGCGGTAAACCTGGAATGGAGAAAGAGAGGAAGTGGGGGGGTGGGTGGTGGATTGGGGAATCACAAAAGCCAGACGGACAGAAGCAAGCATCTACTCTGGGGTGGAGTCTAGAATCCAAACATCAGGGAAACCAGGTGAGCAAGGATTGGCTGAATAGAAGTGGAAAGATCCAGTTACATGAAAAGGTTTCATTGTTTCCAATTTCATTTTAGAAGTTAGTCCCTCCCTGTGCATGGGAGAGCCCCAAACTTTGAAAGTCCACGATGAGGCAGACAGTAGGAACCTCTAGACTTTTACATATTTCCTAGATTTTGCCTCCCTAATCCCTCAGTTCCAATTACTCCCGTTGATCGTTTCTGTTATGTATTTTTTTAACTCATTTTTGTTCTCTTATTTTTCAGCTTAAAATGTATCGATGGGTTAGAGTTCCCTTTTTGTTCTGGATTAGAAAGTTATACTCTTCCTAAGTCAAACAACAACATGTTGGCAGGAAGTTAGCAGGAACATATGGGCCTCAGCATTTTGATGCCCAGACTGGCTTCTGCCAAAACATTTCTTTGCTGTCATATAGAGAGCAGCAGTGTTTGGGACTGTTGGGGAATCATCCCACACAGCTCGGGCTGGGGAATACTGCTATCTAACAGCCTTTGTAGCTGAGGGACTTCCCACCCCTAAGAACTTTTTGAGAATTTTCAGAGGTGGAGGGAGGTGGGGTCATCCAGTGTCCACTTCTTAAAGCCACAACTACAGGTGATGTCCCTTTACTTCAAACAGGCCACAGATAGCGGTAGGATGACTGGGACAGGAATGTGGAGGTTATTGGTTAGAATCAAACCCAGAAAACAGAAACCACTCTGTTTTTTAAAAGAGGGAATTTACTTGAAGTGATTGGTTGCACAGATAATGGAAAAACTAAAAATCAGAGGCCCCTGGGTGGCTCAGTCGGTTGGGCATCCGACTTCAGCTCAGGTCATGATCTCACGGCCCGTGCGTTCGAGCCCCGCATCAGGCTCTGTGCTGTCCGTTCGGAGCCTGGAGCCTGTTTCGGATTCTGTGCCTCCCTCTTTCTCTGCCCCTCCCCCACTCACGCTCTGTCTCTCTCTATCAAGAATAAATGCTAAAAAAAAAAAAAGAAAAAAAAAAAGAAAAAGAAAAGAACTAACAATCAACCCAGAGATAAGCCAGAATAGGAAGACACTAGCACATTAGAGTAGAAGAGCAATGGGAAGGCAGACTTACCAGAGCCCCGCGGAGTTTGGAGCAATTTTGGTTTGTGCCACAGGAACTGGAGCCAAAGAAGAGACTGAGAAGCTTCCAGAGACACCCCCTGAGGTTGATGAGGAGGGGGAAATACCCTGACTTGGCTTCCTCCCACCCTCCAATCTTTTTCCAGTGACTCTCACTAACTGAAATGGGAGTTAACAGACATGGGAGCCTGGGGCACCAGTCTCAGAGGTTAGTCCCCTTGCAAAATAGAGAGATCTGAGAGGAAATAGGCCAGAAATGGCTTGTGTGGGGTGGGAAGAAATAATAGCTGGGGCAGAATAAGCTATCCAATCCTGGGATCTAAAGTAGGTACATCCAAATCCCCAACATGTTTTTTTTTTGAGCCAACTCAGTGCTGGGAATGTTGGCATAAGAAAGAAAATGATAATAACATCACCGTCACCTGACATTTACTGAACTCTGTGTGTTGGGAACTTTATACCAGTTATTTCGTGTAACCCATACTACAGCCTGATATACTATTGTGTCCTCGATAAGTACATGGGAAAACTCAGGCACAAAGAAGTTACAGATGTGTCCCAGTAGGCAGTGGAACCAGTGTTCAGACACAGGCAGTCCAGATGCAGAGCCCATTCCCCACCTACACCTTCACCTCTCCCTGCCTACCCCTCTGCTCTGCTGCCTCTACTCACTGGAAGTCTGGAGCTCTTCACATGTCATTATGAGAGGGACCTGAGGCTCACACCATTACTTGGAAGTATGTGAGCCCCTTCTGAGCCTCCCCCAAGAAGGACTATCCCAAAGTAACTTTTGGAAAACCTAGAACTGGCAATGTGTTTTTCGATCCTATATTTCTCCACTGTTTATTGTTTTCTATGTTGGTTATTTATTCTTAGCCCCTGTCATCTTTGCGGCAGAGGTACATGGCGGGGGGTGGGAGGAGGTACAATTTTTCAATCTATGAGTCATAAAGCCACCGTATTTTCGCCCTTTACCTTATGCTAACACATTCTACCAGGTATGTGCCAGCTGTCCTGAACCTCAGCATAATGATCTTGGTGCTGCTTTATTTCTAAGCAGCTGGGACTCAAAGGGTTAATTACTGTTAAGGTGACAGAGGATAGCTCTTTGGTCAAAAGCTGCATAAAGTTTTCAGCTGGCAGCTAGGGGAACTCCAAGCTAAAAAGCAAAACAATACAAACAAACAAAAAACTGGGTCTGGAGATTACAAGGGATAGAGTGCTGCCTACAAAGAAACCCAATCTACAAGCCAATGCCTAGACTTCTTTTCAACATATGATACTGGTGCAACTGGTCATGAACATGTAAAAACAAATGAATCTATACATTCCTCACCAAAATTAGAACAATGAAATACCACTACATACCTATTACAATGGCCAAAATCCAAAATACCGACAACACCAAATGCTGATGGGGATGTGGAGCAACAGGAACTCTCACTCATTACTGCTGGGAAAGCAAAATGGCACAGTCACTTTGGAAGACGCTTTGGTGGTTTCTTACAAAACTTAACATACTCTTACCATACTATCCAGCAACTTGGTATTTACCCAAATTGTGGGTATTGGTGTTTCTTGGTATTTACCCAAATTAGTGGCAAACTTATGTACCTATAAAAACCTCTAGATGTTTATACCATCTTTATTCATTATTACCCAAACTTGTATGCCACCAAGATGTCCTCAGTATGTAAATAGATACATAAACTGTGGTATATCCAGACAATGGAATATTATTCAGTGCTAAAAAGAAATGAGCTCTCAAGCTATAAAAACACATGGAAAAACGTTACATGCATATTACTAAGTGAAAGAAGCAACCTGGAAAAGACTACATACTATATAACTCCAACTAAATATCTTGGAAAAAGAAAAACCATGGATTCAATAAAAAAGATCAATGAAGAGGTATGCAGGGAGAAGGGGGAATAAATAAAACACAGAGGATTTTTAGGGCAATGGAAAATTTTACTCTGCATAATAAATATGATAAAATTGGAAACAATGCAATAATTTTCACTATCACCACTATTATTCAACATTGGATTTGAGGTCCTAGCCAGTGTTATCAAAATCCTAGTGAGATTTACTTATGTACATTGACAAGCTGATTTTAAAATTTATCTAAAAATGCAAAGGACTTAGAATGGTCACAACAATCTTGAAGATTGAAGGGTCTATACATTGTCAGATTTTAAGATTTCTTATAAAGCAAGCTATGCGATTAAGAGAATGTAGTGTTTGGATATAAATAGATAAATAAATCAATGGAACAGAATAGGAAGTTCAGAAGTGGACCCACATGTATTCAATTATTTGATTTTTAGTAATGATCCCAATGCCTTTCAATGAGAAAAGAAAGATCTTTTCGATAAGTGATGCTGTATTAACTTTCTATCTCTATGCAGACAAAGTGAACCTTGCTGCTAGCTCACATTACACATATACATTAACTTGGGATGGATAATAGACCTAAGTGGGAGGGCTTAAGGTTGAAAGTTTCTAGAGGAAAACATGAAAATAGCACTGTGACCTTAGTTAGGGTGAAGGAAGATTTCTTGCACAGAATTCAAAAAGCACTAAGTATAAAAAAAATAATAATTGGACTTCATCAAAACTAAAAACTTCTAATCAAAAGAAGTATTGAAGAAAGTAAAAAATGGCAGCCCAAGGCTGTAAGAAAATATTTGCAGTGCATATATTTAACAAAGGATTCATATCAAGAATATATAAAGAACTATAAATCAATAAGAAAAAGACAAATATCCAACAAAAACAGTAGACAAAACACTTACGAGGCACTTTGCAAAAGAAGATATCTGGGTGGCCAATAATATTATGAAAAGATAGCCAACATCATCATCAGGAGGGAACTGAAAATTAGAACTACAGTGTGATGCTATTCCACAAACACAAGAATGGCTGAAAAATTTTTTTTTATTTTTTTTTTTATTTTTTTTTCCAACGTTTATTTATTTTTGGGACAGAGAGAGACAGAGCATGAACGGGGGAGGGGCAGAGAGAGAGGGAAACACAGAATCGGAAACAGGCTCCAGGCTCCGAGCCATCAGCCCAGAGCCCGACACGGGGCTCGAACTCGCGGACCGCGAGATCGTGACCTGGCTGAAGTCGGACGCTTAACCGACTGCGCCACCCAGGCGCCCCAAGAATGGCTGAAATTTTTAAAAGACTGCCAAAACCAAGTGTGGACAAGGATGTAGAGCAACTGGAACTCTCATATGTTGTTAGTGGAGATATAAAGTGGTACAACCACGTTGGAAAAATTTTGACAGTTTTTAAGAGAGTTAAAAATATACTCTCCTTGTGACTAACAATTTTATTTTTAGTTATATGCCCAAAATAAATGAGGGTATATATCCACAAAAAGACTTATCCAAGAAGTCTTAATGTTCATAAAAGCTTCATTCGTAATATACCCAAAGTGGAAACAACGTAAACATTCATCAACAAAAGAATAGATAAGCATGTTTTGGTGTATCCATACAATGAAGTACTAGGCCACAAGAAAAAAGAACCAATTACTGAAACATAAAGCAACACAGTTAAATTTCAAAGGCAACCTGTTAAGCAGAATAAGCCAAACATGAAAGTATATACACTATGATTCCATTTAAATGAAGTCACAAAGAGGCCGAGTTAATCTATGGTGATAGAAGTCAAAATAATCATTACCACTGAGGGGAGTATTGACTGGAACTGGCAAAAGAGGGGCTCCTGGGTGGCTCAGTTGGTTAAGCGTCTGACTTCTGCTCAGGTCAAGATCTCATAGCTTGTGAGTTTCAGCCCAGAGTCGGGTTCTGTGCTGACAACTCAGAGCCTGGAGTCTGCTTCAGATTCTCTATCTCGGTCTCTCTCTGCTCCTCCCCCCCCCCCCCCCCCCCCCCCCCCCCACCTCGTGCTCTGTCTCTCCCTCTCTCTCTTTCTCAAAAATAAATAAACATTTAAAATTTTTATATATATAATATAGCAAAAGAAAACATTCTGGGACAATAGGAATATTCTTGATTTGGGCCATATCTTGATCTGAGTCATGAGTACTTAAGATACCTCTCTGTAGGGGCATCTGGGTGACTCAGTCGGCTGAGCATCCGACTTCGGCTCAGGTCATGATCTCACAGTCTGTGAGTTTGAGCCCCGCATCAGGCTCCGTGCTGACAGCTCAGAGCCTGGAGCCTGTTTCGGATTCTGTGTCTCCCTCTCTCTCTGACCCTCCCCCGTTCATGCTCTGTCTCTCTCTGTCTCAAAAATAAATAAACGTTAAAAAAAAAAAAAAAATACCTCTCTGTCTCTCTCATGCTTTCTCTCTCTCATGCTCGCTCTCTTGCGCGCGCTCTCTCTCTCCATATGTATATATATATACATACATATGTATACATATATATATAAGATCAAGTTGTACATTTAAGATTTATATTTTTTCTATATGAAAAAATTAAAACAAGGAAATAATTCTAAAATGTATCTCTTTTTTCATGGTAGGAGGCGTAAGTGCAATAACTTATCTTTTATATTGGAGGGAGTGTCTTTGTACACTTCAAACACTAGACCTCTAGAAACATCACCAGTGTGAGAGGTCTTTGAATCTTCATAAGATATCTCTCTCATCTTGTGCAAATCTGTTTTAAAGCAATCAGAGCACTTGCTATTTCCTGCTCAACAGGTCTGGTTAACACGATATCATTAATATGTTGGATCAACGTCATGTGCTTTGGAATATCAAGACTATCAAGACTTGGAGGGTATCGTACCCCTAGGGCATAACTGTAAATGACTCTGTACTCCTCTCATCCCCAGGTGAATTTGAACTTCTTTTGATCCTCCTTCCTGATGGAGGTTGAAAAGAACACAATCACCAGATCGGTAGCTGCATATCAGGTGCCAGAGGCTATTTTTATCTTTTTAAGTAAAGATGCCACATTCAGCATAGCAGCTGCAATTGGGGCTCCCACTTGTTTGAATTTATGGTAGTTCACCATCCTCTGCCATGATCCATCTGCTTTTTCAGGGACTGTACAAGGAATTAAAAGAGAATAGTATGCACCACCTTAGCATGCTGTTTGTCTTTGAGAGTGGCACTCATCTCTGCCATTCATCCAGGATGTGTTATTGCTCTAATTTTAATTCCTTGCAGGGGTGGAGAATAGTGGTGCAGGCTTAACAGCTTCCTATATTTGTTTTCCATTGCTGCTATAATGAATTACCACAAATTTAATGCTTAAAACAACAAAACCTTACTATCTTATAGTTCTGAAAGTCCAAAGTCCAAAACAGGTCTCACTGAGATAAAATCAAGATATTGAAAGAACTATGTTCATCCTAAAACATCCAGAGAAGACTGTTTCCTTGACTTTTCCAGTTTCTAGAAGCTTCCTGCATACACTGGCTTGCAATCCCTTCTTCCACTTTCCGAACCAGCATCATAGCATCTTCAAATTTCTCTCTGCCTCTGACTTCCTCTTCTGTCTACCTCTTCCATTTATAAGGACTCTTGTGATTACACTGTGCCTCCCAAATAATCCAGAATAATCTCTCCAGCTCAAGGTCCTCTGATCAGCAGCCTTACTTCCATTTGCAACCTAATTACCCTTTTCCATGTAACCTAACATATAGGTTCCAAGAATAGGACATGGACATCTTTGAAGGGCCATTATTCTATCTACCATACTTCCACTAACTTCCCCAATTATAAGTCCATGATCAAGTAATAAATGTGAGGGTTCTGTTCTAAGTAAACACATTCTAACGATGCATTTAGGGCTGAGAAAATCATTGTAGGGTGGTCTACAGAACCATTATATTGATGGGACAGGACTCCATTTATCATATAGCTTCCATAAGCTCTACAGCCATTTTGATTCCCTTTATCAGTATCACCTATGATCCAGTACCCAACAGCCCTTGAAAGATCTGCTTTCACCAACTGTATGATTATCTGACAAAGGACCCTAAGTGCTTTGGAGATGGATTGGGAAAATAGCTACTGCACATACTTCTTGTGACATCACAGCACATTTCCTCCAAAGGAAATAGCTTCCCCTTCAATTGACTCTGGTTCTGAGAACAGTGTAAGGAATTGTGATTTTCCAACACAGTGCTTGACATCAGCTTTCTGCTTTCCCACTACTGATTTTTTTGGTTGTATATGTCAAGCAACACCATCATCATGGGGTCAACTTTCCTGCCCCTAGGAATACCATGGTCTATTAGACATCTTCACAAATTCCTGTGGGTCATGGGCTCCTCATTGTCATTCCATCTGTACCCCCATTATAGAAATTACATTCACCTTGCTTCTGATGGTTAAATGCTGCCACTTGGCCTCTAGTATGCCAGAAGCTCATCATCCCCATTGATGCTAAGTAGCCCTGGTCTGTAACAACCTTCCATTCCACCCCTGGCCCACAAATGATAATCGCCATTAGTTCTCTCTTTCCTTATTGCTTTAGTTAAGGAATAGCTTCTGGGCCCTCTGAAAAATCACAGACACCTGGGGTCTTTTTCTTTTTATATTATGCAATAAATCCATTCAAACATGTTCACATCTCTGATTCTTTTGACCCCTTCCTTAATACTCTGCCAAGACAGTTCTGGCATCTCTACTTCATTTACTAGAGGCCTCCAGAAAATGGGAGGCTTGAGAGTTACATTGCATTTCCTGCAGTATAGTAGGCTTGGCTCCAGAAGTCCTTGCCAGAATGCTAAGTCTTGCCAGCACTCATATCAATATACTATTCCCTATCAAAACTTATATTCATCCTCTGTGAGCAACCTCAAGTTACATTCTCAGACATGTTGTGAAACATGTTAGTATATACAAGCCCTTTGGTGAACAATTCTTTTTCTTTCCATTGCATGGACAGTGCTTCCTACTTGTACTACACTAAGACCTGACCCTAGGTTTTATTATAGACTAGGGGCTGACAAACTTGGACCCATGGGCTGGACATCTAACACTGTTGTAAAATTAAGGAACTCAATCACACTCATTTATTTGTCTATTGTCTATGGCTGCTTTCATGCTATGGTGGCAGGGTTGAATAGTAGAAACAGGAGCCATATGGCCTCAAAATCCTAAAATATTTATTATCTAACCCTTTAAAAAAAATTTTGACAATTCCTGTTCTAGATAAGTTCTGTCCAACAGACCTTCCTCTGATGATAGAAATATATAATCTTCACTGTCCAACATGGTGGCCACTAGCCACATGTAGTTATTAAGTATTTGAAATATGGCTAGTGCAGCTAAAAAAGAATTATTGATTTCATTTCATTTTAATTGATTTATAGTTGCATGTGGACAGTGGCTAGTGGGTTGAACAACACAGGTATAGAAGCAATGAAGGAAATTGGGAAGGGGCAGAGATCTTAGGGAGGCAAATACAACTTGAGGTCATCCATCTCAGTAAGGATTTTGTATAATCTTCAGAAATATTAGAAGATTGCTCTTCTAGCCAAGGGGAGAGTGTCACCCCTGCTGGTCCAGGGATCAGAGGATTCTGGGGGTTGACAGTGCACAAGCACATCCACTCAGAAATTCTCATCCTAGGTATCAGGGACTTGATTTTAGTGTAGGAGACACTTGAGCTGTGAATTCAGCC
The DNA here is from genome assembly GCF_018350175.1 of Felis catus. Taxonomy (NCBI): domain Eukaryota; kingdom Metazoa; phylum Chordata; class Mammalia; order Carnivora; family Felidae; genus Felis; species Felis catus. The sequence continues at coordinate 190,061,771 of NC_058375.1, forward strand.
TCTTTGAAGTTCCACTACTCTTACATTTAAGTCTTGGGTTTATTAGTATAGCCTTCTGAAAATAGGAGATGAGGATCTCTAAACAATGTACTGAGGCATCCTGGTTTTCATACTATGCCCTGGGTTGATAGATTTTTGTTGTTGTTGAAGTATAGTTGACACAAAGTTACATTAGTTTCAGGTGCACAGCATAGCGATTCAACAAATTGATAGGTTATGTTATGCTCACCATGAGTTTAGCTGCCATCTTGAGTTGATATGTTGTTGACCTCTTTTATTGTCTTTCTTCCTGTGGATGTTAACAACAGCCAACTAATTTCCCAATCTTCATAATTTCCCATGCTCCATATCTTTCAAGTATTAGAGCTATTGCAGAAGCAGTACATCTCGTTCCATCCACACATTCTCCCTCTCAAACCATTATAGGAGAAATCTAATGATTAGGTGAATATAATGAAATCTATGATATGCCATGCTAAAGATAATCATTGCCCTACTTTTCAGTAATGGCGTTATCATACCTATCCCATCACTATCCCATTCTGAATGTCTGTTCCCTCTGGCTACTCTTAGTAGCAACTTTCTTAGGCTGCGTGGCCCCAGAAGCAGATGCAAGGATTTGAGTGCATATGCCTCAAGAGAGATGATTTTAGGGGGGAGGGATCACAGAGTGGGAAAGCAAGACAGGAAAGAGTTAAAAGACAATGCAAGGTATGTTAATAAGCAGATTATCCTGGAGGGCAATGAGGGCTCAATTCTGCTGGGACTCCTGGGAAACAGTGTGGAACACACCTCAGACTTGTCCTCCTATACCACTGAGAGGTACTCCTAGCATGTCGGTTCTCTGGCACTTCCCACCTCCCCCGTGCGTAAGCTGAGATAAAACTCTCAGATGCTTGCCATCTTCATTTCCAGGAATGGTGAGTGTTGAAGAATATAAGAAGGGCACTCACAACATCTTCTACAACACTGAATATACAAAAAACTCGTGAGTCCATTATGGCACTCAAACAAAGAAGGGACAATCAAAGCAAAGCAAAACAAAACAAAAAACAAAAAAACACACAAACGCACACAAACAAAACCTCCTTAGTCGTCATTGGAGGTGATCGGTATATAATACTTCACCCTGACAATTGGCAATTAAAGGGAAAAAATTAAGCATTGAGACTAATTTTCCTATATGAACTATATTTCAGAATAATCAGCCATGTTCAACGAAGGAAAGTTCTTCTTTACAGAAAAATTATCACGTTTCATCACTGTTTGTCATGCTGAAATAACGCAAAGTCATTAATTTGCTTTAATATATTTCAGAAGAGAAAGGAAGAACTGGACGAAACTAGTGAAGGAAATCTGAATAAACACTGAATCTATATTGGATCTGCTATGTGGGGAGGTTCATTGTATCACTGTATTATTTCTTTTTTGATTTTGTACTGAGAGAGAGAGAGAGAGAGAGAGAGAGAGAGAGAGAGAGAGAGAGAGAAAGTCCTTTCCTTTTCTTATCCCCTCCAGAACTATCATCAGCCTTGGGTTGCATACACATCCTTATAATCCTGATTACCCATCGTCATTAAGATAAACGGAGCACTAAATAATGCAGTTGAACTGCAAGCAACAGCTCTTTTCCTAAGATGCAAGTTTCAAATCATGATGCCTGTTCCTGCTGTGATCACATTATAACCTTAAATTTTCCCTAATGAATTGATCCACTTACACATAGCCAGTGCTTGTTATGAAATCTTGTAGGCATACACACCTCATAGGTTTGATGCGTGGATTTTAAAAGCCATGAATATGGAGCTCCCATCAAAGTGTCTGGCACATGGGGAAGGCATTGAGCAGCAGACACATTTCTCACCACCTCCCCTTTCCATGCGTAAATAGGAAAAGCTCCTTTTAGTTCCTTCCAAATGTAAATATATTACCTGAGAAGGGTACTAAGTTCACTCATTAGCACCTCCTAACACTTGAGGAGAGTTTACTTTATTAGATTAACTACTGAAAACAAGGTCCTGAGGCGGTGGAACTTCAGTTGCATAAATGTTGACAAGGACAAGGTAGTATGGAAAGTAAATAAATAAAATTCCATCTTAACATTTGTTCGTGGATATGCACTATCTGGGTTGCTTTTGGTACCAATCTCATTTGGTCCTTACCAACCTCAATTGAACAGAGGAGGCTCAAGAAGCTTAAATCATGCACCCAGCCTTAGCAATAAATGGCACAGCTAGATTTGGAACCTGGATCTTCTAACTCTGAAGTTCAAAGAAGGCCTGGGTATCTGGAGCCCAGAATGAGAATACTGAAGAAGATGGAACAGCAGAGCGGTGACTTCTTAAAGAAGAGATGAAAGGTGGGGTATTTGCCTCCTTCACAAAGGGACCCCCTTAGGCTCCCTCGAGCGTAAGGTTTCACTTTCTGTATTTGTCCCCATCTTATTTACACGGAATCACACGCAGGACAATTTACTTGGTGACCTGTAATGGCCTCATGTTCCATTCATAAATACCTTCCCCTGAATATTCATGGTTGTGTTGTTTTTACCCACAGCTCGAAGCAAAATAAAATATTTAAAAATTCCTAAAAAGCAATTTTCAAATTATACCTACAGGATATGTTATGATTTGAGAAACTTCTAGCCTCATTTTTCCTATTCTTGACTACATATGTGATATTCAAAAAACTGTTGATGATTACCCCTGTTTAAGTTAGTTGAAACCCAGGACCCGGTGAATTTTAATGGCAAAAGATGGACTTTTTACATTCTTTGTGGGAAACCCTCTAAAAAGACAAGATTTATAGAGTTCGCTGGTTCTGTAAGTTATACACGTTTATAGCTTTCAACATTAGGGATTCGAACATTAGAGAAGTATATAAATGAGACAGTGACATTTCCCCCATAATCCTATTCTTCAGCATGAACCACAGTTAACAGCTATGCAGCTCTTCTTTCAGACTTTTTATTTTACAGAGTTTACAAAGCACTTTCACATACTTCATCTCATTGAAACCTCACAACAGCAGTATTCAATTATAAATGTGAGATTGGGGAAATTGTTTTCCAGTGAACTTTAATAACCTTCTCACAAAAGGGAGCTACCATGACTGACTACCTTCTATTCACATTTTTGCAAACCCAGGCCAGGATTGATTCACTGTGACCTTTCGTGCTCAATTCATATAGCAAAGAGCAAAGTGGGCTGTGGAGAGCAGAATCAATCCAAAATCGGCTAAGCATTTGGTTCTATCAGCTACAGTGTTAGCTAAACACGGAACATTTGCATGGGTAACAGATGAAGACAGAGCAGTCTTCCGAAACACAATAGAGGATGCTTCTTCAAGAATCACTAACAAAGAAAAATGTGGGGCTAACTGGTCTTAAACTCTGGTATAAAATTGAGTTCAAATTAGAGTAAATTGTGGTATTTCCTCCCACAGAAGTGGGTAGAGAGAGACTGAACACACAATTACCACTGGAGATAAAGTAGCAGCTCTCAAATTAATGGAATAAAACAAGTCCCCCCAGGCTAACAGCATAGTCTTGGGGTTAGTTGCTTAATTAGTGGGCTCTTTGCTCTAATAGATCTTTTAGATAAGATCTTGAAATGGAATCTGAATGGGGGGAGGAGAGTGTTGGAGAGAGCTTGGAGTCTTTGGTGAACCCGGTTACCATATTTTTAAACCAGACTAATGGAAAGATAAGGACCTCGATTCCAAAGAGCCAAATCAACCTTATCTCTTGACTTCATTTTTGTATAATGAGCTATTTATTTTGGCCTGGAAAGTTGCTTCCATGAACCCATTATGATGGCCAAGGACTAACTATGATTAAATTTTCCTCCAAGGACAACCGAAGGATAGTTAATATCCTTATCTTCCTCCAGTTTCCACATCATGAGCAAACATATTTACCAGGCAAAATCTGTATTATTGTGGCTTTAACATGGTATATAGTGCTTACATGCTTCTCTTCAACTCTTCGGTCACATCCGGAAGCAGGAGGAAGTTGTGACCAAGCGGATTTGATTTCCACTGAAACAAAAAGCAACCAGTCTCTGAGCTCCCTGGACTCGGAGCAAAATTCAGACTGACTTGGAGTTGTGTGACCTAGCTTAAACTGTTGTAATGGCCCTGATAGCGATTCATGTCCGCACAAAACAAACAGCTATCTTTCTAACCCTTCACAGCTTAGGAAGGCCCCCACCACAGAGCCGCCTTTAGTCGGCTCTGCTGGCTTTGATGATGAGGCTCTGGCAGCCAGTCTAAGAGAGAAAAGGACATTCGGGGAATTTTAAGTGGTTTGGATCAGCAGTTGTCATGTACAATTGATGTTCATTTATATTTCACTAGCCAAAATCTAATGCTGCCCAAAATTGGGAAAGAAATATTTCAAATACTAATCAGGTCCAATCCTGCTTTCATGTAAAAAATGAGCTGTCCTACCTTTTTTCAATCCTAGTCTCAGGAGGGAGATTTAATGTTTCCTGACAGTGCTTTAAATACTTTGCTGTTCAGACTTCAATGAATCCACAATAATTATATCAGTTAAACCAGCTTGGTTTTTCCAAAGCTGTTTCAAGCTGAGGGTGCTTTTGAACTTCTTATCATGGCATTCATCCTTTGATACCAGGTTTAATAGAGGAAGGGCTAATACTCAGATGGATCACCACTTAACTATTTAACCCATTTATGTATTAGTTGTTTTTGTTTTTGTTATTCTGTTTAATCTAATCTATCAGACTCTGTGATCTACACTTTCCCAGCCTCCTCCTTTCCAGGAAGTTTAATTACACAGAATATAGGAACCATATGCTATTACCAGTGGAGAGTTTCAAGGAAGGCCCAGTGGTTTTTAATTCCCAGAAGATCAAGCAGTAAAGACTTCAGTGGATTATCATTAAGAACTGACTTAACATTTAGCGTCTAACTAAGCCTTTTATAAGAGCTTTTATGTTGTCATTTCTAAGAAGGAGGTTAAAAAACTATCGTTTCAAAGATAAAGTGTGAATTATCAATGTACCATTGTTTTGGGGGGGGGGGAAGTACCAATATATCTAGGTGGAAATTAATTCTACTCATCCCTCATCACTCCCTCAAGACATCCAACAATTTCATCATAATTTTGGCTTCAATCAGTGTTCGTTCTTACTGAACCACACTCTCCCGTAAAACGAGATCTTCTCGATCTGTTGTATTGGCAATCTCCAGTCTTCACTTCTACAACAATTGAGTAAACAAAAGAGCACAGTTGAGAACAGTTTTCCTTCAGAAGAGCAGCCAAAGAACAGTAAACACATTTACATAAAGCCAGAAAGCAAGTGTAGGAATCAGAAGGCTTCTTCTCTGTGTGAGTGGAACAGTGAGCCTAGACTTCTGAAGTAGCCCAGGAATCCTAAGTGTAGATGCTCTTTAGTTCTTCAGATGACCACTGAATTTCCATAGCAGAATCTGTCTTAGCTTCTTTGAAAATATAAGAAAGACCACTACAAACCAGAGATCACACGTGCAAAATCTTTGTTTTTCCATAAATAATTTTCCTGTATAAAAATAGATTCAAAATCGTGAAGTGGATGCTTACTAACAGCAAAAGAAATGATCAAAAAGATGAACATAAAGGCTTATAAAATCAGAGTAAGCCATGCAAAATACAAACATTGCAGGGTCAAAATCGAAGCGAGATTTTAGCAAACGAGGTTTGCTTTGAAGTTCTCATTCAACATTTATCATGTCTTCTCTTAATTTTCTAATAACGAGCTATTTGTTATTTTACATTTGACTCTTCATTATAAATCCAAACTTTCATAATTTTATGCTCTGTTTCGTAATCCTGCCATACCCATTTACATGTTGTTCCAGGATTAATATCAGCAACTAAATTTGTTATTTTCACTTTAAGTGGGGAATCTTTTGATATTAATTGGTTGATTTAGAGATTACCTCTTTTTTAATGTTTATTAATTTTGAGAGAGAGAGAGAGAGAGAGAGAGAGAGAGAGAGAGAGAGAATGAGTGGGGGAGGGGCAAAGAGACAGGGAAAGAGAGAGTCCCAAGCAGGCTCCACACTCAGCGCAGAGCCTGACACAGGGCTTGATCTCAGGACCGTGAGATCATGATCTGAGCTGAAATCAAGAGCCAGACACTTAACTGACTGAGCCACCCAAGTATCCCTGAGGTTACCTCTTAAGGCAACAAGTTTGGACTGTTGGTAGGATTATTGCCATGTTGAGATACTATAGTGATAAAACTTTCAAGTTTGGGGGTCAGAGGACACAAGATCTAGTTCTAATTTTGCTATTTATTAACTATATGGGCTACTTAATAGGGGGTCTATAATTTAAACTCCCTACTATACTTTATAGGAAGTATATGTATATGTCAATTAGATTAAGCTACATTGTAAGGGTGGACATTTGCCCTAACCAAAAATTCACTCCCTAGGAGTCATCAACTAGTCTTCTAATCAACTAGTCTTCTAACTAGCCTCCAGAGGTGTTTTCTAGAAAAAATTTGTCTAGCCATTGACTCAGTCCTCAGTCCACCAGTGGTCTGATATCTACTATAGCAAGCTACCAGCTTATATGTTACATAAGTGTTTTGTGCCTGCTTCTTAATAAATGTTTAAGGGGGCACTTGGGTGGCTCAGTCGGTTAAGCGGCCGACTTCGGCTCAGGTCATGATCTCGCGGTCCGTGAGTTTGAGCCCCGCGTTGGGCTCTGTGTTGACAGCTGAGAGCCTGGAGCCTGTTTCAGATTCTGTGTCTCCCTCTCTCTGACCCTCCCCCATTCATGCTCTGTCTCTCTCTGTCTCAAAAATAAATAAACGTTAAAAAAAAAATTTAATAAATGTTTAATATGCATCTTTATGTGTGGCCAAATTTGGTCAGAGATTACTTTCAACATAAACTGGTGAAGAGGTTGTGTGGAAGGTAGTTACTCCTCATTCATCTCTAATTATCGGTGGTTACCATTATCCACAAAATAACTTTTGCAATATTACCCTTCACCTAACATTGGTTCCTCTTTACCTCCATCCCAGATATTTGTAATGTCACCCAGGAGTCTGTAGGCAATTAGTGGGTAATAAACTCATAGATCTCCAGACTATAGACTCAGATTCAGTGGGATTCAGTGCATGCACAGAGCTTTCCTGGGTTAGCAGTCTCCTCAGGATTCTATAGGTTGATCTGACAATTGTCTGGTCCTTGCCCCAAGTCCCAGAAGCAGTTAGGATTTCTCCAGTTCTGGCAGCCTCTGAGTAGCATTCAGCTGTGGCCCTGGGGCTCCAGGCGGGTAGTGGGAGGTCACGGTGGCCGGTGCGGGGATGTCTAGGAGCCCGAAGGTGGTGCTAGGCCTATCGGTGGTGCTGATGGCGGCCACCATGGCCCGGGTGCATCTGAAGCAGCGTCAGGACCTGCAGAGGCTTCATGGTGGAGTGATCAGAAACATTGAGAGGCAAAATTGGAAAAAAAGAAAACATAAGTCTCTTGAGAAAACAGATTATTTTGACTGAGCAACTTGAAGCAGAAACAGAGAAGATGATAGTGGCAAAAGGATCTCAAAAAACATGACTTGAAATGGATGTCAAATACTGATGGGACATTGTCAAGTGTGAGTGTGTGAGTGTGGATGGAGAATAGCTTTGTGAGGTATTCAACCTTTTCGTGGTTACTGCCCTTTCAAACTTGACCAAAGACAATGACACTGGATCATATATTCTAAACAATTGCTTTAGAAGTCCCTTCTATCTCAGTAAAGAAGTGGTCACTCTTCTGAAGAGTGTCTGTCTGTGTGATCTTGGTAGAAGCCCCTTTAAGCCTGGTATCCAGAGTTTAGGATTGTTCGTGAAAAGCACTTGAGAGCCTAAGAGAGGAAAGTATGGATAGTAATATCCACCTAAGTAGTTTGATAAGCCGTCACGATGATAAAGCCACGAGAACATCTACCTCAGAAGGGCTGGAGGAGGGAGAGGTGGAGGGGGATACTGCCCTGATAGTTGAATCAGAAGACAAGGTATCAGTGGACTTATCTCATGATCAGAGTGGGGATTCCCTCAACAGTGATGAAGGAGATATGTCTTGGATGGAGGAGCAGCTGTCCTACTTCTGTGACAAGTGCCAAAAATGGATACCGGCCAGTAAGGAGCTTCTTAATTCCCTTGATTTGTCAGTTCCTATGCGAAGGTTTGTTCTTCTAACCTGTGAACAAAACATGAATGTAAAATGGACCTAAATAAAAAGATAATTATTATTTTTATGGTTAGGTTAGTTGGTTAATGAGAGATTTATATAAAGCATAGACACATTTGTGCTAATAAAAACTATTGTCAACCTCTCAAAAAAAAAAAAAAAAAGAAAAAAAGAAAAGAAAAGAATTTCTCCAGTTCCCTCCAAGGTCTTCAGTTCCCTGGAGTCTTGATCAATGCTTCCTGTAGACTAAGTTTCTTCCCTAGGACCATCAAACCCTTTGCTCTGCTCGTAAAAATAGAACACAGATTAGATATCCTGGGGTCCTGTCATTGATAGAGATGATGATGATGGTGGTGGTGGTGGTAATGATTATTAATATGATTTCCACATGGCAAAAAGCTATGTCCCCATTTGATTGTTTGACTGCACATAAAATAAAACCCAAGAAATATTGTCTTACACCACAAAGTTTTTTTTTCTCCTTATATAATACACCTGGAGTTGGGCAATCTAAAGCTGGTACAAGGCCTTAATGATGCAATAAATGACCTTAAGTCTATCTTCCTGCTCTGTCATCCATCATTAGTTTGTAGTCCTGGTCCCCCCATTTTCAATACGGCTGCAGCACCTCCAGGCATGCAATCAATAGGGGAGGAGAGAGCTTTTACAAAATAAGGTTTTGCCTTTTTATTCAAGATATAAAGTTCTCTTCAGGGAAATCCATTTATATTACATGGCCAGAACTTTTTCATCCTCTAGCTGCAAGGGAGTTAGGAAAGGGAATAATTTTAATAGGACATATCACCATCTTAAACAAAGTGAAATCCCAACAGGAAGGAAGAAGGGGAATGGGGAATAGATATTGACAGGGAACTAGTAGTAGTTAGCATTCCTACTATTTAGTAGTTTCACAGGTAATTTTCATACTTACCATCTCTAACATTACCCAGCAACCATTTTCCACATGATGAAACTGAGGATCAAAGGTTTTTAGTAACTTGCGCAAGAAAATGGCAGATTCATGACTTGAATCCAGGACAACTTGATTAATAGCAATAGTAATAATAGTTAACATTGGTCAAATACTTGCCATGGGTCAGATAGTCCACTAGGTCTTTTATGTGTATTGACTTGTTTCCTCTTCATAGAATCCCTCTGAAGAAGGCATTTTTATTATTTTTTTAAATGCTTATTTATTTTTGAGAGAGAGACACACAGAACATGAGCAGGGGAGGGGCAGAGATAGAGAGAGGCACAGAATCTAAAGCAGGCTCCAGGCTCTGAGCTGTCAGCACAGAGCCTGACGTGGGGCTTGAACCCATGAACCGTGATATCATGACCCGATCTAAACCCGGACACTTAATGGACTGAATCACCCAGGGCCTCCTGAATAAGGTGTTTTTATTGTCCTCACTTATCAGATGAGGAAACCAAGGCCTTGAGAAGTTAAGGGACTTACATAAAAGTCCACAGATTATAGGAAGTGAAGCTTGAATTTAACTCAGTTCTGTGAGAATCCTTAGCCCTTGACTGCTCTTCTACACAGATTCTGCAAAATTCAGCTGCTCAAACCATGAACTCTGCCACCATCATACTAGGGTGGTATGGTTAAGTACCAATAAGGCAGCTAATAAGTACTCCACTTGGAAGGATTAAATGGAGAATTCCTGGAAATGGAAGCTGAAGATTCAAGAAATAGCAAGAAAATGAGTAAGGTCGAAGCTGGTGTTCAGCTGTGTGCCAGAATGTGCATTTAATGTTTTTCCCTGATTCAAAATACACACCTACATTGGTGCGTATTCTTGATGAAGTCACAAGGAAATATCGATCACAGAAGATGACCATTGGTAGTTGCCTATCCAATAACCATTCTCCATTCATTACTAACAGAACCCCCTTTTACTAAGGGCAACATTAGGCTTGATTAAAATGACTCAGTGCCACAGACTTCTCTGCGTCCATGCGGTGGCCATATGGAAGCAGGCTGGCCAGCATAAGCACACTGTTTCGGTTAGGGCTTCCTGAAAAGTTATGTTTATCGCCGAGAAGAGACAAGCTTGCGCTTGCTTTGGCAGCCCATACTGGAAATAAAATGATACAGAGGAGATTCGCGTGGCCCTTGCACAAGGATGACATGCATATCTCTGAAGCATTCCATATTTTCCACAGTTCCCAGAGGTCATAGGACACTCCATTGGTTAATCCCAAGGAAACCGTATGAGTCAAAGCACAATATGTGGCATCCAATATTGAAATTGTGATTTTTTTCCACAAAAAGAGAGAAAGAGAGAGAGAGAGAGAGAGACCAGCTCAGCCCCCTCATTATTTGCCCTTTATTCATTCCTCTTCCTTTAGCCTGAAATACAGTTGTGATGTCAAGTGGGGCAGTGGCCATCTTATGAGCATGAAGATAATGGTCTCACACTAAGGATGGCACAGTGGAGAGATAAATAACTGCCTAAATGCTCCATTTAAGTATGTTGACTCCATACCAACCTAAGCTTGCCTATTTCTGGGTTTGTAATGATTTATGAAAAATAAACCATTTAGCTAAGCTGCTGTTGTTCTATGGTTGTTGTTGCATGGAGTTGAAAATAATACCTACTGAGAGAGATTGCCATGCTATTCTCCCTTTCCGTTGGGTTTATTTTTGGTTTACTACCAAAGTCATCTCCAGCATAAAGCATATCGTTGTCATTGCCCCAGAGTTGACTGCATGGGGGATGCTAATTAGTCTGGAAGGAGTGGGTTTATGGCTCTGGTACCTTGCACTAAAGAAGGCCTCAGTAATAAGGTGACATTGTACAAAGAACGGAGGCTTTGGCAGAAGTAATCTTCATGACAATGTTTACTCACTCACTGTGAGCTGCAGTTTCCTTAGTTCTACAATGAAGAGTCTACTTTCTACCCTAAATATTTCCTGAGAGGTGCATGGGATTCCTAATTCAAGCAGCATATACGTGGATAGTTATCTTTATTACGAATTCCCCTCTCTCACTAATACGAATGGACCACATCATCTCACCCTCTCCTCCTCCCTTCTCAATGCATCCCTAGTCTTCTTGATAGAATGTTCTTCGGAAAAAAAACTTCTGCCCCTAGAGTTTGGCCTTGGTTTTCATTTTATCTAGATTTCGTATGGTTAAAAGAAGTGGGTGGAAAAGGGAGTGGGGAGAAGGAGAAGGCCCATAGAGTATGACCCAAGGAGGATTCTGCTGGCAGGCAGAGGAAAACCTACAAGAAGAGAGCATGAAAACATCTCCCCCTTCCTCAGAACTTCCTTTCTTCCCCATGTGAAAATGGAGACCCAAGTCTGTGACCATATATCTTTAGGTTCACAAAGTATATCTACATTTTTAATTAGAGTGTTTCTTAAGAGCTAAGTCTTCTGAAATGTGCTCTCGGAATAAAGTCATAATCATCTATAGTACATATTTATAACACACACACATATATGCCACATACATATTTATATATAACGTTAGAGTCTGTTACCATGGCAACTATTGCAGTACTAACAAATTAAGCATTGTGACTCCACTGTAATAAGAAAAGAGAAATTCAAATGAAACACCAAGCATTTGTTTAAGCACAAATATCTTTAGTAATTAAATACACAGAAACAATACGGAAAACCACAAATTAATGCTTAGAAGCCTTTTCCAGTATGAAACCCAGATTTGCTGTTATTTTCCCTTTTCCATTCCATTCCATTATACATCTTTATAAATTAAGTTTGGCACTGAGTTAACGAGAACAGATCTGCTGCATGGGAGCTCTCACACACCGAAAAGCTCAGCTTTCATTCTAAATAGTTACACCTTCCATAATCAGTGAGAAAGATTTTATGGCTCTTTTTATTCATCAAAAAGAGGACTTTTAAAAAGAAAGCTCAAATGTGAAGTTGGTCTTACATCCCCTGTTTCATTCAGACAACATGTAGAACTACCCCTGGGGTTTTGAATACATTAACATCCTTTCACAATTAACCCTAATAGGACAAGTGTAGCATTTTTCCAAGCAGATATATTCAAAGCCGAAAAATACATAGTGTTTAAATAGGTCTCATTATATCAGCTACACCAAATCTCTCCTCTTTATATACAGAGGATTGTACCTCTTTTCACTGTCATGCAACATTAAAATAGGAAGGCATACACAAGGGTGACATGGATTTGACAAAAAATTAATGATTTGTACATCACTTTAATGCTTAAAATCTGCAATTCATGTATGCTAATTAGTTCATAATGGGCTGTTGAAGAACAGAACTGTCATCCTGCTGCTTCCCGGGTTTCTGGAAGCTCTGATTCAGCACAGCCCTGCCCGGTTGCCTGCTGGATTCTGGGCTGGTACCCGGCAGATCTATGAGAGCATTTTCCCCCACCACACACAATTGTTTCTAGGATGTGGTGCTTTAATCTATCAGAGTTACGATGGCGTATCTCAGATGAGTGGTTCCTGGGTGCCGCAATACATACTGGGAGCAATAGCACGGCCTCGCTATATCCAAATGATTGATTTCTGGGTTTTAGGCTGTCAGGCTCTACCTCAGAGGGCAGCTGTCAGCTTCCTAAATGTATGAAGTTGTATTATGCAGCACATTTTGAAAATGTATGTACAACTTTTTTTTTTATTTACAGATAAAGAAGGCTGTAAAACTTGGAGAGAGGAAACAAAGGGGGTACAAAGATCAGATATCTTCTCTTACTGTGAAATCATGTATATCTCCCCAATGCAAGAAAAGCAGCTACCGTATCCCTTTTTCCTTCGGTCTTTGTGCTGCTGGGGTGGAGACAGACTGTCACAACAGCAGGAGAGTGTGAGGCTGAACTGTTTCACAGACCAAAAGGAAACACCAGAGCTTGCTGGAAGCTGCGAGATTTGAAAACGAGTTGCTCTGTTTTTACTGGAGAGAAAACTTCTTTTCCCTGATCTCATGATAGAGGCTTGACCCAATGTGTTCCTCATATCACATCTGCTGATCTGTAAACTCAGCTGCTGCGCATGTCCAGAGCAGAGACCACACAAAGGAAACAAGCACTAAATTTGTTTCTAGGTTTGAAGTATCAGATGCCTGGTGGCTGAAATTTTGTCTTGGAGACTCCAAAATGAAAATGCATGTAATTAAAATTTTTTTTTAATTTACTAGAAATATGAACTGGAGGTCAAAATGGAAGAACTCAGCCAGGCCAGGGGAAAAAAATATGCCCAATATGGCTGAGCCTTAAGGGATTTTAGATGGTCAGGAATAGATACTTGATAAATATGCAAAATAATGGCACATTAAAAGAGAGTTAAAAGTGATCAAGTTAGGGGCGCCTAAGTGGCTCAGTTGGTTGAGCAGCTGACTCTTGATCTTGGCTCAGGTCGCGATCTCATGGTTTTGTGGGTTTGAGTCCTGCACTGGGGTCTGTGCTGACAGTGCAGAGCCTGCTTGGGATTTTCTCTCTCCCCCTCACTCTGCCCCTTCCCAACTCAAGCTGTCTGTCTCTCAAAATAAATAAACAAACGTTAAAAATAATGAATAAATGGGGCGCCTGGGTGGTGCAGTCGGTTAAGCATCTGACTTCAGCCAGGTCACGATCTCGCGGTCCGTGAGTTCGAGCCCCGCATCAGGCTCTGGGCTGATGGCTCAGAGCCTGGAGCCTGTTTCCGATTCTGTGTCTCCCTCTCTCTCTGCCCCTCCCCCGTTCATGCTCTGTCTCTCTCTGTCCCAAAAATAAATAAACGTTGAAAAAAAATGAATAAATAAATAAATACATAAATAAATAGAAGTGATCAAGTTAATGAGAATTACTTTGTTTACAGGTTTATTTAAGGTCTTTACATAGGCAAGGAGGTAAAAAAATGTACTGATAAGAATAAAAGTAGGTGTTTAATAAATGTTGAATGAGTGAAGGATGCTCTTCAAAAAATATTATGACTTCAGAAAGACATGAAATAATATTCCAACCTCGAGACTGCACATGGCTGTCTAGAGAGCAACAGGAAAACTCACATAGAGGTAGATAGTAATGATACCATTTTGTCTTCATTAGACATGTGAATAACACTTTCTTGGGGAGGAAACCAAACCACAAACTTGACATTCCCTCCACTGGTTGGGTTATTCAGATCTACAGATTTTAAGTTGTATTTGGTCAATATTTATGAGTAGGATGGTTGGGTCATTTAGTAGATGTGCGTTTAGATTTTTGAGTAAATCTCAAGCTGTTTTCCAAAGTGGTTGTACCATATTACATCCCTACCAACAGTGTATGACTTGACTACCTGTCCCCCCACACATCCTCACCAATACTTGAAATATTTTTAACTTTGGATAGTCTAAAAGGCATGTAATTTGGGGCACCTGGGTGGCTCAGTCAGTTAAGTGTCCAGCTCTTGATTTCAGCTCAGGTCATGATCTCACGGTTTGTGGGTTTGAGTCCCATATCATGGTCCGTGCTGACAGCACAAAGCCTACTTGGTATTCTCTCTCTCCCCCCCCCACCCCTCTTCCCCCTCTCAAAGTAAATAAACTTAAAAATAGAAATAAATAAGAGGCATATAATTAGGTCTTGCTATGGTTTTGATCTGCATCTTTCTCATGAGTACTAATGTTCAGCATCTTTTCATGTTCTTATTTGCCATCCATATATTTTCTTTGGTAAAGAAACTGTTCAAGTTTTTCCTGTGTTTTACCTTTTTTTAAAAATTATTGTTATCATAGGGGCACCTGGGTGGCTCAGTCGGTTAAGCGGCCTACTTCGGCTCAGGTCATGATCTCGCGGTCCGTGAGTTTGAGCCCTGCATTGGGCTCTGTGCTGACAGCTCAGAGCCTGGAGCCTGTTTCAGATTCTGTGTCTCCCTCTCTCTCTGACCCTCCCCCGTTCATGCTCTGTCTCTCTCTCGGTCTCAAAAAAAGGTAAATAAACGTGAAAAAAAAATTAAAAAAAACATTATTGTTATCATCAAGTTTTGAGATTTCTTTAGACATTCTGGATACAGTCTTTTATCTGATATATAATTTGCAAATATTTTCTCCTAGTCTCCTGAGTCTTCTCTTTTCATTCCCTTTGTCTAGTTTTTGAAGAGTAGACATTCTTCATTTTGATGAAATTATATGTCATATATATGTAATAGTATATATATATATGTATATACATGTATGTATATATATAATAGTGTATATACATATACACATATGTATGTGTGTGTGTATGTATGTGTGTAAATATACATGATCTTTCAGTATCTCCTTTCCCTGATCAGTCTGCCGGAAGTTTATCTATTTGATTATCTTCTCTAATAATGGATTTTGTTTTCATTAATTTTTATCCATTGTTTTTCTGTTTTCTATTTCCTTGATTTCTACCCTGATCTTTAATCTTTATTATTTCTTTCTATTTGCTTATTATCCACTTCATTTGCTCTTCTTTTTCTACATCATAAGGTGGATGCTGAAGTTCTTGATTTTAGACAAAAGAAAAATGAAATCATATATATATGCAAAGATTATTACACAAATATTTATTAAAGTTTAATTTTTTTTTAAGTTTATTTATTTTGAGAGAGACAGAGATAGTGTGAATGGGGGAGAGGCAGAGAAAGAGAGGGAGACAGGTTTCGCACAGCATGGAGCCCAACACAGGGCTCAAACTCATGAAACCGTGAGATCATCACCTGAGCAGAAACCAAGAGTCAGATGCTCAACTCACTGAGCCATCCAGGTGCCCCAAGGCTTTATTTTTAATAGCCAACACCTGGAAACTACTCAAATGCTCATCATCATGTGGATAAATACATAACTTGTGCATACTTATATAATGGACTAGTACTCAGCAATAAAAAGAGAAGTGTTACATAAACTGTGTGGCTATATCTGAAAATAAGTACACTATTGAACGAAGCCAGGGAAAAAAAGGAAATACTATATGATGTCATGTATAAAAAATTATAGAAAATGCAAAGTAATTGATACTGACACAATAATAAGTAGAGAAATAACCCAGTGAAATAATAAGCAAAATATTTTAAGAGATATTATATAAATAAATACATATGTATGGCCAAGAAGCCTATGAAAAGATGGTCAATAATATTAGGCATCAGGAAAATTACAAACTAAAACCACAATGAGATACCACTACAAAGCCAACAATATGGCTAAGATTAAGAAGAGTGCCTTGATTTTAAGGTGCCTGGGTGGTTCAGTCAGTTAAGGATCTGACTCTTGGTTTCGGCTCAGGTCATGATCTCACGGTTCATGGATTTGAGCCCCATGTCAGGCTATGTGTTAACAGCGTAAAGCCTTCTTGGGATTCTCTCTCTACCCCTCCCATGCTCTCTCTCTCTCAAAATAAATAAATAAACTTTAAATAAAAAGAGTGATAACACAAAACATTGGCGAGGATGTGAAGAAGGTAGAATTTTAATACATTGCTGGAATAATTGCTGGAAAGTAAAAAGGGAAAACCATTTGAAAATTTGTTCGACACTTTCTTTAAAAAGTTAAAGATATATGATCCCTAGGACCCAGCAATTTCTCTCCTGAGTCTGTACCCCTAAAAAAGTATATGTCCACATAGTACATGAATATTCATAGCAGCTTTATTCAAAATAGATTAGAATTAGAAATAATCCCTCCCTTGCTCTGGAGACTCCAATTACATGTATATTTGATGTTTAAAGTTGTCTCACTGATGCTCTGCTCATTTTAGTTTTCAAATTTTTGAAAATTCTTTGCAAATTTCACTTTACATGGCTTCTATTCCTATGTCTTCAATTTCATTAATCTTTTTTTCTCCAATGTTTAAGCTGATGTATTTTTTATCTCAAATATTATAGTTTTCATCTTTAGAAGCTCAGTTTGGATCTTTTTTATGTCTTCTATTTCTCTAGTCTTCATGTGCAATCTTTCCTCCAGCTTCTTGAACTTATGGAATACTGTTATAATAACTCTTTTAATGTCTTGTCTACTAATTTTAACATCTGTATAATTCTTACATTGGTTTCAACTGATTGATTTTGCCCTCATTATGGGTCATACTTTCCTGCTTCCAAATGCTAATTGGGAATATTAATTCTGTTCATTTCTGAACGGATGTCTGATGTTGTAAATTTTACCTTTTGGATGCTGGGTATTTTTGTATTCCTGTAAGCATTCTTGAACCTCTGGGATGCAGTTGAATTACTTGCAAAACACTTCATCCCTTTCAGAACTTGCTTTTAAGCTTTGTTATGTACAACTAGAGCAATCTTTATTCAGGGGTTACCTTTGTCTCAATATTAAAGTGACATTTTCTTAGGACTTGAGGACTCTACCCAATGTCCCATGAATTATGAGGTTTTCCACTCTGCTTGGGAGGAACAGGAATTATTCTTGGCTTTGTGTGAATTCTTGGTACCATCTCTCTAATCTTTTCAGAGAGTTCTTTCCATGGACCTAGACAGTGTCCTTACGAACATGGACTGATCAGTACTCAGTTGAAGACTCCAGCAGGACTCTCTATGGATCTCTGATTCTCTGTCCTGCAGACTCTAACCACACAGACTCCTTTTTCTCTCTTATCCCATGGGACCACTGTACTCTGCCTAGGATCCCCCTCTCTGCACATTGACCAGAAACTCTCCCTGCAGCAAACTAGGGCAAGTGTAGGTCTCACTGCATTTGTTTTCTGTCCCTTAGGGCTCAGTGTCTTTCATTGCTTAATGACCAGAGTCTTGATAACCTTTGCACCAAGGTGGTATTTTGTTTAGTTTTTCAGGAAGGAAGGTAAATCTGGTCCCTGCTATTTAGACCTGCCTGGAAGCAGAAATCCCATCTAAGTCTAATTTTGCACCACTACTCAATGAGGTCTTTTGATGGGCAGTTTTTAATTTTGAATAAGTCCATTTTATTGACTTTTTTCTTTCCTTATTAGTTCTTTTTGTGTCATAATACAAAATTTTGCTTCTCTCGAGGCTATGAAAATTTTCTCCTGCATTTTCTCTAAAAATGTTATAGTCTTTAAGTTAATTTTTGTGTATGGTATGAGGTAAAGTTCAAGGATTATATTTTCCTGTGAATATCCAGTTGTTCCACCACACCCGTTGAAAAGCCTGTCCTTTCCCACATTGAATTACCCTGGAACCCAATCTCTCTGCCATGTTCGAAGTGAAATTATGTTTTCAGTCTCACCAGTCTCTCCTCCACACTGAGCTTCAAAATCTAGTTCTCTATAGCAAATATCTTCTCCTTTTAAAAAAAAATTACAAAATGTTCTGAGCACATGTTTTATACAAGACACTGCTAAGGTCTGTGAAGAATACAATAAAGTAAAATACAGTATCTCCTCTTCCAAGAAGTTCTCAATCTTATAAATAAGTAGGAAGTTACAATTGCACTTTGGTGTAAAAAAAAAAAAAAAAAAAGGTCAGGTGGTTGGTTGAGATGAGTCAAGAAAGAATTAAGTATAAAAATGGCCAAAAGCTTCTGGTTGGAAAATGGAAAAGAACATTGTGTTGGACATAATAATGGCTTCTGGAAATGTCCAAGTCTTAATCATTGCAACTGTGAATGTATTACCTTATGTGGCAAAAGGGGACTCTGTAAATTTGACTAAGTTAAGGATCTTGAGAAGGAGTGATGACGCTGGGTTCCCTGGGTGGGTACAGTATAATCACCAGGGTCCTTATAATATAAGAGAAAGCAGAAGACTGGAGACTCAGAGAAGGAAATATGACAATGGAAGCAGTAGTCAGAGTGATGGGATTTCTGGAAGGAGCCATGAGTCAAGGCTTAAAGGCAACTTCTAGAAGTTGAAAAAGGTAAGAGAACAGAAATTCCCTTAGAGTCTCCAGAAAGAATAGAACTCTACCAAAACCTTAATTTTAGTCCAGTGAGACCCAGTTTGGACTTCTGAATTTCAGACTATAAGATGATACATTTGTGTTTTTTTTAAACTACTAAGTTTGTAGTAATTATCACAGCAGTGCTAGGAAAGTAAAACAGGTATAGAATAGAAGGGTTGCTTTTTGTCCTAGTCTCAAGAGTGAGGTTGTTGGGGAGAACTTCCCACATGGAGGCTTCCTCATACAGTGGTGATCATCACCACTGTGCATAAAGGAGGTGCACAAAGGGCTAAATCCAAAGTGCCCATTACTTTGTCAGCCTCCATTGCTACAATAAATATTTTGGCTCAAAATGGTGGGTGGATTTTACGCAAACTTTTTGTATTTGTATTTTGTATCACTAGCTTCCTATGAATCAAAAAAGTTCACCATCCTCCATCCCCACCCACAGAGGGGACCCAAACTACACAAAGACTGAAGACAGGCAATGGCTTTACAAGACCTGGAGTCAGAAATGCTATAATATGTGTAACACCCGTAACGGAAAATCCTCTTTCCCTTTGTAAAATTTGTCTATTCTTCAAACTTCCTACTTATGTTCAGAAACATGAGCCTGAATATGCCCCAATAGAAGACTGGTTGTATAGGCCATATTTCTCTTTTGGCCATATTTCTCTTTTCTCGAAGAGATTTTTTTTCAGTCAAGTTCTTGTCATAATGCCTGGATACTTTTGTGTGTCCACATGAGGTTAAGTCAAAATCCTTCTGTATTAATGAAAATTCCTTAATAACCAGTATAAGTTATCTGTATATAGACCAAGAAAACACAAGTCCTTTGCCATATCACTTCATCACTCTCAGCAGTGGAGAACATAAAATGCAGAGAGCTGAGCAGTGGCCTTCCTATGGCCTTCCCTGGTGGGAACAGAGCCGCAGGACACATGGTTGTCACTCTGGGTTGTAAAAGTCCTCTCTGCATGTGGGGATCTGCACAGACAAGCAATGAGCTGAACGTGCACAAGCATTGTGTTGGATGAGAACCTTGCTCCTGGCTAAATAGCAAATAGCAGTACTCATTGTTGAGGCTAATCCCCACTCACTTGGCCTCTCTGTGAGAAATGAATAATGCTCCATAGCCTCATATGTCCAGGCATCATGCTGTATATCCAGGCAAGCCTAGGTGGAGACAATGGGCTTAACGATTGGATTGCTCCACTGTATTTATGGGGGGAGGGGACTTTCATAAGGTCCCTGTGAAGCAAGCCAAGACAAGAGTTTAAAATACCAGGTGAGACAAGATGTTCATGAGCAGAATTAAGTTTGCAGTGTCCTAAATCTCTTTGCTGAATTATTTTATTTATCAGATGGGTAATGCTTTCACATTCAGACTGTGTCTACATAGGATTAAAACAGTGGTAAAAATTTAAAGATTCAGATAACCAATTTTTCCTTTCTTGACCACATGATATCAAGGAATTGGTTTGGCTGACTTAATTTTCTTTATATTTATTTTAGTAGATTAGAGGAAGTCACTTCTTTCACTTTATCTAAGAAGGTTTCTATTTTGAAATGTTTTAATGTGCATTTATAGTATGTTCCCACTTTAAACACACACACACACACACACACACACACACACACACCCTTGTGCCATCTCTTCTTTTCATCTCCTGAGCTGGGAGATTCTCAAAAAGATAGGGGCTAAAACAATACTAGTATAATTGAGCTGTAATTATTCTACATTTTTTTATGGTATCATTTGGTTCTCGGAATACTGATATCAGATTTTCCACTTGTGAAGTTGCCAGTGAAATGGGGTATGGAGATTGGGAACAGAGTTTGAAGAAATCTGGCTTGGAGAAATACTGCAGGAGCATAAATCTCTTAGAAGCCTGTCGAGCTGGAGGATGCATGCTGATTCATGTGAATTGTGTTCATAAGGTAGGTGAGAACCCTTTTAGAGTAGGAGGAGTTCAAGGGAGTTTGGTCCTGTTAGATGGTTAGGCGAAAAGAATTTAATGCAGGAAAATTCTATGAACAAAAATAGTGAGTAATGGAGTCAAAGTTCAGGTGTTTTATTTTTTTTTTAAGTTTATTTATTTATTTTGAGAGAGAAGGAGAGGGAAGGGCAGAAAGAGAGGGAGATAGAGAATCCCAAGCAGGCTTCATGCTGGCAGCTCAGAGCCCTATGTGGAGTTTGATCTCATTGAACCGTGAGATCATGACCTGCACCGAAATCAAGAATTGGACATTTAACTGGCTGAGCCACCCGGGTGCCCCCCAGGTGGTTTTTTAGAACCATTTTGGCTTGAAATTAGGAAATCCAAGTGCAATGGGGCCTCTTTCCTGAGTGGCTAGAGAGTAACAAAAGATGTTCCAGTCTTAAACTGGGAAATGAAATTGATAAATAAATATTATAAAATCTAAGCCATTTACATTCAAGTGGCTCCAATATGCTTACTCTACACAAAAATGAATTATTTAGCACCTGAAATGTGCGAGACTTCAGGTAGACAATCCGAGTTCAGTAGTGGACAAGAAAGACATGGTTCTTATCATTAGTGAAGCTTAAAATTTAGAGACAAGACAAATGTGATAAGCTGAGGAATACCTTCCCCCACTCCCAAAAATGTCCACATCCTAATCCCTGGAATTTATAAATATGTTACCTTGCACAGTAAAAGGCACTTTGCAGATGTGATTAAGGTAAGGTTTTTTGTGATAGAAAGATTAGTCTGGATAATCTAGATAAGCCCAGTGTAATCTCCAGGGTCCTTATAAGAGGGAAGCAAGAGGACCAGAATCAGAGAGATGTGATAGCCAACCAGAGGCGGAAGCAGAGAGAAGATGCTACACCACTAGCAGATAGAAGGAGGGTCCATAAGCCAAGAAATGTAGTTGACCTTCAGCAGCTGTAAAAGGCAAGAAAACAGATTCTGCCCTGAAGCCTCCAGAGAGGCATGACTCTGCTGACACCTTGATTTGGGGCCAGTGGAACCCAGGTCAGATTTCCAATCTCCAGAACTGTAAGATAAGAAATTTGTTTTGTTTTAAACCATTACACTTGCGGTGATGTGTACACTAGCAATAGGAAAATAATACAAAAGGAAAAAAAAAAGAGCAAATAACCATTCTAAATGCCGCTTCATGATCATTGTTGAGGATGCCATGAAGGGAAAGCACAGAGAGTCAGCAGAAAGCTAACAGAGTCCTAATCTAAAGCAGGCTGAGAGTGGACCTACCTCAATTTCGTGTCTTCTGGAGGAGACAGGAGGAGTACATTGATCAGGAGAAGATGGGGAGTGAGAGGAAGCACCCAGAACCACCTCGGCCAGGCCCCAGTGCCTCAAGGAGTTTGACACACTGGAGGCAAGGCCGGGAGGGAGGGGGGATGGGAAGATGGCTGTAGCACAGTGAATAAGGGGACAGTCCCTGAAGGAGCATCAAGACGGGGGCAGATTCTGAAGGGCTTGGTAGACTACAGTGAGTTTAGATTTTATCCCAAAGGGAGAAGGTGGCCCCTGAAGGGTCATAATAAATGGATGCTAAGATCAGATTCAGGTTTTTGGGAGTTCACTCTGGCTCTGTGGGGGGAATGGTTTTGAGGAAGAAAGAGGGCAAGGGGAGAAGCCAGGTGAAGACTGTTGCAATCGTCAGAGGGAGGAATGATTGTAGCAGCTTAGACCAGCATGGTGATAATGGGAGAAAGGAAGCAGATACATTTTGGAAGTAGAATCTACGGGACTTGGGTATTGATTGATTTAACCAGTAATTTTTTTTAAAGTTGTGATTAGTATTTCTTTACATGATTATATCACAATTCCATTCTCTTATCAATGAACACTTGGGATTTGTCCAGTTTGGGGCTATTCTGAGTAACACTGCTATCAATATTCCTGTATAACTCTTATTATGAACATATCATTTTATTTCTCTAAGAGGGAAACCACTGGATTACAGGGGAAGCATATATTTAACCTTTTAAGAAATTACTACACTGTTTTCCAAAGTGGAAAATCCCTTTGGTGATTTGTTGGACTGTGTCAGGCACATTCCCTCCAAATAAAGAACAATATGCTGAGTTCTTTAAACATGTCCCTATGTTTTGAGTGTTGAGAAATATAAAGAGGTGGAGATAAGCCCATAGTTCTGTTTGCACATCTCCTGAATGATAGAATCCCTTGGTTCCTTGGGTAGAAGAGAGGTGTGTGTGGAGAAAGTTTCTTAAATTGCTACCAAATCATTCTGGGGAGTGTTTTGCTTACAAACTTGTGGAGACCATGTTTCACCAAAGCAAATAACACGATTGGATCAGAGACTGAAACTTCAGAAGCTAATTGCTCTTAGACTATTTCAGATAGGGAAACGGAGGCCCTTAGTCAGTGGAACAGAAGTCTGGTCATAATCTATGCCGTGGCCTCCTGTATGTGCCAGCTCTCTTCTTCAGAACCTCCCCACTCCTGTTTTAGCCTCCAAAGTTGCAGGTTGAGGCAAAGACCTCTCCCTTCTCACCACTCATCACTCACTAAACAGAATCCTTTATGTCAATTGTTTCTCAAGTCCTCCCTCCAAAAAGGAAAGTGTTCCAGCTGGAGGTATGATCAAAACCAGGATCTTGAGCATCAGAGAAGGTACCAACCAGAAAGGACACAGGGATGGATGAGCAGGCTTAATCCTGGACTGTCTCAGGCAAAGAGCATGTACCACCATTGGTTTGGAGATCCAAACCAACCTGCATAGTAAAACAAATAAAAGAAAAACTACAGAAAGAATAAATAGAGCTGAATAGATAGAACCCTAAAGCCAAACAGACTATGAGATTTGAGAAGAAATCTATAAGAGAATGATGATCTTAGACAGTTTGGGCTCATAAGAAAATTGAAGAGGCAAGGAATGCCTTGCTGGTATATAAATGGATTCTTTTTTGATTGATTCATCTCTTACCTAGGGAGTAAGAAATCCTTGGATTTAGGGAAAAGGGTGCAGTGGTGCCTTCTGCACCTACCAAAGGATGTATCCACCCAAAACATCTGGGTGGGACTTTGCTTCAAAAAGGGTCCTTGAAGATGTAATTAAGTCAAGGATCTCAAGATAAGATCATCCTGGATTATCCAGATGGGCCCAAATCCTTTGACAAGCATCCCTGCAAGAGAAAGGCAGAGGGGGAAGAAAAGGCTATGTGAGAACAGAGACAAAGATTGGAGTTCTGCAGCTACAAGTCAGGGAATACCTGGAGACACCAGAAGCCAGAAGAAGCAAGAGAAGATTCTCCCTTAGACTCTTTAGAGGCAGTTTGATCCTGCCGACATACTGATTTCAGACTTCTGGCCCCCAGAATAGCGAGCGAATCCATTTCTGTTGTTTTTAAGCCACCTGGCTTGGGGTTGTTACACAGCCACAGGAAGTTCATATAGGGTGGAAGGGAGATTCTTGTTCAGCAGGCCTGAGGGTGGAGTGGAGGAGACACTGTGTATGTTAGTGTGGAAAGATGGAACTGGGTGTGAATGGCCGTGAATTTCCTGTTAAGTCCAGGCAGAATAGAATCTAAGGGGAAGTGATCTATGTAGCTAGCTCCTCATAGAGGGCCACAGCTGGGGCACCTCCAGGACAGATTTCTCATGCTGCTTTTATATTATCCACCCAGTTTGAAAACATAATCCAGTAAGAGATCGGGAGAAAGTTACTTCCTCCCTCTCTCCTGCAGGTTCCATAAATACATGCAACTTCTTCATTTAGTTCAGCCTCATTACCAGTAGAGCAAGCCACACAATTCCGTTCTTTTAATCATTTTTCTCATTATTTTTTGTTCTCTGTTCTAGTTGTCTCATATTTCTTCACTTCTGTCAACCAGTCCCTTGGTTATACATTTTTCTTGTCATTCGCCTTAGAAAAACAAAACTAAACAGCATAATTAGTAGTGCTTGTATGAAAGATGTGACTTTTTAGGGGGGGAAAAGGTGCTATTAATTGCTGATTCACGTTGTAAACATCTTCAACTCCTTTGAGTGTACTGAATTTCTGGTTCCCACGGGGCCTTTCACGAGGTCCTCAGAGCTCTGGCTGTCAAGAAGCGGTGACTCAGGCATGACTGTACAGAGCGGTCTGGATGCAGGGATGCGTGGCTAAGACTAGGGTCACATCACACGAGACTTTGTGTTGAGGAGAGAAGCCCATGCTCGTCATCTAAAGCTCTACCAAAGTGGGTGCCTTGGTTTAAAATTTTAAACCCAGGATTTTAAAAAGGAGAGTATCTAATCCTGAAAAAAAATAGCAACTCTATTTGAAATATAATTTCTTTAATCAAGCAGCACTTAATGTTTGTGTATGATTTTCCTCCATGAAGCCTAAGGAGGAAAACCTTCCTAAACCTTGTTCTTGAACATCACCCTGCAGCATCAGGAAATTAGACTGTTAAATTTGATGCAACTTTAATTGAATTGGGAGAAGTAGTATGAGGGGGTGGCTAAGAGCCTGAACTTTCGGTTGAGATAGATCTCTGTTTTCAAGTGCAAGCATCAGAGCATCAAATGATTTGAAATTCATGCAGGTACCAGGAACACCATAACTGCTCATAAAATGTATTCATTTTAACCATATTGGGTGGGTTTTTTTCCACCACATGATGCGGAAGTGAGAGCCACCCCTTTTTCCTCCTTTTGGAGTCATTCTCAAATTCTCTGGTTTCGACACTTCAGAAAAATTGGGGTGGGGTCTCAGCAGTGCTTCCCGGGCTCTCCGCCACAGCCCTCACCAATCCACCCAGAGGCACGTGCCCTGCCTCCTCTGTGCCAGCGTTGGGACGTCAGGCTCTTGGCCGAGATTCCCAAGTGTGGCCATGTATCCAGCCTCTCCACAAACACATGCAGCCAACCCTATTCAAGAGCCTCCTACCCTGGTGCAAGCCCCTCACCCCCTTGGGGCCTGGAACAGCCCAGCCTCCTGCCTTTGGATTCAGTCCCCTCAACTTTGGGAAATCCAGCCCTGGGGCATCAGGGGCCTGCACGTGGAGGGATGAAAGCTTCTCAATTCTCTCCCGGATTGAGGGAAGTGTAAGCCACTGGGTACAAATCCCACCCGGGCCACCTTTCTAAGAGGAATAAAGAGAAAAGGTCCTTTACTCTTTCTCAGATGGCCTACAATGAGAAAACATGGCTTGATTAGTGTCTTGTCTTGGCACATTAGCACTCCAGTCTTCATTGGAGAGCCTACTTTGTCAGGTACTTGCCAGCCTGGACTAGCAAGCCACACACCTTCTGGGTTCAAGTCCTAGTCCACTACTTACTACCACTGCTTGCTACTCACTATTCTTGGAGTTCAGATTGCCAGGTAAAATACAGGATGCCAAATCGAATGCGAATGTCTAATAGGTAATTTTTGTAGTGCGAGCATGTCCCATATATCATATGCAAGATTTGGTTTTTTAGCAAAAAATATGAGAGCGTAATATATGGGACAGACTTACACGACAAGATTATCCTTTGTTATTCTGAAGTTCAAAATTAACTGGGTGTCCTGTATCTTTATTTGCTGAGTCTGGCAACTCTATCCTGGATAAGGCCCTTAAACCCTCTGAGCCTCAGTTTCCTCATCTGCAAAATGGAAATAAAAATAGTATTGTATTCTGAGTATCTCTGTCACAGAACTGTTACAAGAATTCAGTGAGTTAATATTTGGAAAGTGCTTAGAACAGGAGTTGGCAGATAACAGGCACTAATAAAGACTTGCTAAGTAAATAAATCTAACCAACCTCTTGTCAAGCTGTCTATACATGCTTTACATAAACAACTATCCCTTGTTCTACAAAAACACAATAATCATAGGTTCTGAGCAAGGCTATAGGGGAAGGGACTGGGTTCTTTCTCAGGGTACAGTAATTTCAATGATCTTCCCAGACTCCTTTTTCCCTCCCTGCAGTAGCCTCCACAGCTGATTTAGACGATTGTTTACATTACCTCACCCCATTCCTCCTGTTACCCCAGCGTCAGTAGAGAATGGGGTTTATTTTATGCCGGCAGGTGGTAGATGAAAGTACCAGGAGGAGGGCAGAGGATTTCTGGCTGCATTCTCCCTCTCCCTTGTCACCAGGACTATTCCTGTCACTCATGCCTCATAACTCTCAGGCCCCTATTCACCCTCACTCATCTCACCCCCTCCCCAAGCAAGCACTAGCACAAGAAGCTCATGCTGGACCAAATGCCCACAGGTCAACGTCTCTGTCTTCTTGTACAAGGCCTTAGAAAGAGGGCAGGGAGAAGGCGTGAGACAGGAAGAATTATGAAACGGGAAGGGTGCCTTCTCCACTCTGAAGGCCCTCCTGAGCCACGTTTCTTCAAGCCCCATGATTACTCTGATTCTCCTTCTTGTGACTACTGCATGTTCCTATTGCAAATCCAGACCACAGACCTTTTGCAAAGCCTCCAAGCTCAGACACAGGAGTCTCACAGAAACAACTCTCTAGGCAGTTGAGGTCACTTGGCTTCAGGGATCAAATCCATTTTATTCTGTATTTCTTGGTTTTGCTCACGATGGAGAACTAAAACCTGAAAGGAAAAAAAAAAAGGCTTGGATCAAGGAGATGAAGTCAACAAAGAAGCCAAAAGGCTATAAAACAAGAAACAAAACCATCTACCCAGAAAGAGAAGGTGACATCAATAGAAAAGGGGAAAAGAAAGCATATATCAGTCACTAAGTCCTCAAAGGAAAAAGACAGAGGACATTGAGACTCAGGTCCTGAGGAGTTCAAACGAACATGAGGTTCCAGCAATCCCTCCTCCAACAATTCACATCCCCAAACTCTGAGGGCTACATCCAGCCTTTATTTTGTAGTCTTTGACCTGAAGGAGACTGCTCCAACCTGCAGGAGACTCACTCAATGGTCTGTAGGTAGAGTCTCAGAGTCTCTGCCTCCTTGACCCAGAATCTATGATCCCACCGACAGTTCTTCAACAGGAAGAAGAGAGAGCATGGTGTCTCTGTGCTGCAGAAATTGACTCTCCTGTATTTCAATTATATATTGATATATAGCAAACCATCTCAAAGCCTAGATGCTCAAAAACAATTCATTCTCCCACAATTCTGCATGTTGTTTGGGCAATTCCTTGTGGTGGCACCAAGTGAACTGTGATGGTTGCTGTCACTTGGAGACTCTATTGAAACTCAACCAAGGCTGTTGGTAAATGACTTAGCCTTCTTCCAGTTAGGCCTCTCCACATGGCTGCCTCACAGATTGGTAGTTGGTTTCCAAAAAGAACATAGCAAGAGGGAGAGCTCTAAGCAGAAGAAAGTAGAAAATTCCAGGCCAAGCAAGAGCTGGTCCCAGAACTGGCACAGTATCACTTCCATAATATTCAGTTGGTTAAGGTAGTTATAGACTCCATCCAGAGTCAACTGAGAGGGGACTACACAGAGGCATGAATCTTGGAAGACACAGTTCATGGGAGTCATCAAAGGAACAGTCTACCACATCTGTTCTGTAAGTTCCATAGTACCTCCAAATAATACTCTGCCTCATGTCTACCATTCAGGTGAACACATATTTATTGAATACTTTCAGTATTCAAGTCACTATATTAAGTTCTTTTTTTTTTAACTGGGTGGCGGTTCTTGTTTCTACCTTTATTTAAGGATCTCACAGTTGAAACGGAACAAACACACAGGTACACAAATTCCAGTGGAAGGTACACTATGAATCCTTGCTACATAAATAAATCTAAAAAGAAGAGGATTTAGTGGAGGAGAAAATTATTCTGAGCTACAGGATTATGAGAAAGTTTCATGGAAAACTGCTGGGAATGTGCTTTAGAAATTGTAAACCACAATTTTAACATTCTAAGATATTACCATTATTGTTACAAAGCTTTTGCCTCATCAAAAACTATAAGATCTTCTGCCTACCCTAAGTCTAGCAGGCCACCTGTTTACATCTTAAGTGTTTGCTGGTGAAGTCAGTGACTTTGGATAGGTTACCTAACCTCTCTGTGCCTCAATGGCATGACCTTAAAGGTTTTGATGATTTAGTATATTTGAGGTTTTTCTTTTTTTAATGTTTATTTATTTATTTTGAGAGAGAGAGTACAAATGGGGGAGGGGCAGAGCGAGAGAGGGAAAGAGAGAATCTCAAGCAGGTTCCACACTGTCAGCACAGAGCCCAACACAGGGCTCGATCTCACAAACTGTGAGATCATTAGCTGAGCCAAAATCAAGAGTCAGACACTTAATCAACCAAGCCACCCTGGCGCCCCTATTTGAGGTTTTTAAAACAGTTCTTGGCATACACAAAAAATGTTCAATAAGTGTTAATCATTGGTAATTATGATGGACTGAATAATGCCTCTTCCTGAAAGATGTCCTCCTTCACAGGAATCTGCAATGATATTACCTTACATGGCAAACAAGACTGTACTGAGATGATTAAGGAACTTGAGATGGGGGAAGGCATCCAGGACTATCCAGGTGAGCCAGTGTAATCACAAGGACCCATATAAAGGGGAGGCAGGAGGATCAGAGTCAGAGAAGGTGATGTGATGATGGAAGTAGAGGTCAAAGACATGCAGGGTCATTGACCAAGGAATGCTAACAGCCTGTAGAAGCTAGAAAAGGCAAGGACAGATTCTTTCCTAGAACCTCCAGGAGAAACACAGCCTTGC
The DNA here is from genome assembly GCF_018350175.1 of Felis catus. Classification (NCBI taxonomy): domain Eukaryota; kingdom Metazoa; phylum Chordata; class Mammalia; order Carnivora; family Felidae; genus Felis; species Felis catus. Next base: position 190,091,422 of record NC_058375.1, read on the forward strand.
TGACTCATTTTGGACTTCTAACCTCCATAACTATAAAATAATTATGCTGTGTTGTTTTTACCCAGTAAGTTTTTGGCAATTTGGTAATTTGGTACAGCAGCAAATAGAAAGTTAATGCCATGATGACGATGATGATGATGACAATAATCTGAAAGCCAGGACCTCCTACACACAGTCAAGAAGCCGAACCTAACCGACAAAAGCAACGTGTGCTGTCCAGTCCTAGAGAAAGATATTGGAGCTTGGTAAAAATGAAGTAATTCTCTGTGCATCTTATTCAATCAAGCTGTCACCGTTTTTTGCTTTCTAGATTTCAAACATCAAAACAATGCTAACTACTTTGCATTTATATTTCATGACTTGTTTTTGAGCATTTTCATTAATATTTTATTATGAAGTCATGAGTTTTACTTTAATTATATATTTTGTGAAGGTTTTCAGCATAAATATGATTTTCTCATGTATTGGGGCTCTTTGGGGGTTCTTCTCCCTTTTGGGCAACACATCCCTAAGCATCTTATAGCAGGCAAAGATGAGAGGTGCTCAACATTCTGAAATTACTAACAACTCACTTCTGCATGGCACTTTATAGTTTACATAGTTCTTGTGTCAGCCTCATCTCATTTTACCCTTGCAACATTCCTGTGAGAGGAAAACTAGCCTTGGGAAGGTTGAGAATGAATTATGGAAGTGGCATAGATAGTAAGTAGTAGAGCCAGGTTTTTATGCAAGCTTCTTGACTCTCTGATCACTACCCTGAGAGATATTTTCAAAGGTTTTTAGGAGAAATTTCAGAGGTTTGTCTATTTTGAAAATGAGGCTTCCTATCTTTCCCTGCTTCTCCCCCACTACGGATTTACATTGCAAGGGTCTAAAATGTTCCAGATGTGAAGATACATTCATGACATGCAATGCAGCTGTCATGGCAAGTCCAAGTTTAAACACTGGCCCTTTAACACATGTGTATTCCCGTGATCAAAAGCGAGGCATTGGAGGTTGAGTGCTAAATATTTTTGAACACTATCAATAGAAGACACATTGCTTCAGAAGTTGGAGATATGAGTGAGGGCTGTGGAGTGAGAGAAGATCTTTTTTGCTGACAGCCATTCTTTCCAAAACTATTGTAAGTTTGGTTTTAATCTAGTAAGCCAAAAACCTAAAATGTTGAATAAGAAACTTGGTTGTGGCCTTTCAATATATTTCCTAGTAAAGGGAATCTGAATTCAGGTATCAGATCCTTGGATTTAGGAATGAAAGGGGATCTCGACTACCATTAAGAATACTGTGAGCAATGCTGGAGATGCTTTCGGATTTTGTGTTGCAGTCCTCACTCAGCCTATCATATCATATCACCTTTGAAGACAATTGTGCAGATAAGGATTAAACAATAAAGAAATATAGAGGAGCCTGCAGGAATCCTAAATAGCCTGTCACAAAATATGAACAGACTTGGAGACATTCCCCCCAGAGGAATTAGACACCTTTAAATAATGGAGAAAATGAAATCTCACTCCTTCCATGAAGGTCTTTCATTGACCTGGACCAGATACAACTTCTTCCAATTAAGAAGTTCCACCTAACACCTAAATTCCAGCACGTTTAGAGCTGAAATGGGATCTAGAAGTTACCTATGGGGAATAATTTACCAGCTGGCTGAATGCAAAATCAAGATTAATTTAAAAACCCAATAACTTTATTATAAATTGGCAAAAACCAATTTGAAAATACAGAGGAGAAAATCCCATTCACAACAGGAACCAAAGGTATAAAACCTAGCAATAAATCGAATGAGAATGTGCAAGACCTATGTAAGTAAAACTAAAGCTCTACTGAAGGATATAAGAAAGAGCCGAATAAATAGAGAATTATGCTTTGTTCCTAGATGGAAATGCTGAAAATTTTAAAGATTTCATTATTCCCAAATGAATCCATAAATTCCATGTGATTTCAATCAAAATTCCACTGAGCTTTCACAAAACTTGATAAGTTTGTTTTATTTTTTCATTATTTAAACTTATTTGAGAAGCTTATTTTAAAATACATGTAAATATGGACAAAATTAACTATGACCTTTTTTAAAAAAACAACAACGAAGAAAAGAGGCATTACTTTAACAGATTGCAAAACATACTATAAGTCTATAACTATTTAGAGTGTGGTTTTTAGCATAGAAATGAATTTTTTAAATCAGTGAGATAGCGTAAGAGTATAGAAAGAGGGGTGCCTGGGTGGCTCAGTCAGTTAGGTGTTGGACTTGGCTGGATTCGTGGGTTTGGCCCTGCATCAGGGTCTGTGCTGACAGCTCAGAGTCCGGAGCTTGCTTCAGATTCCGTGTTTCCCTCTCCCTCTGTGCCCCTCCTGCACTGTGCATGTGTTCTCTCTCTCTCTATCTCTCTCTCTCTCTCTCTCTCTCTCTCTCTCTCTCAAAAATAAGTAAATAAACAAATAAACAAACATTTTTAAAACAGAGTATAGAAAAAGAATCATGTATCTGTAGGAATTTAGTACATGATAAATGTGGTATTTAAAATTAATGGGTATAAGTTATTATTGCATGTTGCAGCAAGTAACAGACACCTGAAAAATAGTGGCTTAATCAGAGATTTATTTCCTCACATAGCAAGTAGAGCCTTGGGAGATCTACGTTCCCTTCAGCTTTCCATTCCAGCCTCCTTATCACGTACTGTTACCACTGTGCTGGTTGCCTCATGGGCAACTGGCTGCCCATCCTCTAATCTCATGTTCCTATTTTCAGCAAGAACAAAAAGAAGAAACAAGGGATAATGGATGTGTCTTGAGATAAGGACTTTTCCATAAGTCGAAGTAGGCTTCTACTTCTGTCTCAGTGTCAGAACTCTGTCACCATCGCTCTAGCTTCAAGGGAGGCCATGATATACAGGTCCTTAGCTGAGCACAATGACACCAAAAGTGAAGCAAAACAAAACAAAACAACAAACCCCCAAACCCAAAAAACCTATTTTTTTTTCCATAAAGAAGAAAGGAAGGCTAGCTAGGTAGGTATTTAGAGGTGTCTCCTCTACAGGGCCAGCCCAGTGGGTATGAGGCTGATGTAGTCACACAGGACCCCATGCTTGGTTTTATGTTCTGTTATAGCCATCTTGAAATCCTTAATAACTTTATCCTCAAATTTGTGCTTTGTAAGTGAAGTCCAATGGGACAATGGGGCATGTGATGAGTCCAGGAGGTATGTGCAATATGCATGTTCATAGTCTTATTGTCCCTTTTTGCACACAACATTCATGGCACCCCACAAGGAAAGAATTTTGGTGGATTCATGATGCATGGAAGCTCAGTGAGACTCAAAGCATATACAAAGTAAGTATGTTACATCCCTGAGTAAATGGGGGCACTGACTGCCCTGAGAGGCTGTGCTGCTTTCCATTTAAGTCAGAACTTGCTTCAAATACAGAAAGAAAGTAATGGCATTCTAAGAAAAATCAGTAACTTAGGAGCTCTATCATGCCCTTTCTTAGGTTACTGCCCTGCCTTAACCAACCACCTAAGCTGAAAATGATGATGTACAGCAAAGGAAAACAGGGCAACCTGTAATTCCTTTTCCTTACAGTCATTCCTTACTCATCAGTAAATTAAAGGTAGAGAGTACTTATAGAATGTGTGTGTATCAAAAACTGACATAAAAACAGCTGAATTAGTTTTGTACAATGTTCTCACTTTTCTAGTAAGAATAAAATAGATATGCATATATAAACCACAATATACAAATTGTTTAATTTCAGTGATTATGTATACAAGTTATGCACAGGACTATCAGTATGTCAGAACTATTCACATGATCAGAAAAGACCTGAAGCCCTAAACTCTCACTTTTGGATAATGAAATCTCTGTTTAATTACTTGTGACTACAAAGCTATCCAAGCAGAGACTTCAGTGACCACACATGACAAAGAATACAGACCCTACATAATTAGTTCATAAATGTCACTAAACAAACAACAAATACAACAGCAAAGAATAATAATAACAAATCTGGGGAGTGAGGTAAGAGAATCAGATTTTCAGAATTGGCATATTATATTATGTAAGCTGTCTAGTTTTCAACAAAAAATATGAAACATACAAAGAAACAAAAAAATTGTAACCCATACATGGAAAGGGAAAAACAATAGAATCTGTCCTTCAGTAAGCATAGACTTTAGAATTACCAAAGACTTTGCATCATCTCTTTTAAATATATCCAAAAAACCTAAACGAAGCCATGTTTAAAGACCTAAAGGGAATTGTGAGAATGATATCTCACCAAATAGAAAATATAAGTATAGAAATAAAAAAATATATGAAAAAGGAACCAAAAAGGAATTCTGGAATTGAAAACGACAATAACTGAAATAAAAGATTCATGAGAGGGGTTCAACAGCAGACCTGGGTAGGCAGAAAAAAAATCAGTGACCTTGATAATACATTAATTGAGATTATCTAGTCCAAGGAAAAAAGCAGTAGAAAGATGAAATAATTTTTTAAAGAACAGAGTCTCAGACACATGTGGGAAATCACCAAACATACTACCACATGCATGATAGGAGTCCCAAAGGGAGAATAGAGAAAGTAGCAGAAAGATATTTGAATAATAATGCCTGAAAACTGCTTACATTTAATAAGAAACATTAACTACATATTTAAGAATTTATGATAAACTCCAAGTTGTATAAACTCAAAGAGATTCACATCATACTCAAACTCTCTAATGCCAAAGGCAAAGAAAAAATCATGAGAGCAACAAGAGAGTAGGAATTCATCACATACAAGAAATCCTCCATAAGATCAATAGCCAATTTTCATCCGATACCGTGGAAGCTAGAAAGTAATGCGATGATATATTTGAAGTTCCAAAAGAAAAATGGTGTCAATCAAGAAATCTACATCCTGCAAAACTATCCTTTGAAGAAGTAATTAAAACATTCCCAAATAAACAAAAACTGAGACAGTATTAATGTATTTTCTAATTTGTAACACTTTTTTTCCCTCCTGCCTAATTTAATTGACAACTGCATAAAGCAATACTTATAAATCTGTGCTGATAGATACACAGTGTATAAAGATGTCATTTTTATAACAATAACAGCACAAAGTAGTTATATAACAACAATGTTTTTGTACACTACTAAAATTAAGTTGGTATTAATCTGAACTAGATTTTTAAAAATTAAGATATTAATTACAATCCCCAGGGCAACCATCAAGAAAACAATCCAAAAATATATACTAAAAGAAATGACAGGAGAATTAAAATAATACACTTAAAAATATCATTTAATACAAAAGAAGTCAGAAATGTAGTAAGAGAGGAACAAAAAAATATACATATAGATATACAGAAAACAAATAGCAAAATGGTAGGTATAAATCCTACCTATATTAATTTTCTCAGGTCACCATAAGAAAATACTATTGTATACATGGTTTAAACAACAGACATTTATTTTCTCTGAGTTCTGGAAACTAAAAGTTCAAGATCAGATTGCCAGCAGAGTTGGATTCTGGTGAGGCCTTTTTTCCCGGCTTGTAGATGGCCACCTTCTTGCTGTGTCTTCACATGGCCCTTTCTCTGTGAAAGACTGAGAGATCTCTGATGTCTTTTTCTCTTCTTATAAGGACACCAGTACTACTGGATAAGGGCCCCACCCTTATGACATCATTTAACCTTAATTATCTCCTTTAAGGTTCTTTATCCAAGCATAGTCATATGGGGGATCTAGGCTTCAACATATGAATTTTGGAGGGACATGATTCAGTCAATAAAACCATCTTAGTAATTACAGTAAATGTAAATGGAATAAGTATTCCAATCAAAAGGAAATTATTGGCAGAATACATTAAAGAAAACATGTTTCAACTATATACTATCTACAAAAGACATACTTTAGATTCAAAGACACAAATAGATTGAAAGTAAAATAATGGAAAAAGATATTTATTCCACATCAAAATGGAGCTGGAATGGCTGTACCAACATCAGATAAAATATACTTGAAGACAAAAGTTATTGCTAAAGAAAAAGAAAGGTATTTTATAATGATAAAAGTGTAAACCCATCAAGAAAAAGAGCATTTATGTAATAATATATATATATGATAAAAAAATATATATATGATAGATATGTGAATAAATATATAATACCATATATATGTGCACCTTGTATAAGTATTACATATTATAAACATTATACATATATTGTATAATATATAAATATTACCTATATTATACACATATATAATATAAAAAATATATACATGGTGAAAAACAGAGCGCCCAAAATACATGAAGAAAAGACTGGCAAAATTAAAGGGAGAAATAGACAATTCGATAATAATAATAATGGGAAACTTCAATATATCACTTCCAATAATAAATAGAACAACTAGCCAAAGGTTAATAAGGAAATAGACTTGAATAGCTCTATAAAAAAAATAGCTCTAGATTTAACAGACACTTATAGGAAATTCCACTCAACAATGGCAGAATACATATTCTTTTCAAGTGTAGATGGAACATTCTCTTGGACAAGCTGTATGTTAGGTCATAGGAGTGTCAATAAATTTAAAAGTATTGAAATATTTCAAAGTATGTATTTCCCAATCACAACAGAAGGAGATTAAAACTCAATAACAGAAAAAACTTTGGGAATTCACAAATATGTGGAAATGAAACAAAACATTCCCAGTAACAAATGTGTCAAAGAAAAAAACACACACACAAGTGAGATCATAAAATACTTTGAGATGAATAACAATGAAAACAAACATAACAAAATTTATGGGATGCAGATACAGCAGTGGAGAACTGTTGCTCTATCTGCATTGTTTGAAATTTGTAAGAATGCTTTCAAGTGCAATAATATAATTTTTTAAAATCTCTAATTGTGAAAACCTTGATGAATCTTTATTTAACAGTTAGAGACACAGTTGCCCAGAAATGTTGAACAACTTTTCCAGTCACATTGTTAGTCAGTGGAAACTCAATAAAACCAGGGACTCCAAGTTCCTGCAATATTTGTGGACCCGTCCTTCATCCCTTCTCCATCCCTTCTCCATCACAGTTCTAATATTCAAATAATTTTTTTCATAACTGCCATAGTTGATGATGCATTGACTTTATCTAATCCACTAGAGTATTAGTTCGTAAAATGTGAAGACCTCTTTATTTCTCTGGATGCATTAACATGGCATTTTAAATAGTAATTGGGTACTCATTATATTGCAGGCACAAGGCTAGTCAGTAGAGATAAAGGTGAACAAGGCACAGTCCCCTCCATGGAGGGGGTCAGTCATAATCTAGTAGCTGCTAAATAAATTCCTAGTTGATTAAGTAAATGGATGGTGAAAACTACAAGTGGATAGTCCTGCCTGCCTACTTAAGAGCACTTGCTAGATTTACTGGAATACTTTTATTTATTTTTTAATGTTTTTTATTTTTACTTTTGAGAGAGAGAGAGAGAGAAAGAGCATGAGTGGGGGAGGGGCAGGGAGAGCGAGGGACAGAGGATCTGAAGCAGGCTCCATGCTAACAGCACAGAGCCTGATGCGGGGCTGGAACCCACAAACCACAAGATCGTGACCTTCACCAAAGTAGGATGTTCAACTGTCTGAGCCATCCAGGCACCCCCTGAAATACTGGATTGCAAGTAACTTGTTCTGCGAGTGTTCCACAAGACGAGTAAACATTTCTAATAAATTTTAACTTGATAAATGAGAATCGTCTTGTGATATGAGTAGTTCGCGATGCCAGGTGTCACATGATCACAACTGAGCCAATGGTTCTTAAATTTGCTTTGATATACAAGTGCTTTGGATTACAAGCATGCTTCTGGAACAAATCATGCTCACAAACCAAGGTTTTACTGTACTTTCAAATGTATGAGAAAGTTCAGAATAAAGAATTAATTAGACACTAATTTTTCCAACAATATATTGAAACCACTAGCGACCATTCCAAACATGCCTTGTTTTAGACCAAAAAAAAAAAAAAAAAAACTCTAAAATAGGATTGATGAAAACCTTTACTATCCAGATAGGTAATTTCTACTGACAAATGAAATCATATGCTTCCAAGTGGGTAGATACTATGGGATATTTCCTGTGTTTTGAAAAATAAACCTAAAAGAGACTGATTTTTTAAATGCTGACAGTAGCAACAGAAAATGCATCCCTAGTTTAGAAGATAAATTCAATTACAGATGCAATGTTAAACACACACACACACACACACACACACACACAGAAAGAACCCCATAAGAAATGGATTATACTTCAGACTGGAGTGGTCAGGTTCAAGTCTCTCTAAAGAGCAGTTGGATCTGGACCTTTCCTAGCTCGGCCACCACCAGACACACACGTCCTGATGGTAGGGATTGTGCCAAGGTTCTGTGGTGCTGTGAGACCATGATTATTATCCTCTGTGGGCCGTGAATGTCAGCCTTCTGCAAAATGTAGCTCTGGAAAGATTCTGCACAGTTGCTTTCAGAGGTCCCTCTGTCTCTTGATGCTTGGTGGAAATCTTTCCCTAAGCAAGAAGAAGAAACACTCTGTTACTGACAAGCTCAGTGACAAAAGATAAGGCTAAGGAGGTGGGAGAAGTGTTCATGGGTGACAAGAGGCTTCAGAAAAGGGATCTAGAGTCAGTGAGTCTGGAGACAAATGGTCTAAAGAAGCATTTCCAGGGCTTCAGAATTGATGCTCCAAGTCACCGAATTCACACTTTTAGAACTTGCTAATAAACATTTAGTGACAGGACAGGATACGTTATGCTGCAGTAGAAAGCAACCCCAAAAGTCTAACTGGGTTATAATAACAAAGTTCTATTTCTTGTTCATGCAACATGTTTATCACAGCTTGGCAGAAACCTCCACCGGCTGTAGAGTCCCAGGCTAATGGAGCTGCCACCATCTCAAGCACTGGTCACCGTGTCAGAGGAAAGATTGCTCTAGAGGATCTTGTTCTGATAATTACATGATCTGGCCCAGAGCAACACATATCACCTCCACTCACAACTCATTCCACAGAACTAGTCACATGATCCCACCCAATGTCAAGTGGGCAGGCAGTGCAATCCTACCATGTGCCCAAAGTAAGAGAGCCAGAAATATTTGGTGAACGGCATCTGTGACATTCACAGAAGTAACAGAAATGATCATCGAGACAGAACAGGAATTCCAGCCACTTTAGTAAACCTCTGCCTATATACCATCAAACCTTCATCAATAAGTTTCTAAATACCTACGATGTACCAGGGTCTGCATTACTAAACCCCCGACATTTATCCCGATATTTTGTGATTTTTTTTTTTCCTGTCCTGGCATTTTCAGCTCATCATTTACCTACCAGCAGGCAATTTAGAACATAACTTCTATGTCTCCGTTGATTGCAGAACCCACCATGTACATAAGCTGTGACTAAATAATCAGTTCGACTGAAAATTGAAGGTAAAGTAATTTCAGAACAGGTTCTGCTACAATGGAATATAGGACTTAACATGATTTGGAGTTTAATATCTGTAAAGACAGAGTTATGAACTCAAATGCCCGCAGGGACAGACAGGTAACATAAATGCATGAAGAGGTTAAACATAGGAGGACAGGAGTGACGGGGGCTAAGCTGAACTGGAGAGAATACGGCCTATCTAAAAGAAGCAGAGGCTCTCATCTGGATTCTTACATGAAATCTTGGTTTTGGATTTTGGCTAAAAAAAAATCTACAGCATACCTTTTAAATTACACTCTATGAACCAAAGAAAGCATGTCATAAGCAAGATTTCACCTGCGGGCTACCAATTTGCACTCTCTGCTGAAAAGGTATGGGTTATTAACATACGTCCCACAAGGCTGATTATTTCCTGTTTAGGTGCCACTTCCTATTAGGAGCTGGGGCTCCAGTTGTAGATGCCTGCCGTTGGGTTAATGATGGAAGGGACATCTGCAGTCACAGGTATGCAGTGTTTGGTTTGGATTATTGAATGAAAGTGTTGAGAGTACATGAGACTTAACCTTGATGAACTAATAGTCCTTCTATAGAAATACCACTCTGACAAATTTGAAGGATGTGTGTTAGCAATCCCTACTATTTCCTTTTAAACACAGGGAGTATTGACATATATTTTATTTGTTTTTTTTAATGTTTTTTTAATTTATTTTTGAGACAGAGAGAGACAGAGCATGAACGGGGGAGGGTCAGAGAGAGAGGGAGACACAGAATCCAAAGCAGGCTCCAGGCTCCGAGCTGTCAGCACAGAGCCCGACGTGGGGCTTGAACTCACGGACTGCGAGATCATGACCTGAGCCAAAGTCGGACGCTCAACCGACTGAGCCACCCAGGCGCCCTTTGAAATATATTTTAAAATAGATGACCGCATCCCATTCCAGGTAGTACGTAGCCTATCACTAAATTGTATTCTGATGAATTTATATCCCATCGAATGAACTTCCTTAAATATCAGCCACAGCACCAAGTTCCTCAGTATGTATGTGGAGTATTGTTCAGTGGTTTCAGGACATAGAATATGGAGCCAAATCCACTTTCGTTGGTGGTGGGATCTTAGGCAAGTGGCTCAGCTTCTCTGTGCCTCAATTTCCTTACCAGAAAAACAAGGATAATAATGGCACCTTCTTACCAGAGTTGCTATGAAGATTACATTAAGTCAATTATACGTGTAAATTGCTTAGAATCCAGACAGGCACAAAGTAAGCATTCAGGGAAAGTATTTTAGCCTAGTGTCTTAACTCTTCCTCATTAACTCACACACTCCTATGTTGTCATTCTTTGCTAGAGACAAAACACTTGATTTTCTTCCCCCAACAGACTCTGTCCTGGACAGCTATTCTTTGAGTGCTACGTGCAGTCTTCCCCAAACAGAGGACTATCTGTACGGCTACCATAAAATCTCACCACGATGCTCTCTCTGGTTGAGGTTGTCATTACCATCTCACAACATGGTCCTTGTCAGTACTTCTGAGAGAACCCAAAGCTTGCTCGCTTTTCTCAGCAGGAGACCCCCACACCCTGCTCCTCTGTAGACGCTTTAAAATGCACTCGAACACCGTAGACCAATCAGTTAGCAGAGTAAACAATAATTTCTTCACAGGGGACTCCTAAGGGATCTGTGGTGTTTTGATGATCTGCAGCCATGGAAACAGCAGATGAAGTGTTTGGGTCATTGGAATGCTTTTAACTCGTGCTTCCTGTGGCAGAGACTACTAATTGCTTCTCAGTATCCTTTATCCCCCCCTTTTTAGACATTTTTAGCTAAGCACATTGTTGCCCTACTAAAACATTTTCTCTTGAACTTAATGTTGCTATGTGAAAGTTTTGGCCAAAGAGCTATGGGCAGGAATGCTGTGAGCCTTCCAGGGATTCCTCTTAAAGGGAGAGTACTAATCCTTCCTTCAACCTTTTCTCTATCATGATATCTTGAATGTGGATATGATGGCTGGAACTTCAGCAGTTATTTTTAGGCTATGAGGTTTAAGGCAGCAGTTCTTAAAATGTGGAATGAGGACACACAGCATCCCCCAAACCCTTATTCAAGAAATTCCCAGGTTTCAGTTTCCTTTGCCAATCACATATTTATGTAAAACCTAGAATGTTCTCCTGAAACTTCAACCAAAACAATACATTGCAATAGATTCCATACAGTAGCAGATATTTGCTTCAAGGGAGCCAGATAGGGATTTTGTGTGTGTGTGTTTTATAAAGTTATTTTATTTTATTTTTTTATTTTTATTTTTATTTTTTTTCAATATATGAAATTTATTGACAAATTGGTTTCCATACAACACCCAGTGCTCATCCCAAAAGGTGCCCTTCTCAATACCCATCACCCACGCCCCCTCCCTCCCACCCCCCATCAGCCCTCAGTTTGTTCTCAGTTTCTAAGAGTCTCTTATGCTTTGGCTCTCTTCCACTCTAACCTCTTTCAGATAGGGATTTATAAATATGTAAACATGTTACTCTTCTCGCCAAATTTGTTTTAGAAAATATAATTATTTTTCATAAATCTGTGTTATTAGTGTTTACATGCAATGGGTTTATTGTCATTTAAAATGGATTAAATAAGTGTGCACAATAATTCTGTTTTAATTTATTGTTTTTTAATTTTTTCAATTTTATTTATTTTATTTTGAGAGAGAGACAGAGTGAGCAGGGGAGAGGCAGAGAGGGAGGGAGAGAGAGGGAGAAACCCAAGCAGGCTCCTTGTGGTCAGCACAGAGCCTGATGTGGGCTCAAAGTCACAACCATGAGATCACAACCTGAGCTGAAACCAAGAGTCGGATGTTCAACCGAATGAGCCACCAGGCACCCCTCAGTTTTAATTTCTAATAAACTAACCCACATAAGGAAAAGTTCCTTGGGGGCCTTAATAATTTTTAAGGGTATAAGGTGCCTGGGTGGCTCAGTCAGTTAAGTGTCTGACTTTGGGTCAGGTCACGATCTTGTGGTTTGTGGGTTTGAGCGCCGCGTCAGGCTCTGTGCTGACAGCTCAGAGCCTGGAGCTTGCTTCGGATTCTGTGTTTCCCTCTCTTTCTGCCCCTGTCCACTCGTGCTCTCTCTCTCTCACAAAAATAAATAAACATCAAAAAAAATTTTTAAGTAATAATTTATAAGGGCATAAAGGGGTCCTGAAAATAAAAAGCTTAAAAACTGGTCTAGTCGCACATTCTAGGCAGAAAGATGAGCTACAAAAAAGCCTGACTTAAAGTCAACTTCTTTTTATTTGAGCAAAGATTAAACTTTTATTATGCGTAAGTCATTATCATTAGAAGAATTTGTTACATCCAGCCAAACGGATATTTAACAGATACATTTACACTTTGTTATTTCATTTGAGACCCTGGCTAGGAATACAACAGAGCAATTAAAAGCTGAAGATGTTTTGAAAAACTCCCTTGGTTGAGAACACTAGTTTAAACAAGCCGGTGTGAAGCAGGCAGTCCTGGCCTATTTTGTACCTGAGATGTCACAAGTGTCTATTTGCAGATGCCACAGAAGCTCTGTATCCAGCTAGCCCTTCCTGACTGCTCAGCTCGTTTTCAGGGGACAGAGCTGGCTCCAGCGCCGGGTTCTGGTGTAGGCAGGTGGGGGCAGGCAGATGCTTCTGTCTGGAGGACGGGTTTGGTCACGTGGCTGCCCCAGTGCCCTTGGCCTAGGGCCAGGTGGGGTGGAGCAGAGGCTGTGCCCTGGGAAAGCTGCCCTCCGTCTCCAAGGCTTCTCGGCCGTGTTTCCTGCCTTCACAAAAGGCTCTCGGGAAACCCAGCAGCCGGTTGCTGCCAGGAAGTAAAGGACACACAGATTCTAGGGCCGTGGGAAAGGGGGTGAGCGAGGACAGGGAGGCCCTTCCATCTGAGCACACGCCTAAGGAGATCTGGGGAAAAAGAATAGCAGAAGCTTCCTGTGAAGTGAAACCCGCTTCCTGCACCGAAAGGAAGAGATTCTGGGCTGCCATATAAAGTATATATGTATATATCTTTTATAACAGAAGACCCCGCAAATGGGCTGGACTGGTTACAATCCACAGGGCTGAAACCCATCATTTCTAAAATTCAATTTGCCGCTAGAATTTTAACTTGAGTTTGTTGAACACTTAATAGAGGCCAAGCAGAATTTCTTCCATATATTTGCAAGCCTGTTTTAAGTAGTACATTTTAAATCATAACTCTCTTGAGAATAATATGGCGAATTTGCTTTCTTTTTTTTTTTTTTCAACGTTTTTTTATTTATTTTTGGGACAGAGAGAGACAGAACATGAACGGGGGAGGGGCAGAGAGACACAGACACAGTGTCTCCCTAGACACAGAATCGGAAACAGGCTCCAGGCTCTGAGCCATCAGCCCAGAGCCTGACGCGGGGCTCGAACTCACGGACCGCGAGATCGTGACCTGGCTGAAGTCGGACACAACCGACTGCGCCACCCAGGCACCCCTGAATTTGCTTTCTTATAGAGCCCATCTGAGAATACATCAGATTGCTGCATTTTTGTCCAGTCTAGACTTTCTTTCCTTTTGTTACTTTGCTGTGAATCCCTATAATAACATTGTGCTGGGACAGGGCTAGAAATGTTGTCCTATGGCCAGTTTGCTATTTTCAAAAGGAGTCCTCATGCTTCTGCAAGAGCTGTTTTGTGAGGTCCTTCAGAAAGTCTAATGGCAGGGTGCCTGGGTGGCTCAGGAGGTTAAGGGTCTGACTTCGGCTCAGGTCACGATCTCATGGTTTGTGAGTTCGAGCCCCACATCAGGCTCTGTGTTGACAGCTCGGAGCCTGGAACGTGCTTCAGATTCTGTGTCTTCCTCTCTCTCTACCCCTCCCCAGCTCTTTCTCCCTCTCTTTCAAAAATAAACATTAAAATCTTTTTTAAAATAAAAGAAGAAATTCTAATGGCTATAAGCAAATTATTTGAAAGAGATTATTTAAATTTTACATGGACAGGAATTAAATATCCAAGCATAATAAATGTCACTGATTAAGATTTTTATTCATATGGTGTAGTAGTGAAAAAAAGCATATAATGAGAATGCACTTTTAAAAATATTTTTTGTTTAATGTTTATCTATTTTTTTTTTTAATTTTTTTTTTCAACGTTTATTTATTTTTGGGACAGAGAGAGACAGAGCATGAACAGGCGAGGGGCAGAGAGAGAGGGAGACACAGAATCGGAAACAGGCTCCAGGCTCTGAGCCATCAGCCCAGAGCCTGACGCGGGGCTCGAACTCACGGACCGTGAGATCGTGACCTGGCTGAAGTCGGACGCTCAACCGACTGCGCCACCCAGGCGCCCCATTGTTTATCTATTTTTGAGAAAGAGAGAGAGACACACAGAGTGCGAGTGGGGAAGGGCAGAGAGAGACGGAGACACAGAATCTGAAGCAGGCTCTAGGATCTGAGGTATCAGCACAGAGCCTGACGTGGGGGCTCAATCTCACAAGCTATGAGATCATGACCTGAGCCAAAGCCGGACACTCATATGACTGAGCCACCCAGGCGCCCCTAAAAATATATTTAAATCATCAGTTCCCTCTATGGCTCCCCCAGAAAGGAGCTGCTTTGTTCCCATTGAAATGCAGCCATCACTCAATGGTAATGGAATGCATCACGGAGGGGTCAGTAAAGAACTCAGCCAGAGGGACACGTCCTTGTCTGAGTTAGATGCATCCCTCCAGGGTGTGCAGAGACCCCAAACTGGAGGGTCCCTCACTTGTCTCCAGCGTCTGAGCCAACTGTCAGATGATGATGTCTGCTCTGTTGGGTTGTATTGGTCACTAACCACGCATTCCCCCAACAGGCCCCAGGCCCCTGGACCCTGGAGTGCCTAAGACTTACAATGACACAGCAGTGACAGTGTGTGTGTGTGTGTGTGTGTGTGTGTGGTCCTGTGTCGTGCAGTAGATTGCAGAAACGCGGCTCCTAGGTTAAATGGGGGTGAGTCATGCCTCAGTCATGCCCTTTGGAAAGAACTTAAAGTTCCGGTGGCCTCTCACAATTGTTAAAGGAGGGATTGGAAAGGTCGTGGTAAGAACGTTTGTGATTAGAAAGAAACCTCCCGTATTACCTCTTACAAATGAGGGACGGAGGCCTGGAGAGGTGTGATGACCCACCTGTGTCCCACAATCAGTGGGAACAGAGCCAGCCTAGGGCCTGGTTCTCATGACTCTTACTGCTGTTCATTCCCTGTGCCCCACCACCAAAGTTAACCAGTAAACAATGAAGCACATTGGGATACATTGTGGATACTTTCTGTGTCCTTACAGCATTCGTTATCATTTATTAAAATCATCTAGTGCTCTATTTCCTCCACTAAACTGTGAGCTCCTTAATATAGGAATTTGGTTGTTTGTGTGTTTGTTTCCCCTGTGCCTAGCCCCACTTCCTTAACACACGGTGGGCACTTAATAACTTGGAGAAAAAAAAATCGTATTTATTTTGAATTTGTCCTGACCATTTTTACTTCAGCTCTTAAGGGGCTATACTGGGAAGATATACAGCTGACCCTTGAACAATGTGGGGATTAGGGGTGCCAGCCCCGTGAAGTCAACAATCTGTGTATAACTCTTGACTCCTCAAAAACGTAACTAATAACAGCCCACTGTTGTCAGGAAGACTTGCCAATAATATAATTAGTCGATTGACAAACATTTTATATGTTACATGTATTATTTACTTATTCTTACAATAAAGGAAGCTAGGGAAAAAATGTTATTAAGAAAATCAGAGGCACCTGAGTGGCTCAGTCAGTTACGTGTCTGACTTCGGCTCATTCGTGATCTCGCAGTTTGTGGGTTCAAGCCCTGCGTCAGGCTCTGTGCTGACAGCTCGGAGCCTGGAGCCTGCTCCAGATTCCGGGTCTCCCTCTCTCTCTGCCCCTTCCCTACTTGCGCTCTGTCTCTCTCCCTCTCTCTCTCTCAGATACACACTAAAAAATTTAAAAAATTAAAAGAATAAGAAAAAGAAAAGAAAATCATAGGGCAGAGAAAATACACTCACAGTACTGTATTTATCCAAAAAGATCCATATGTCAGTGTGCCCATGCCATTCAAACCCATGTTGTTCAAGAGTCTGCTCTTTTGGTTAATGTCCAGAGAAGGAAGCAGAAATTACTCTGTATCTTTACACAGATGTATAAAATAAGAAATAGCTACATTATGTGGAAGACAAACAGAGGGTGAGGAGGTTATTAGTGGCAGAAAGTTGGAGGGAAATTGGGAGGAGATTTTGTTAACAGGACTGTTTAAAGGGAACAGGCACCGCTGGTACCATGGAGGGAACGGCCTTCCAGGAGGCGGGGTCTTTGTCAGATAGACCCAAAGCTGGAGGCCCCACAGGAAGCAGAAAGAGGGGGAGAAATACCCTGGCTTTTCTCTCCTGCTGCTGCCCTTGACAGCAAAGGGAGAAGGGAAAAGGAAATGACCTGTGGGAAACTTACCTACCCTCCTGGTGTGATCAGCTCATCATGGCCTCCAACATAATGGAGGTTCTTCAAGCTCATCCACTACCCTTTGTACTCATTCAATATTCAGCAAGTAACCCTCCTACCTCAAACCTCATTCTGTTGCCATATTGTTATTTCAACCCAAGGGCAAAGAACTTTTTCTCCTTTCTTTCTTTTCTTTTTCTTCTTTTTTTTAAATAGCTGATCAACAGGTAAAGGAAAAAAAATCAAAACAACTGAATTTTGTTAGTTCAGGGGTTTCACTTGCTTCTTTTTGTAAATTAAGAATGAGGGACCTAAAACTTTTTGACTGCTGCAACAAATAAAGCACATATTTCAGCACGACCATGAAGGATGCAGGTGTCAACGAGTGAGGGTCAGCCTCCCAGCAAAGGTCCTAGAGTTGCTTGGATTATTTTACAAGTTCCACGTGAGGGTCATCTTTCACAACTAGATGCTTCTTTCCCCTTTCTTTTAGAAAAAGATAGAAGTAAATTCTAGCCCAAAGAAAGAAAGATATCCCTGGCTTAGAGTTAGGGGAAAAAAAATGAAATGAAAGAAGAGACATCTAAAGCGTCTTCTTGCTGAGAACCTACCTCCTGCTGTCTCTGGCAGTCCTGACCTCATCCCTGAGAATAAGCTTCCGGAGAAGCCCAGAAAGAACTCTCTTCACTGCTCCACTTTCAGATATGCGCACAGTTCAATTTGTTGATCTCAACGGCTGCAGCAGAAGCTGACAGATATCGACATTTATAAAAATGCTGCAAGCCAGATAAGACTGAGATTAAACCAGAGCAGCTCCCAGAGCCGAAGTTTCCCTTGCCCCCCGAGTACGGCTGGCAAGCACACTGCACGGATGCATATTAGATGCTATCAGGGTGTTATTGCTAGTGTGGTACTGGGAGTGCGGTTAGGAGATTAGGCACAGTTTTCGAAGACGCATGCAGAAGTATGTAGGGGTGAAGTGTGAGTGACGTTTGTAACTTATTTTCAACGTTTATTTATTTTGGGGACAGAGAGAGACAGAGCATGAACGGGGGAGGGGCAGAGAGAGAGGGAGACACAGAATCGGAAACAGGCTCCAGGCTCTGAGCCATCCGCCCAGAGCCTGACGCGGGGCTCGAACTCACGGACCGCGAGATCGTGACCTGGTTGAAGTTGGACGCTTAACCGACTGCGCCACCCAGGCGCCCCTGTAACTTATTTTCAAATGATTCAGCAAAGATGATTAAACATACAAATATGAAAAAAGTTAATAATTATTAAATTTAGGTGGTGAGTATCCGGATGTTCTGTTTTTTCAAAGATTTTATGTTTGAAATTTTTCATAAGAAAACGGAGGGAAAATTAACTGCTCTCCTTTTGTCAATTAGAGTTTTTATCATCAACTACTAGTATGGAATTGGTTTAGTATAAAACGTCATATCCCTCCAGTTGGCAAATCTGAACCAATTAACCAGAATCTAAGTGAGATAACAAATTGACTTTCTTTTTTCTGAATGTTTATTTATTTTGGGGAGAGAGAGAGAGAGAGAGAGAGAGAGAGAGAATGCAGTTGGGGGAGGGGCAGAGGATCCAAAGCAGGTTCCACACTACAGCAGAGAATCCAATTCATGGCTCAAACTCGCAAACCATGAGATCACGACCTGAGCCGAAGTCGAATGTTTAACCAACTGAGCCACCTAGGCACCCCAAGAATTGATTTTCTAAACCTGGCAAACATGAGTCATCAAATCCTTGACTAGAGGTCACATGATGAGCAAAATACTGTGACATTCTAAGGACTCTAATAGGAATGTCTGTTACACTGACTTAGGTTGAGGGCAGTATTCTCAGCTGTTCATTCAGCCTGTAAGCACCTGCTATGGGCCCTACCATTGGGGAACAGGCACAGTCTACTCTCCAGAAGTTTCCAGACCACCGGGGAGATGAACTTGGAAACAAATGTGGGCAGTGAAGTGTGACTGGTGCAGTGATTGAGCAGAACAGGCCACAAGTATAAGAAAGAAACAAAGGCATTCCTTCCTTAATGAAGGAATAATTTACAACAGTGTGGAAGGGTTATGGAAAACCAACAAGGTTGGTGAGGCTACCAATAGTGGGGACCCATTAACACCGTCAGTCTAAACGGGACAAGAGGAGGGAGCACTACCAGAACTTAGAGAAGGCCATTGTAGCTTTTGGTTAAAGGATTCAGTCAACCTGCAGGGACCCAACTGAGAGGGAACCAGGGGAGGGAATATTCTGACCCTGTCTTTGCACCCACCTCTCATCTCCTATAGAGGCTCCCACCTCCTGAAACCAGCTGGAAGCCAGGAGATCAGAAAGCTTGGTTGGTGCAGTCCCTAAAGTTCAGTCTCAACGAGTTGGCTCCATAGCTCAGTGGTTAGAGCACTGGTCTTGTAAAGTTCAGTCTCCAGAGAGAGAGGACAAGGTAGAACAGGCCAGGGCCAATGACACTGTTTTGCAAAAATGCATGATGCCGGAGAAGACCTTGAAATAGAAGCAGGAGAAAAAGAGGCAGAGAGGTGTCCACTAGAGGAGAGTAAAGGACATGCTATGTGGCAGAAAACAGCCTTGCCTGCTCAGGAATGGAGGGCTTCTCAAAATAAGCTTTGAATAAGCTTTGAATTGTTTTACCAGTGGAAGAAAGGACTTAGTCATAAACATCTCCCTCTCTCATGTATTGTCCCTTAGGATCAGACTTTTACCATTTTGGCATTCTTAAATATGCAAAAGAAATGAGTTTTAAATTCATCAAGAAACGTGGCTGGAAACATTCCCTTCAAAGTTATTTTGACGCGGTATTATTGGTCTGCTTATCATGTGTATATGCCTTGTCCTCCCCCTGGATTTTAAGCTTTTGGTTTTTTTTAAAGTGTATTTGAGAGACAGAGAGAGAAAGAGAGCAAGATGTGCAGGGACAGAGAGAGAGAGAGGGAGGGAGAATCCCAAGCAGGCCCCGTGCTGTCAGCATAAAGCCCAACTCAGGCCCCCACGCGGGGCCCGATCCCACGCACTGTGAGATCATGACCTGAGCTGAAGCCAAGAGTCAGACACTTAACTGACTGAGCCACCCAGGTACCTCAGACTTGAAGCTTCTTGGGGCAGTGATGAGACTGGACTCACCTTAGCACCTCATATTTAAATAATGATACACGTTTACTGATTGATTTATAGACAATGTATGGCCTGCATCCGTGTTCTGAGAGCAGAGAAACTTGGGCAACACTTACAAGAACTAGCTGCGAGTAACTATAATACTAACAGATCACAAGTGAATTCAAAATAAAGGCATCTTATATCAATGATTCCCAATAAGTTTAAATATGAAGATCTTCTCTGAGGGTAGAATATGTTTACAGAGTCTACATATACTAATAAGATCAGTGTATACTAATTAACTAATGACAGAAAGTTGTTCTGGGTTCATATATTTATAATTTATTGACCAAAGCATCCATAATCATTCAAAAATAGTTGTATGTATTATTCAGTACACATTTAATGCTTGGGGTCTGTACGGGTCTTAGAAATCTTTGTAATAATTCTATAGTTAAGAGTCTTCCTATTATAAGGGACAGAAACTCAGCTTAAGTTAGCATAAGCTAAAAGGGAATTAATTAATAACTGAGATGTTCCTGAGGTGGCACTAGTTTTAAATAAGGCCCTATCTAGGCATCGAAATGATGTCACCATGCCTTTCTCTCCCTCTTTCATCTGTTAACTTTGTTTTCGCTCTGTTGGCCTCTCCAGCTGATTTTCTCTAGTTGGGAGCAAAGATGGCCACAGGAAATTGTAAGGATGTGCTGTCCTTATAGCTGGTGAGCCAGTAAAAAGAGAACAGCCTCATTCAACATT
This sequence comes from Felis catus, assembly GCF_018350175.1. Classification (NCBI taxonomy): domain Eukaryota; kingdom Metazoa; phylum Chordata; class Mammalia; order Carnivora; family Felidae; genus Felis; species Felis catus. Next base: position 190,112,231 of record NC_058375.1, read on the forward strand.
CCTTTCCATCCCTTGTTGTGGATCTGTATCAGCCCTGATTGCATTAAATGCCCATCTCATCCCAACACAGCCTCTAAGAAGAAAAACACTCAGTTTGTCAACAGAGATCATGTGGCCCTCATGTGAGGGAGAATAGGAGAGGGAGGTAAAATTGGACCTAGGTGATTTATAAACGGCAAAAATGCTGAATAGACTAGAAAGTACAGATGGGTATTACTGTAATCCACAGGCTGTGAATAATACCCTTTCCATTCCTCTTTCTTTTTCTCACTTATTCATAAAAACACTCTTAATTTTTACTTTAGGTCAGGTACTGTAACAGTAACGCATCAGTGAACGTTAAAACTCAGTAGTATCTTATAATCCCTTATCTTGTTTTTTTTTTATTTTTTTTTTCAACGTTTATTTATTTTGGGGGCAGAGAGAGACAGAGCATGAACGGGGGAGGGGCAGAGAGAGAGGGAGACACAGAATCGGAAACAGGCTCCAGGCTCTGAGCCATCATCAGCCCAGAGCCCGACGCGGGGCTCGAACTCACAGACCGCGAGATCGTGACCTGGCTGAAGTCGGACGCTTAACCGACTGCGCCACCCAGGCGCCCCTCCTTATCTTGTTTTTATTTTGTTGTTTGCAGTGATTCGTGTAACCCTTCAAAAATAATATGAACTCTATTTTAATTCTATAGTTTGTTTTAGCTTTCCTGCATGTATGTTCAGTCAGCAAATATTTATTGGACAAGTACAATGTGCTATTTAAAATAGTGAATAGAGGGGCGCCTAGGTGGCTCAGTCGGTTGGGTGGCCAACGTCAGCTCAGGTCATGATCTCATGGTCTGTGAGTTCGAGCCTCGCATTGGGCTCTTTGCTGACAGCTTGGAGCCTGGAGCCTGCTTCTGATTCTGTGTCCCCCCCCCCCCCCACTCACACTCTGTCTCTCTCAAAAATAAAAAGACATTAAAAAAATTTTTTTTAATAGTGAATAGAAATCTACAATCTAAAATGTTTTTTGGCTTTTATTTGCCAAAATCCAAATCAAGAATTCTTTAAACAGTGAATAACATTACAACCACTCCAAATAAATTTCCAGGTCTGCAGTTATCTGTTGATATTAGTGCTATTGCTGAAGAAATAATACAACTTTGTACCATAAGGAAAGTGAAGAAAGTGTTCTTTATGTCCATTTTCAGTAACTTTGTGATTCTTAACCAATATTCCTTATTTATTATAATATAAAATACTTGGGAGATTATTTTTAGTCTTCAGACGTTATGTTGTACTTTTATCACGGTAATGAGAATGTTTTAAAACAGGGTTGTTTTTCACAAATATGAATTACATATTGTGTTCATAAGTATGAGTGATAGTATTTGAGTTGTAATGTCCTAATAAATTTTTTTGAATTTACAGAAAAGACTATACTCTGTTGACCTTTTTAATATTCTGCTCTCTCATTGGCTACCTATCTTAAACCTTTCTTCCATATTAGTAGGAATTGTTACAAGAAGAGGAGGAGTGGAAATGCCAGCCAGTCAGAAACCAGAATATTAAAAAGGTCAACGTTGTACAGTTTTCTGCTGTAATTCATAACAAAAATATTAAACATCCAATATTTCACCTCAGGACCAAGATTGTAATGAGAACAGAAAATGGCACAACACTAATTCATCTTCATGACAAATATTGTAATGAGAAAAGCAGGATATCAGCTATAAATATTTGGTCACCGTTTTAAAAATATCTTATATCCTTTATAACATAATGAGAGTAAATTTATACTTCCAAAAGTTGAGTCCTCTCACTAAATACTTACTGCCTTTTAAATTAATAGGACTCCTTTGGGACTACACTGAAATTAGGCTTTACCCCAAAGAAAGCTGCTACTACCTGAGGTTGCAATAAAGAGATATAAAAGACGTTCGTTATAATGAAACGAACGGCTAGACATTTTATTTTGGCTAATTTCTACTTTCGCTATTATGAAAGCCTTTAAGTGTGACTAATTATAATTTTCTCACTACTTTACATGGTTACTTCATTACCACCTTCGTATCGATATATCTCCAAATAAGTAGTATTCCTTCATGATTAATTCTACCATATGATAGAAGTTGCATTATATGGCTAATAGTAACAGAAAGGGGGGTTGTATATTCAGAGTCTGAGGGGACTCAGGCAGTAAATCAGTCCAAACCAAGTAGTAAGGCCCATATGCATTCAACAGAGTTTTGTATCTTTCTCTTTCCTTGTGTCTGTACGTGAGGTGGGAGGGAGGACAACCAGAGTCCTACACGAGCTCGAGATCTAGTTTCAATCAGCCGTATTTCAGAGTTGTGAACAGGAGTGAGACAGCTATCAAGGTGGAGGCAGCCAGAGACCAGAAACAGCAGAAATTTATTATTGCCTTTAGGCAGAGGGCAAAGAGAGGAAATACTGTCACCAGAGTCCTGGATGACAGGACTCAGGCAACAGGAGCTGTAGTCACAGAGGGATGAAGCCGCTGCCAAACCAGTGATGCCAAGTAGGGAGAGAGGAGAGGAGAAATACTGCCACCTCTCTCTTCTCATGTCCCATTGGCCAAACCCTCCTTAACACCAGCTATCAAGGAAGCCTGGGCAAGGGTTGCATCAGGGGTAGGCTCTGTGGATCAGAGCAGGGAAAATGATGGGGAGGGGCACCACCTATGGACAATAAGCAACAGACATGTTAAAGGGGATTCTGAGCAAGCTTTGCTGAAGGCAGGTTTTGGGGTCTCTTGGAGCACAGTGGAAAGAGATGAGAATGGATGGAAGAGAGAATGGAGAGGGGAAAAGAGGGAATGAAGGAAAAGGGAATCGAGTATAGCTCTCTGAGTCTGACTAGAATCTAGTGAAGCTATTTTAGGATATTACTTGGAAAGCTGCCTTAAATGAATTTAAGTACAAATAAAACTGCCAAACAACTGTATAGAATATCTCCTGGCACATCCGTTTTGAAATGGGAAATGATGCTGAGAGATTGTGAACTTCCATACTTGGTATTTATTTTTTTCTTTTGGGAGATCTTCGGACATTAACAAAAAAATCCCCTATGAAATCCGCCAGTTCAAGTTCTTTGATATTCAACCAGTTCTTGGTATAGTGAATGCAACTAGAGTGTTGAGTGAGTCATTAACAAGAGCATAATCGCCGCCTGCCTTTTTACCATAGCTTATTTACTACTAACAAATATCATCTTGCAGTGCTAAAGAGTGTCTTTCGCCCACTGGATCCTGGAGTGCTTTATGAACTAGGAACGCCAGAGTAGCTGAAATAGAGCTCTCTCTGGGGTGGAATAAGACAGCTGTTAGCCTTGCAGAAATGTTGCACAACAGCCCGAGTGGAAACCAGGGAGGGTTCTCAATCTAATTGAAACTGCACAAAGAATTTCAGTTGATGGACTAATTGCTGAGACTGGCATTTACTCAAAAACCCAGGACTTTTCTTCTCTGATAGTGAGAGGCACAGCAACGTAGTTCCATTTAATAGCCCCTGTTGTTTCCATTTAAGAGATGAGGAAACTGAAGTTCATGGCACAAACTCCGCTTGAGAGAATTGGATTGTAACCCATGCCCTTTGAGTTTCTCAGTGTTATTTATCTTTTGAATCACATGGCCGACTTCAGAGCATCCGCTGCGAAGTAATGACTTAGCACCAACATGAGAGAAAGGGTACACCCATAGTGTGCACATTTTTGCAGAAACTGGGCTACTCTGGGAGGGTCGCCATGTGATCCTGACTCAACTTGACCCTACATAGTTTCTGAATTCAGTCAAGTTCCAAGAGCCAGAGGTGGTATGAATGCAAAACACTTGTACGCCTTCAAGAAACAGCAGATTGTGAGTCAATGAAATTCAAACTGATTAGTTTGCAGTGGGTTCCTCTTGCCTAACACTTCTTTCATGCTGGAATGTCACATTAATTGGTTCTTAATTGAACAATGTGCTTCCAATTTTCAAAACCCAGCAGAGTATAAAACAGAAGAAGTCAGACTCTTGCTCTCTGGAATCCAAAGTCATATGGGTAAAGCTACATTCATAAGGATTAAACTCTCATGAAGGTTGAAAGCTGTCACACAAACACTTCTGAGCACTGTAAGGCAAAGCTCTTTAGGTTGTCAGTTGTAACATAGAAAGCAGTTTAATGCTACTTGTTTGGACGAGAGATGATCCTGAGGTCTAAGATGATGACTAAAACTTCCTCAGCTACTTGCTTTCTGGAAAACCAAGATCTCTAAATGGAGCCGTGTATCGTATGTGGTTAATTATCAATTTCCTCTATGAATAAATGTCTTGTTTTGAATTTGTGTTTTTAAAATAAGCCATCGTTTGGTGGTAGCTAGTTGAGCCCTTGACATGACAGTTTCTTATCTGCAAATAAATTTGGGCCAAAAAGGTCTACTTCCCACCTGAAATTAAAAACCTGTTTGTTCATGTTCTCTCTTTGAAAGTGTTCCATGTAGAGGCAAGTTTGTTTTTTCTGTTTTGAAGAAATATTATTTTTAAACAGGGGCTGTGTTCTGAATTCCTATGGTGTGAAAAGAGATAGAGGGAAGGTTGATTTCTTGCAACAAATAAACCTTTTAAAAAACTTGTCAAGTTTCTGAGTTATTTTTTCCGAATACTGCTGTGGTTGAAGGGGGGGGAAATCAAGCAGAGTTCTTTAGATCATGATACTTAAGAGTTAGGTATTCATTTTCTTTCTGTCATATCTGTATCACACTTGCTTATCTTACAAGTGAGAGAAGGTTTTCTAATTGCATGCTCACACATGGATCATTCATCAAAGTTGGGCTATTTCTGCCTTTTGCATCAGAAGCAGAAATGACATTCTTTCTCCCCCTTGCATCATGACATATGGTCTCATATAGCACTTATCAGTTGATAATGCAATTGGTAGAGACTTTGCTTCTTTTCAGGGATGCGCTGGCCCCACAGTTACTGTGAAAGTAGGTAGGAAAAGGAGGAAACAGTCCATGAGATGAGGCCATTTTGACCACAGTCTCTCTGATTATATTGGGTGCGTTACGATGATACTATATTTCGAATTGGGAAGCAGCGACACTGTGATTTAAAAACAAAACAAAACTGTATATCACCAATAAATCAAATGCACCCATTGCTTCTCATTAACAAAGAATCTTTGTGGGATGGCCTCATTTAAAAACAGAGTCTGGAATAAAGGTCAACCAAAGGTGTGTCTAAGAAATGCATAGTGATCTCAAGTGAGTTTCTCTGAGCATCTCCAGCTGTGGAAGGCCTCCGACTCTCAATCCTTGTGGCAATTTACTATGCTGACACCAGGATCACACATCTTCAAGTTAATTACTCTCATTCCCTCAACACCATCCTTTCTGCTCTAACAAGACCTCCTTCAACTTCACTAGGACCAAATCTGGCATCAGAAAAGCAAGCATGGCAGCAACACTGCCACAGGAGATAAATGTTTCCCTGGGTACAAACTCAATAATAAGTGCAACATTTGACAAAGAAGAATGCCTCTGGCGGCCCGGCTCAATCTCTCTAAGAAATTGACACTGCGGAGTACCGGAGCAAAGCCCAGATAATGACAGCTACAAAAAGCTTTTGTAAGCAAAGTAATCAGGCTCTTGTCAGCCGGTCTCTCCTTTCATGATCTCTTGCCTGAACAGTTGGTAAAATCTGATCAATGGGATATTTTTCAGTATCTATGACAAATCATCAATCAGTACAAGGTGACGCTCAACAGCAATGACCTGAACAACAACAACAACGAGTGAGAAAATGGATCCTGGTTTGAGGAGACAGTTGCATTTGGTGGATTACAACTTTCAGGACCCTTTTTCCACCAACCGCAGAATCCAGGCACTATTTTATGCAAGCAGCTAAGCTCAGCTACTTTCTGTGCTACGTGGGTGCTTATGGCATCTGAATTTCTAGGCTGCTTCTTGGCACAAAGACCCACAGAGTCTTCTTTGGGCGACTTCTTCCTTCTCCGGTTTCTTCACCTGTGAAACAGAGGTAAATGGTTGCAGGTAGAACTTACTGCTACCCAATCCAATGATCCACTCAGTCCATGCATCAATTTAGAAATCTTGTGTTTTTCAATTCATACAACGACCAGGCTCCATGCTGGCCATTGTGATGGACTGACACTGTGAGGGTCCCTGGAGAACACGAGGAGTTTGCTGCTGGGGGCTGGAGGGACAAGTCACACACATGTCACTGCTACGGAGTGTGATGAGGTCCGTAACATTAGGATAAAGTACGAAGGCGTTCCAAGGAGGGATAAAGCACTCGTGACAGAAATTAATGGGAATTAAGAGGGAGGGCTCCTCGGTGGTGGTGGCATTTGAGCTAGGCCTCAAAGGAGGTGTAGACTTTAAACCTGTACAGATGGAAAGTGAATAACGCAAATGGAAAAAATCACAACAGAGAGGCTCCCTGCTGAGATGCTTATGATGTTTCAGCCGGCGGGAGAGAAGTCTGGGCGTGCGCGGGGATTTCTTGCTCTAACGTTTACAAAGTCCTCCTATATGCTCAATCTTAGAGAAACTGTGGTATGTGGGGAGAGAGGGAGATTCAAAAGCCACAGTGCCTGGATTCATACTCTAACTCTGCCACTTTCCAGTTTATGACCGTGGGCAAGTGACATCAGTTCCCTCTGCTGCAAAAGGCGGATAAATTACAACAGTGACCCCACAGGTTGTTAGGGAGATTCATACATAATAATGTGTATAATGGACACTTGCTGCACGACAGAGGAGGAATTAGTATTGCTCGGAAAATGCACAAGGGCCCAGTAGAGGTAGCAGTCACAGAAAGTCCCCTGTCTCTCAAACATGTGCTCACTACCCCCCAGGGAGCCCGAAGTGAGAGATCCTTGGACACACCTTGTGGCCACTCCAGTGCAGTGCAGTGATTCTCAACCAGGAGTGGTTTTGCACGCACACATGCACACATGCACACGCATACACACACACACACGGGACTCTTGGCAATGTCTGGAAACACTTTTGGTTGTTATAACTGGGGGATCGCTGCTAGCATCTAGTGGGGAGAAGCCAGTAATGCTGCCGAACATCTTACAATGCACAGGGTGGCACCCACAGCAAAGAATGATCTAGTCTCAAATTTCAGTCGTGCTGAAGTTGAGAAATCCTGAATAGAGCTAACCCTTGAGGAGATATTTCAATATTTCAGCAGGACTCCCCTTTGCACAAAATACTTGGCTGAAAACTATCAAAGCAAAAGTCAAGTCGTGGCACCAGTGAAAAAAATCTAAGTGTTGATGGAATTGTTGGGGGGGGGGGTGCTGTTCCTCTTGAAAAGAAAATGCCTATGTTCATGAAAAATAAAAGGAGAGAGTCACCCGAAACCCTGATCTACTAAAAAGAATCCTAAAAAGCAATCTAATTGCTAGAAGAGGCAAAAAGTGCAGGTCTGCTGCTGCAGTATGTAAAGCACCTAGCTTTACACACACACATACACACACACGCACACACACGCACACGCACACAGGTATTTATTGCCAACTGCAGCTCAAGGCTACTTCCATGGTCAAAAGTGCTGGTGAAAAGTCTGTCTCCTCCGTCCTAAAGTTAATTATCATTCAACGTGTAAATATTGCTCATTCCATTGATTGTGCTGTGATTATACTTTTTCTCTTTAAAAGGCCATTAAATCAGGTATAAAAGATCTATTAATTTTCTACTATAAATAGTCTCAGAGACATTAACTACTTCATTGTTTGACTCAGGTGCTGTAGTTTACGTACAGGAAAGTGTCCACAAAGCTGTGGTTTTATGCCTTCTGCCGGCCACTCTCATCTTCCCCCAGTCCTGGGAACAATAATTCAGATTCCAGATACATTAAATGTGTTGTAAATAGTACATGCCTCCATAGCGCCACCTCGATGGACTGATCGACCTTGTTGTGGTGTCATAAATTTGAAGGCATCCAATAAAGCTGCCACCTGCAGCCAGACATTGTTGTTCTGAGACTTACCAGGCAGTTCAGCAAAGTACCTCACCTTGCTCATTCCTCCCCTACCATCCCTCCCATCTTTGCTCCCGGAGACCCATCATTACTGGATCGTAACAACAAGAAGAGTTATAAAAACAGCATTTGTATACACTTTCCAACATACAAAGCCCATTTATGAACATTATGTTATTTGATCCTCATAATAATGTCTTGAGCTTGCTGTGGAAGTTCTTATGAAATGATCCCAATTTTGTAGATAAGAGAACGCAGTACTACCTTCTCAAGTTCTATAGAAACTTTTTTCAAGACCTGAGGTCAGCTAAGACAAGGAAGATTTACAGATGTTCTCATGATAGTGTAGTCTTAGCTTGAGTTCCTGTAGAAGCAGAACCTGAGACATGGATTCCATTTGTAAGAGGTGCGGGAGATGGTCCTAGAAAGTACCAGGAAGGGAGTGTGGAAACAAGACGTGAAAGGAGACAGCGAAGGCTGTTTCACGGAGCAGGTGCCACTGTGGAGGCTCAGGACTTAATCCTGCAGGGGAGCACTGTAGACAGTGTGGAGTGATCCTCCCTGGAAGTGGGAAAGCTGGAGTATGAATGTTCCAACTCCCATCCATTATTGCCTGAAGCCTGTTCTTTGCGGGGGCAGAGGGGATTATCTCTCTGGAACTCTGTCCAGGCTGAGAGAAATCCCCCGAGTTTCAGACGCTGGCTATAGGGCATCAAGACAACCCAGTCAAAGAGAGCAGGCGTGCACATAGGGTGGTGCTTCTGTCCTCAAAATCATCGGTGTCAGTTGTGGTGTTACAGTGCCAACCTATGCAATGAGAACATAAAGATGGATCTCAGCTGCCTTTTCTGTGCAGCTGCGTCCCCGACCTCCCTATGGTTTGCATCTTTTAATGTAATAGACGCTCTCATCTGACCTTTGAATCTAAACACCTTCTGACACACTCCTCCCCCATTTACTGGTGCAACATCTCCCAGCCTCCTCCAAGTTTCTTCTCAGATTACGGATTTACTCCAAGGCATGTGTGACTGATAACTTTAAACAGCTCCTTTCTCAGGAGGCAAAACAAAGTCTTAATCAACATGGTGAGCAAAGCTGGCTCTGGGTCTATATATTGCTTGGTTCGGCTTTTAAAATCTTAATTAGCTGTCGCAATTTTAAAATATTAAAAGAGTTCACCTAAAAATTGGAATTCCCTTCTTCTCCCGAAGCATCAGATGATCTGGCAACCCCGACCCACATGAAGACCACACAAGGATCTGCTTGAGTGGGGTGAAGACTATCTCTCTGGACAGGGCACCTATTCTCCAGTTAAGTGCATCCCCATCACCCATAGGCTCATTCCAGCCACCTGCCTGCTTCTCCAGGCATTGGAGATGAGAGACATCAGAGAGCCTGACATTAGAGATGAGAGAGAAGATTCTTAGAAGTTGTTGTTTTGATTAGTTATCCTCTGCCAGTGTCCTTGAAATCACACTGTCTCGCGCATAATTATTCTTAGCACTTACCTAACCTTCTAGCTCTGTAAGCTACTAAGATCTTCGTAGAGGGGATGATACAGACCATTATATAAACCGACATTTAATTTTCATTAGAATCGTCCTAGGTAGTGCTTGAACTTTAAATCCTATAAAGTAGAAGCAAATCTGGGTTTGAAATAGAAATTGCCAGAAGAAGGGATGAGGAAGGCATTTAGCCACAGCGAGATTCATCCTTCCATTAGCTGTATGCTGGAGCCACCTGTTCTTCATGACTTGGAAAAAGAAGCTCTGAGTTATTAAGTTGTACGTGTGGGAGGCATACGCTCTACAGCAGCAGCTAGATTATTAATGGACTCCTATATTGAAGTGTTCACATCTTTGAAAGGCTAATTACAATATAATTTTAGTTTTAAAATATTGCTTTGCCAAGGGTGGGAGTTGTATCATGTATTAGTAAGTGTTAAGTGGTACCTTTTTTTTTTGCAATCTTGGGGCAACTATCGGTTTGGTTGTGATAATCTTTTAATATTCGGTTATTTTTCATGCTTTCTTCCTCAATGCATCTCACTCTTGAAACAGAAAAAGATGCTGCGTGTCTGTCAAATGCCAACAGCTACACTGGAGTTTTCTTGTGAAGAAAGCCGAACTGTTCATAGACTGACTAAGCTAAATTTCCTGTTTTTCTTTGCTGCCTGAGACCCATGATCTTATCAGCTGTACAATTTTAACATTTCGGGAGGGCAGATTGAAGTAGCTGCCTAATGAGCTAATTCTGGAATCCATACTACCATTCCCTGGTTATAGATGCACAAGTAGGGCTCCAGTTGATTGTAATGGGAATCACATGATTTTCAGATTCAAAGACCTAATTTAGAGTCCTTGTGTTGAAAGTTCTGCTCACTGCATATTCCAAACCCAAATGAACACACACACCTTCTACCCGCATATCCTCCCAATGAAAATCACGGTCACTTCCATGACATTTTACTTTTACCAAATCGGAAAGAAGGAACCTGTAGAAAAGAACATGAATAGTGAGTAATTAGTGTTTTTATATGCACTGGGAAGAGCCTCAGGGAGAAAAGGTGTTTTTCAAGCGGCACCTATTCAAAGCAGAACTCTGCTGGACTAGGTCAGTCTGGTAGCTGTGGTCAGCAAGGGCTGTCCCTGGCATTGACATTGCCCATGACCCAGCATCAATCTGTGACTGTCCAGACAAGCATTGTAGTGGCTAAGTACCTTGAATGATAAAAGGCTCAATTTTCTCCCATTACATTTTGCTGTATTTGATTTTTTAAAAGTCATTTTGCCTGAAGCGCTGGAATGAAGGAGAGAGGCAAGATGACCAATCTTAGACCATTCCCTTAGGCCAATCATGTCATTCTCTTGCCTAGAGTCATACATTCTTCTGCACCATGGATGGGAAAATTGACATGACTAAGCCCTAGCAATGAGCTGGGACTCCGCCACCCAATCCTCTGTGTAGGCAGTTGTTCCAAGTCCGATTATTGTGGGAACGGAAAGGTGCCCATAGAAACCAAAACAACATGACGTATCCTGTTGTCTAAGTATCCCAAGGCCAAGGATGTTCCCATATCTTTTTGAGCCTATGGCAGAAGTCCAATTCTGCGCTCTTTCCTCACCCCAGCATGTTCTGACTGATACAGCTACCAAAGCTTAGTGCTACACCATCGGTGGCAAATCTACCCTACCACCTTACCCTAGCCAAGCTCCCCCTCAATAATTGCTTACATATTTTCAGCTCCAACTTGTCACTCTGAGTCAGTATCTCACCCCAATTTGCTGTTATGTTTTATATTTAATCAAGAGTAAATCCAATTCTCTGCTACCCCAGCTTTAGCTGTTTAATTGCTGGGAGAGAAAAGAAAAAAAAAAAACTTTCCCCACTTGTGTAAATTGTATTAGTAATATTGAAAGGGTCAGAAAGGATGGGGGGTGGTGAGGGAAATGCCAAGACTATGGGCTTATAAGAATTCCCAAGACTGTAAGGTTATGATCATGAAGGAAGGAAAACAGTCCTTGCTGAGAATTGACTATGAACTACACTCTCCAATCTGGTTCTGCTTGGGCTTAAAGCTGTCTAGCATTAGCCACAGTTAAAGATGAGTCTGTAACCTTGAAAGAGAAGAATGTCAGATGGTCCAGGAAGAGATTGAACTCTGAACCTTATATACTAGAGGATATAGCTTGCACCTCAGAGGGAAAGTGAATAAGGTCACTTACACAAGTTGAAGACATAGGCAAGTCAGTGAAGTGACCAATAAAGCAAGCAATGTCTTTGTATTAAGGTCTCTTTGGGATCTTATCATAGTTGCAGAGTTTGGGGGTACAAGAAGAAGGAGAGGTAAATTTTTAAATAGCGTCCCAGTTTCTATTCTGTCTCAGTCAGAAATTATTAGCTGTAAGGGCTGCCCAATTTGTGGGTAACTGAGCCCTCAAGCTCTCCAAAATACAAGTCTCCCAAGGCAAGGACTCTGATGCTTGAGGCTCCTTAAATAACCTTCTTCAGTGCCTCAGGCTCTTAGGATATGTGTACAAAAGACCCAGAACATTCCACACTGATCTCCACAGGCCCCTGAAGCTTTTCCAATGTATGGACGGATTCACTACTACAGTAAACGAGCGATGGGGCTCTTTCTGGTTTCTTCCTCTTTCTGGTTTTAAAATTGGGAAAGAATTGTCTGAGATAATTTCTTCGTCCCTTTCATCATTCCTACTTCCACTTGCACCCCATTTGCCATCTATATCACCAATGGCAACTCAACCCAGGGAACTAAGGTGCATTAATTATCGCTGTGCAAGGACCGAGGCCTAAATTCCTGTTGTGCAAAGGCCGGGATGGTTATGAGGGGCTTTGTGTAACTGTTGGCATGTGGGAGCAATGATGTGTTCAACTTGTGCTACAATTTGTTAGTATAATCCCTGCCTTATGTGGCTAGCATGGAATCTCTTTTCCCTCGGGCTTCACTACGTTAACGCCTAGAAAAAAAGTGGAGTTGCGAGGTAATGTCCTCCAACCCACAGAAACCAAGAGGGATCCATGGCTGGCCTCCACTTGGCACCCTTCTGAAATTGTAGTGAGCCAGAGAATCCAGGTCAAAAGATAAGAGACTTAGCTCCAGGTGCAAAGGTGTGGATGTTTAGCCAGGCGAGGAAGAAATGAGGTCAAAGAAGGTAAGAGATATAGATCAGTTACATATCACTGTGCCCTCTGGAACACCTGCCTGCTCAGGAAACACCTTGGTATTCTCAAACTAGTCTCTCAGTGCTTCTGTGACCACTTTGTCCCCCAAAGACAGTGTGGCCCCTGCAGTCCCCTCAGGGAGAGGCTCACATGCCACTCAGTGGGTCTTTCCTCCCTCCCCCAACCCCAGCACTGTGGCTTTTAACCACTTCTCTTCCCTCCTTTAAAAACTGCAGTACAGGGCCGCCTGGGTGGCTCAGTCGGTTAAGGGTCCAACTTCAGCTCAGGTCATGCTCTCACGGTTTGTGGGTTCAAGCCCCGTGTTGGGGTCTGTGCTGACAGCTCAGAGTCTGGAGCCTGCTTCAGATTCTGTTGTTTCTCTCTCCCTCTCCCTCTCTCTCAAAAATAAATTAATAAATAAATAAAATAAAAAACCACGTATTTTTAGTTATCCATATTCCCCTATCCTGGTCTTCACTCTCCAGTTTATCCAGGTAAATCCCAAGGTCCCCTGTTGAATCATTCTCTTGCAAACAGCAACTTCTGCCTTGGGTGGCCTTGGCCTTACTAGAATGATATCACCTCAACCACCTCTCTCCCTAGCACATACACCTGGCCAGCTCTGTGTGACTGGAAAATATTAAATGCACAGCCTCACATTTAGAGACACTAGGCGTCTTTTAATTTGTGGCCCCCCAATTTTACCCAGAAATTACATTGTTGCCCCTAGGGAGTACAGATCAACCCTTGAGACCAGTAACTTTCCCCCACCTCCTTCATTTCTCCGTACAGTTAGCTGATTCCCTTTTTCCATTTGCAAAATAAATACCATCTGAGCCAAAAACCTTCATCCTCTCGCTATCAAACATACAGACCTGAATGTTTCCTTCCGTTGTAAAGGAAACAGTGTCTTTGCTTACAGCCAAGTGACATTCCTTCACTGGGACTCTGCTACCCATCTCCTCTTGCTTCTGCCAGATGTCACTCCTTAGTTATTATTTCTCTTTCCTGCACCATCAATTTCTCTTTCTCTGCTTGATCACTCAAACGTGCGTTAGCGGAGGATCGTTATCTAATTTTTGGAAAGGTGAAGCAATATTGTGATTTGTAAGAAATACATATTTGGTCTTCAGATAACCAAAATATATTTCTCATATGTGTTTGGTCTCCCTCCACCATTCCTGGTTCGCAGTTCCTAAAACCATTGGAGTTTCTTCTGATAAGGACAATAAAGATGTCTCTTGTTATGTTAATGAGGCAACATTTTGGACCCTACTCAAGGGCAGGAACTGGTTGCCAGGAGGACCAACCACTTGATTAGAAGGTTGGAGCTTTCAATCCTACCCCCTCCCCCCCAACTCCCCACCCATCTCCTCTGGAAGAAGGAAGATGGGCTACAGGCTGAATCAGCCAATGGCCAATGGTTAGGCCAATCATGACTACACAATGAAGCCTCCATCAAAACCCAGAAAGGTCGGGTTCCGAGAACTTCTGAGTTGGTGGACATGGGCAGAGCCAGGAGAGTGAGTGGCATGTCTGGAGAGGACACGGAAGCTCCATGCTTTTCTGCATATCTCCCTCTCTGCATCTCTTTTATCTGGCTGTGAATCTGTACCCCTTTTCCTATCTTTTGATAAACTGGTCAACATACGTTAAGTGTTTAGCTGAGTTTTGTGAGCCACTCTATCAAGTTTAGAGAACGTAAGGAGGCTGTGGGGGCCTCTGTAGCTGGTGTATCAGCAGACAGCCTGGAGCTAAGATTTGTGTCTGAAGGGGGAAGTTGCAGTAGTACCCTTAACCTGTGGAATCTGATGCCATACTGTTATCTCCAGGTAAATAGTGTCAGAATATGGTTGAGTTCTTAGACACCAGCAGAGAACTGCTTGATGTTGGGACAGGAGAGTGGGGGGGAGACCCAATGTTGGAGTTGGGTCTGGGAACCCTAAAAGAGTTGGTGTCAGTGAAGTGATGCATTTACATCATTTAAATTTTGGAAGATATAAAATGGCGTACAGAGTAGAGTCTCCCTTTCTCAGTGCACTCGAATATCTTCCTTCTCCTCCCTATTAACAGCATTTGCACCTGCTGTATATCCTACTTGAAATATTTCATGCACATGTCTAGCTACATACAAATATGTATATTCTTTGCCCCCTTTTAAAAACAAAGCATATTTTTCTGCATTTACCTTTTTCACCTCGCAGTACATGTTGGAGATCATTCTACCTTTGTTCATATAGGGCTTCCTCATTCTGTTTTACAGCTGTATCATTCCATTGTATGGATGTGTCATAACTTATTTAACCCGTTCAGTATTGAATCTCTTCTTAAAAATAAAGAAAAACTACAGCCTTCTGTAATCTCATTCCCCTTTCCCACATTCCCTTTTCCTTTTTGCATTCAGACTCCTCAAATATGCTGCTACACATGCTACACTGTCTCTTGATCTCTCCTGCATTCTTCACCTAACTTCATTCTCTACTGAAATTGTTCTTCTTCAGGTTACTGGATTCAGTGACTATTTCTTTGACTTCATCTAACTTGAATTCTCAGGAGCAATGTTGATCACTTGTTTCCCACTCCTGTTTCCAAACACCATATACACCTCTGTTTTTTTTCTATCTTCCCGGTTATACCCTTTCTGGAGCTTTCTCTACCTACCTTTATTTTTTGGAGTACTTTAGGTCTTCTTATCCATCTACCTACCATCCCTAGGTGAACTCATCCTGAATTTTGGCTTTAAAATCACATACTGATGGCCTCCATATCTATATTTCAAACATAGACTTCTCTGAACTCCATATACACTTGCCTATTTAGCCTTTTTACTTAGATATTACATAGGAGTCTTAAGCTAGTCTCAGAAACATAGTTCTTAATCCCCTTCTCTCTCTTCCTCCTCCTACCTAAGCCTATTCCTGAATCAAACTTTCTACCCAAGTAGACAACCCCACTATCCATCATCACTAAAGCCAAAAACCTATAAGCCCTCCATAATTCTCTGCTAGCTGTTCGGTCTATATCCTAGTCCCATTCATTTTACCTGGAAACCTACCCTAGCATTTCTACTTCTGTTCCTATTACCTACCACATCAAGTCACTATCCTCTCTCCCGTGGACTGCCCCAATAACCCCCTGGGGTCTCTCTGTTGCAGCTTCTGCCGGCTCCAATCCGTTTTGCTCAAGGAGCCAAAGTAATTCTCAAAAATGGTCATGGGATCAAGTAGATCAAATCATATCCCTTTCTTGTTCAAAACCTTACAATGACTTTCTTTTGTATTTAGAATAAAATTGAAATTACTTATGATGGCGAAAAAGATCCCACAAGAACAGTCCAGGGTCTCCCTAACCTCCCTTATTCTCCTAATTCCAGCCCCACAACATTGGCTTCTTTTATTCCCCCAGCTTCTTTGCCTGGAATGCTCTCCCTTTCCTCTGAGTGTTACCAGCTCGTTTGCATCCTTCAAACCACAGCCCCAATGCCACCACCTCAGAGAGGTCCTCCCTGATTTCTTCTTCTTCCTCCCCTGAGTGCCCTGGTGACACCCTGATTATCACCTCCACATGGAGTATCACATGCTAGCATTACCTCAGGTATTTGGTCACTATTTATTTCCGTCTCCCCACTAGGACAAAAGCTCTGAGGGGGCAGGGCCTAGTTGTCTTTCGCGTCTAGCCCCTGGCACAGTGCCTGGAATTTCCTGGAATCTCAATAATTCTTTGAAGACAGAATTGTTTCCTATACTATGAAATTGCTAAAAGAATTTGGTCAAGTATTCTGATTTTACCAAAAAATCTCATAAATATTATAGATTTTCAACCTCTGTGAAATTTTTGTTTTTTGTTTTTTTAACGGCCCCAAAATAAGCTTAGGACAATAAAATACATTCAGAAGTTGTTAACAAGGGATGGATTTTGCTTTATTTAAAGGCTTCGTTTTTGGAAAATCCTTAATTTTACCTGTCCTACCACTTCATACAGCCATTTTAACTTTTAAAGCTCTTGGCTTTTTATTTTTCTACTTCAAGTATCTTTGTACGCTTTGATGAGAGAAAACATTAAATAAATTTTGTTAGGTGAGAGGCATATTACTTCTCTGAAAAAGCTCAGAATTTACAGAGAAAAAAATCATTTCGAGGAGTTGGACAGCCAGCAGGGTCAAAGGCAAAATTACTAGAAGTGTCACATGGGAGGCTGTATCTTGTCGTCAGATGTGCGTCTACTCTGGGCATGCGCTAAGATTTTAACTTATTTTAAGGGAACTCTTGGTCTTCCGGGATTATCAATGTCCAAATCACAACTTCCCACCACTTTTCCGCCCCTCCTTGTCTGTTCCCACAAAACGTGGTGCTCCCCAGAGCTTTCTTAATGCAAAGTCATGCGTGCATAGTGGACTTCAAATAAATAAATCCCGGCCCGTTCACTGTTGTTTGTATCACAAAGCTCCCGCTGACCAGCTGGCACAGACGTAGCCTCTAAGGCTTCTGTGGCTTGATTTATTTTGCAGTCTGTTAATTCATACGTATGATGCCACTGCTTTATATTACAGGGGCAGGGCCATCTCTTCTATAAATTATGAAATCAGTTGGAAAGCCCGATTGCCTGTTAGTGAATGTGCGCTCCGTGAACATTAATCTCACACTGGGCTGCAGTCAACAAAGTCCTGGCATCGGGCCAACCCACCAGCACCGGAGCACTTTTGACTGCAAGTCAGGTTCACTGAGCTGAGCAAGTGTGGAAGATGGATCGCAGAGCAGCCCACAAGGCTGTGGTAGGATGCAAAGGACAGTAATGACTTCAGACTGAAGAAACTTGAGAAGGACTTGGCAGAATGTGTGCATGTAGACCATGGCAATGGAGAAGCAGCAGCAAAGGCCAGATCTTTCTGACGTAGAGGAATCCGAGAGAGTGGCGGAGACATCACAAAAGGGGGGCCAAGTGGCAAACCAGAGCCAGCCTCCAAAGAATATGGATCTGGGAGACAGAAACTAGCTGCCTAAGGACATCCAGGCTGCACACATCAGACCCAGAGAGGGGTGTGCGCGTCTGTGTGTGCACGCGCACACAGGTACACCTACTAGAAATGAGGCCAGCTTCCTTCCACAGTCACCCCACTTGTCAGTGCAGTCATTATTTTTAAAGTCCTCTATAAATCTGAGGATTGCATTTTAAATTTGTCTATAAAAATAATACGTAAGGGCACCTGGGTGGCTCAGTTGGTTAAGAGTCCGACTCTTGATTTCTGCTCAGGTCGTGATCTCACAGTCCCGGGATGGAGACCCACATCGGGCTCTGAGCTGGGCTTCGAGCCTGCTTGGGATTCCTTCTCTCCTTCTCTCTCCTCTCTCTCTTCCCCACCCCCACTTGCATGCATGTATGCATGCTCTCTCTCAAAAGAAATAAACATTAAAAATAAAACATACGATAAATAAATAAATAAATAAATAAAACATACATAGCCTTTGCCCCTCCCCCAAATCACACATGCGAGCTCACAGGCACACATCGTCCTCAAGTGTATAGAGTAAAACATGGAATGTCACGTCCCCCATTTATACCTACCGACCTTATTCCCTACATACAACCAACATGAACTAAAGGTTTCATCAAGATTTCCTCAGACTTTGGCTTTGTTCTCTTTCTCCAAGAAGGGCGTGCTTGGAACTCAGTGAGTGAGGGAGGGGAGTAGCTCTCCAGCCTCCGTCTCTGCACTCGCTCACCCCCCAGCCAACATTGGACTCTTCTTGCTGGAGCCTTGTTTGCTGCTAGGAAAACCCCAGTGGCTCTCCCCGGTGCCTACCACATGGCATCCACACCAGTCATCCGTCCTCAGCCCACCTTATCCAACCACATCCCCTCTCCGAGTCTTCCGTCCAGCTACACCTGTCCACCTCATTCACCTTATCTGGTCTTCCCTGGGTTTCTGCCCATGCTGTCCTCTGCCTGGTGCACTGTCACTGTCTCCTCCCACCCACCAATCTCTCCTCCCTTCTTTGATCATTCTTTTGTTCCTTATTCTTCAATGTCCACCTCATGCTCTCCATCCTCGGCAAAGCACACCTGTTCCTCCAGCCCAACAGCTCTCTCTTTTCCCTAAATACCTATTGAGTCACATGGCATTTATTGTTTTCTAATTATTTGTGGAGTGTTAATTCTCTCTGTTCCAATTAAAAAGAAATCTCTTGAGGTTAAGAAACTCGCCTTAACAATTCTGTTGGCCCCACAGAACCTTGGTATTCACGTTGAACGATTGGGAAAAGTCAGTGTCCAGGAAATGCACAGGAGACCAAGAAAAGTTTGCTTTCCACTCAGATACTTGTCTCCCCACTATTTTGTACACAGGGCTGGCTTTCACATTTCTGCTTTTGGTTTATGACCCTATAATCATTCCTTTTTATGTGGTCATTAAAATGCAGGTGAAATTACCTTCAGGGCAAGGCCACTAATAGGCTTGGTGGATTCACTGAGCCTCTCCTTTAGGGGATAAGAACATGTGTGTGTGTGTGTGTGTGTGTGTGTGTGTGCGTGTGTCCTAGAAATTTGGAAAGATACTTTCACTCTCAAAAATAAAACCAGCCCTTGGAAGTACAGCAGGTAGTTAAGGCTTACCTAAGGATTGAGACCCACTTGCTTTTAACTTTAAACAATTTCTTCCTTATGCCATTTTAACCACCTACGAAATGCTTTCTTTCTTCTCATTTTAGCGTAGAAGAAAACTTAAAAGGGTAAATCTACTGGTGTATGACATATGGAGGTCAAGATCTTACATAGATTTTTCAGCATTAAGGCAGAACGAATGGACTGCAAGATTACAAAGAAAACAAATTCAGAGCAGTAACCTTTCGAGAACTGCCAAATTGCTGGCAAGATGAAAATGGGGTTGCATTTGAGAAATTATGCCATGTTGTGCTTCTTGGAGAAATATACAGCACAGAGGACTATATGTGTTTTTGTTTGAAACTATTTTTAATATTCATCATGATACCAACTGAAGCAAATGTGACTATATGTAGAACATCCAGTAAACGGTAAGTAGTCGTCATGAGGAAGGGGGAAGCTATGTGGAAACAGAGGCTCTGGTGAAATGAGTATATTTTTGAAATATCAGACACATTCAGCCTGGGTGCTGAAGATCACTGTGCAGGGTGAGAAAGAAGTCAAAAATTTGCCCAGAAAAACTCAGAAATCACAGCAAACAGAGGGCTTGATTCTCAGAAGTATGAAGGAAGGGAATATATAGAAGAAAATGTCTCTCTGCATATCATAAAAATAGCAAAATTTCCAGCATATGCTGCTATTTAACTTTTTTATTCTGGCAGACCGTTTGTGACTAGTGATGGGTGGGGCTGTTCTTGCATGTATGTTTCAGCCAAGTATGATGAATGCTCAGAATATTTTTCCTGACCTTACATGAATTTACTTTTGGTTTTTTTCTCTCTCATGCGCCTTCTCCTGGTGTTTTCTATCAGATGGGGTTCCCAGGCAGCTCCATACAGGATCATATCAGAGATATATGGAGTAATTCCATTTAGATATAAAATTGACCCATTTCTGAAACTTGCTCCCTTATTTCCTTCATTTATTTTGGCACACGCGAGACAGCAAGCAAATAAGAACGTAAGTAACGTAAGATTAATAAAGAAGCAAACACATACTAACAAAGATTTAACTCCTACATTCATTACTTTTTT
The DNA here is from genome assembly GCF_018350175.1 of Felis catus. Classification (NCBI taxonomy): domain Eukaryota; kingdom Metazoa; phylum Chordata; class Mammalia; order Carnivora; family Felidae; genus Felis; species Felis catus. Next base: position 190,132,597 of record NC_058375.1, read on the forward strand.
CCAGGCTTTAAACAAATGTTACGTATAGGCTTTTTCATAGTTCAATCAGTGTATCATATCTTTGGGTCTATTTTATTTTCAGATTTATTTGCCCACTCGCATATTTCTACATAGTGATAAAGCTCACACATTTCCAATTTATAACACCCATTTGATATTCTGGTTCTTAACATACCACAGCGTGTTTAGCTGTTTTCTTTTGGTAGTGCATCTGAGTTATGGTCAAATTTTTACTATTATATACACCAGTGTTTCAGATGTCTGGGTAAGATATCACATATTAATTTCTTCTTTAGATTATTTTTTAAGGAATTTTCAAAACTGGAGTTCCTGCAAAAAGGAAATGAACTATGCTTCAAAAACTCCCATGACCTACATCCAAACTGTCTTCCAGAAAGTTTACAACGTGTTGTGCCAATAGCCATTGTAAGTGTGTTTGTTTTCCCGTATCCCTTATAAAATTGAACTTTCTCATATTTACTTATCTTTGCTAACTTGAGGAATTCATTGAATGACTTTTTATTCATATTTCTGTAATTTCAAAAAAGGCTGTGATTTTTAATGTAACTATTTATAGAATTTATTGCTTTGTATACTGTTCATCTCCTTTGAACGTTTACTAACTTCTATGTTTATATGACTTTTTATGTTTTTGTAATAGAGACAGTAGAAAACAGGGGTTGCGAGCATGGCTCTGAGGCCAAACTCCTGGATTTGAATTCAATCTCTATCACTTATTAGGAAGTAAACTTCAGCAAGTTAATCAATCATTCTGTGTCTCAGTTTTCTCCTTTGTAGAATGGTGATGATAATAGCATCTACTCACAAAGTTGCTTTGAAGATTAAATAGGTCATTACATGTAAAGTGGTTAGAACAGTGGCAAGCAGATAGTAAGTCTATGTAAATGTTTGTTTACTATTATAAATAAGCCTTTGAGTTAAAGTTATTTTTCCATTTTGTTTCTTTCTGGTGTTTATTCTATGACACTTAATTGAATATAAAAGAGATATCCAAGTATGCCCTTTTATTGCCAGGAAAAGTATTTTATCACCACTCTTTGATGATTTGCACTTGGTGGACTACTTGGATTAGAATCCAAACGAAGGTAATATTCAGAATACTTGTAATTAAAGAATAACTGTTTTAGAAAACAATCAAGATATTTAACAACTGACAACATTTAACAATGATTAACGATTGTTTCAAGAGTCAATCAAACTATTTAGCAATGATAGAAATTAATCAACCAGAACAAGGCACCCTCCAATCAGAACAGTCAGAAGCTGGCATCAGCCTGTAAAAATATACTTGATAAATACTATCCCTGCATTCCAGGTAACCCTTTTTTTAACTTTTTAAGTGAAGCTTCTTTCTATTTACTTATGTTTTGAGAGAGAGGGAGAAGGAGAGAGCACGTGCATGCGTGAGAGTGGGGGGAGGAGCAGAGAGAGAGAGAGAGGGAGAGAGAGAGAGAGAGAGAGAGAGAGAGAGAATCCAAAGCAGGCTCCGTACTGTCAGCGCAGAGCCTGATGCAGGGCTCGATCTCACAAACCATGAGATCACAACCTGAGCTGAGTTCAAGAGTTGGACACTTGACCGAGTGAGCCACCCAGACATCCCTCCAGGTTAACTCTTCAGTAGTGTTAGGCAATTATTCGATTAACATGTATTTAATAGCAAATTCTTTCCAAAGCATGGTATTACTTCTGATTTGCAATGCAGTCACTTCTCCTTTTAAGAGGGATATTTAGGTGATTTAACTGTGTTCAAAATACCTGTCCTTTACTTTTTACTTCTAGTTAAGACATCTAGCTATAGCTACTCTCATTAGTACCATACTAATTGGAAATAATGCCAGGGATAAGCAACGTACAGCTTGCTATGGAGTCTTCAAATGGAATATTTAATGTATAAAAACCATTTACCCCACACAATATTGATTAAGAGATTGTCACAAGGCTAACACTTTCTGATAAAACATGAAGAAGACATTAAGAAATCATATTTTTCACAAATTATAATAAATATTGAGATGTTTGGAAGCCATCGGCTGTTTGGAATGAGCTTTTTACTTGTCATTGTATAGACAGCTATGGCCTCTGGTTATCAAAAAGGACATTGAAAGCAAATGGAATACTGTCTGCCAATTGGTGTTACAGAGTTCTATCATCGCAAGCGCCTACTCCATTGATATTTGCCATTTTTTTTCTCAGAGAAGTGAAAAAATAATTACAAGCTGTCTCTTTGGCTTATATATGGTTTGTACCCCCATTTCTTTTTCCATCTCTTAGTTCTGAAATTTCAATAACTGCTTCTTACTAGTTGTATGCTGCTGGGCATGGTGCTCTGAAAAAGTTAAATAAAAAGAGAGCTGCATTTTCCAATCATATTAGCAAAGATTCCAGGACCACATATTATGAGGAATATTATGACTTTGCTCATCACACTTTCTGCATTCTGTCTCGTCCCTTTCAAACTTAATTGATGTATTCCATTGTGTGCACATTTTCCTAACACTTTTGAATTTATCTGTCGGAAATACAATGTGGACCATCCTGTTAGAGAGGCACCCCCCTCAGTACTCTGAGAAGCAGACGAATAAAGACGGGACATGATACATGAGATCTGATAAATGCAAAAGTTACCGTAAGACATATGGCCCAGCGAGATCACGCCTTGACAATGGCTGATCAACGGGGTTAAGATATTCAAAGAAAGCATGTGTCACCGTTGTGCAATCGGCAACCTAGAAACCCAGAAAATGAGTGTGAGCAGCGATATGTCAGGGTTCATGTTAGTCATCTGGGAAGAGGGGCTCACTGAGCAGATTGAAAGTGTATTAGATGCATCCCCAAGGAGCAGAGGAGTGTATTAGTTAAAAACCAACCGTAAGCCTGTGTTCAAATCCCAATTCTACCACCTATCAGTGACTTCAGGTAAATTATTTAACACCTCTGGGCTGGTTTTCTCATCTGTAAAATGGAGATGATAATACTACCACTTACTTCCTGGGTACCGAAATAAGTTCACATATGAAAGCATTTAGAATGCTGCCAGACGCACACGGAGCGTAGAAGCTGGTAATGAGTGGGGGCTTTAGAATGTACCTAATATGTAGTAAGCACTCAGTAGCTGTTAGCTGTTATTTATATTAATAATAAATATCATTGTGCTTTAATGACCTAATCACATAAAGGGACCCTTTGATTCTCAAGCGTCTTCCCGTGCAGACTCGCCTAATGGAAAGGATATGCTGACCTATGAAAGTGACTCTCCAGTTAATGACATGACCTGAACTGTCTTGGAAATTCATCTTCTGCTGTATATACATCATTTTGTTCTGAGTTTGATTCGTGTGACTCCTTCTGGCGAAACAACAAGATCTGCTTTTTGGAAGCGCCACGCTAAAAGCCAGACTTCAGATAGAGATGAGTCCGTTAAGGCACCATCCCTTTGCTGCCTTCTTCCTGAGTGACAAGAAGCCTACAGCAAGTCACAATCATATCCTCTAGGAAACTACTCAGGACATGACACCTGTTGAGCTCGCATGAGAAAGCTCTGACAGAGACGAAAAGGTTAGTTGATCCGTGAATGCACAACCCCACTCCCTCAGGTCAGCAGTTGTGGACCATGAGAGTTTTAGGCTGCACGATCACTTTGAACCCGAAAATCAGACAGACCTACAGAATGACGTGTAGCCAAAGTGCTTTTCGGTTAGCATTAGGTAGTTGCTACCCGAAGAACTGCTTATTCCAGAGAAGATGTGGCATCCACAAAAACGTACAGTGCTTTCTGTTCTATTCATAGTGGTTAAATAATTTATTTTGTTGTATTGGTTACATTCCCCGAGTGGCAATAAGTTGACATGCATGGCAGTTAAATATCTGCCAAGCACCCCACGGGTTGCGGGGAGTCTGACAAAAGGTCACCGAGTCCGCTGGAGGGTTGCGGGAATAGTGAGGCAGGGCCTCTGCTGAAACTTTTGCTGGAAACCCCCACTGGGCTGATATGTGTTCTATGGCCTTATTAGTTTAAAATTTAATAATTTTTCAGCACTTATTGCATCTACTACAAGCTCCCAATGAAAAAGAAAAAAAAAAGCGAAGACCTTTTCTCTTGCTTTAAAGTATAATACTTTTACAAAATGCTATCGTTTGAAACCAAATGCCAGGACAATGATGCTGGGGCTGGGTGACAGCTGCTGGCGGAACTCCAGGGAAAGGGCGGAATGGCAACGTGGCTTCCCCTTCCCAGAGCCCAGGCCCATTTATGAGTAATGAGAATAGGCTCCGGGGGCCGAGGATGCTGTCATGATCCAGAGAGCCAGGGTGCTGTGCTCATCACATGTACGGCAAGACCCGACATTCTTTCGAACCCTTGAAGATAAACAATGGGTCCTCGGTTGAACGTTTTGTCTTCTCTGGCTAAATATCCATAATTCATTCATCATTCCTCTTAAATGATGGTTTAGATTCCATTATTAGCTCGATAAGAGTCACCTGGAGGACCCTTTAAACTAGCCGGAACTTCTGTAGGTTTTAACCCTCAAACATAACTGACAACTTTTAAGCCATCCTGGGCCTGGCCAGAATCATATAAGAATTGCTAAGGATTCTCACACCAAGGGTAGACCCCCAGACGCAGAATACATGGGATCTTAACCTCAGCAGCTGAAGGGAGGGGACTGTATCACTTAGGCCCACCCATCAAAGTGTCGGCTGACCACCTTTCTCTGTTGGCTCCAGAAGGTCCTCTGAAAGGGATGCATGTGCTTGTGTGACCCGGACTTCGAAAAACACAGTCAACATTCACCTTAAACTTGTCATACTAGGGACAGAACAAAGACTTAAGTGCATTTTTTTGAAAACTGTCAAAATATAGGAGTTAAACTTAAGAGGATAATAAAAACAAGAAAGGAGTAATAAAACTGCCAACTCCTCCTTTTTCTCCAAGCTCTATTTAGGCAAAATTCTATTTGTTCTCTTACGGAAAGAGAAGGCCGTCCGATTTAAGGGCCCAAGCAAACAAGAAACAGGACATGTTAATTGAAGGAATTATTGTAAATCAAAGTCTGAGTGTGAAATTACATGCTTCATAATTTTACACTTAAGTGAAGTGCATTTCTGTCCATGCTTGTAAAGACAAAGAATTTTCCTCGTGTCTGACATATCAAATACCAATAACCTTGCCACATAGGAGCCAGAGTGTAAAGTTGGATGATTCTGAAAGCTTTTTTATTGTAGTGAACGTGAGGATGTGCAAAATGCATCGTCACTCCATTATGTGGGCATCTAGGTGTTTGATCATTCATCAACACCCCTGAAAGTGTGACTGAAGGCAATAGAGTACATAAAAGAAATGTTGTAGTTCTAAAAAAGTTTAAATATAGAGGGGTGCCTGGGTGGCTCAGTCAGCTGAGCATCCGACTTCAGCTCAGGTCATGATCTCGCAGTCTGTGAGTTCGAGCCCCAAGTCAGGCTCTGTGCTGACAGCAGAGCCTGGAGCCTGCTTCGGATTCTGTGTCTCCCTCTGTCTCTGCCCCTCCCCTGCTCACGCTCTCTCTCTCTCTGTCAAAAATAAATAAACATTAAAAAATTTTTTTATATTTATACATATCGATTTCAGAATGAAAGTATTGTGACCTAAAATATTATCTTATAAAATAAATATCAGCTAAATGAATCCAGGCACACCTTGATGAGAGTCACTATACTGTATGAATTTGCAACACGAGTGCAAAATAAGTGTCAGGAGAACATAAAACACTGGTACTTAATCATTTTTAACTCCTCTTTAAAAAAAAGTCAGTGGTAGATACAATCTAACTGTAATATGAGGACTGCTTAATATCAGCCCTTCAAACATCAGGACTGATTAATACAATAAGGGACAGAGCTCGCAAAAGAGCCAAGTTGGGGAGGAGTGCCAAGAAGAACAGCTCTGTTCTACTGACGGGCGTGTATTAAGCATCGTATAGCTGATGTTCCAATTGGCCCTGAATTATTTCTCTGTAACAGCAAAGTTTTTCTGAGCCACCTCTAGGCTTTCCTTCAGTTTCTTTATGATAAATGGCTTCTTAAAATGAAAACTACAGAGATGGTATGGTAATCAGAATGTAACAAGAATGTGCAGTCTCTCTGTGTCAAACTAAACAGTCTTGAAGTCAGCGTTCCTCAAGGTGGGGTTCCAGACCACTGACGTTGGAACCCCCTGAAAGGTACCTTGTTTGCAAACAGTATTCCTAATTCCTATCCAAGACCTAATGAATCAATCTTTCCCAGTATGGGGATGGGGCCTAGGCCTTTTCAATAAACCCACCAGGTGATGCTCTTACACACTAAATCTTGACAAATAACCCTTCAAGGAAGGGACTTAGACTTGGACTTGGGACTTGGACTTAATTAGCCTTATATAAATTAAGTGTTTCACTGGTGCACAATAGAATCCCCCGGGGAAGTTTAAAGCCACACAACCACAACTGCACCTCATCCCCAGAATGTCTAATTTGGTTGGCCTGAGATGAGTCCTGGGAAGCAGCAATTTTTTTTTAAATTACACACGTTATTCTAACATATAACTAAGATTGGATGTTCACAAGAGCCAAAGAAAACAAGCGTCTTTCAACAGATGAATGGATAAACAAAATGTGGTATATACATACAATGATATACCTTTTAGCCATAAAAAAAAAAGGAGTCAAATTCTGATATATACTACAACATGGATGAACCTTGAAATCATTTTGTTAAGTGAGATAAGTCAGATACAACAGGACAACCATTGTATGATTCCCATTATATGAGGTAGAAGCAAATTCATAGAGAATAGAATGAGCAATTCATACAGACAGGAAGTAGAATCGAGATAACCAGGGCCAGGGAGCAGGGGAAAATGGGGAGTTCATGCCTACCGGTTACAGATTTTCTGTTTGAGGTGATAGAACACTTCTGGAAATATGTAGTGCTGATAGCTACACAGCAATGTGTCTAATGCCGCAAAATTTACACTTAAAAATGGTTGCAGTTGTGAACTTCACGTTATGTATCTTTTACCACAATCAAAAAGGCTTTAAACGATATTAGCTAGGATTGCGAATCTTTGTGTCTAACACATACAGGGGAAGCAAACCACCTGCCAAAGGAAAAAAAAAATTGAGCTTGTCACTCCTTCAGTAAAAGGGGTTTACCAACTCCCCACTGACCATGAAAAAAGGTGAAATCCTTCACGTAGCCTACAAAGCTGGACTACCCACCCAACATCCTGTCTCATTTCCACCGTCCATCCTCTGCTGCAGCTCTAACTCCAAACTGAACGATGAGCAATCGTCAGAATACCATTTTGGATGCACACATCCAAATGAATACCATTTGGATGCACACATCCATGCTTTTCCCACATGCTGTTCTTCCTTTCTGCAAAGCAATCTCCTTGCCAAAGACTGCTGGTGCAGCTCACCAATTAAGGCCGTGATGTCAACCCTGGCTGCATATTAAAATTTCCTACAGAGCCTTTTAAAACTAAGCATGCCTGGGCCCCTCCTTGGGCCAGTGAAATCAGTCTATTTCAGAAGTGGGAACGGAGCATCGTTTTCTTAAACGCTCCCCAGGTGATTCTAATGTGCGAGTGTGATTGAGAACCACTTCTTATTACTCAACGTGTGGTCTGCTGACCAGCAACCTTGACATCATCTAGGAGCTTGTTAGAAATGCAGAATCTCAAGACTCATCCTAGACTTAACTGGTTCAAAATCTGCACTATGACAAGATCCGTAGGTGATTTCTTTGTTTATTAAAATTTGGGAAACTCTCTTAAGCTCATCTCAGGACTCTCAGAAGCCTTCCAGGGCCCTGTAGCCTTGTTGACCACTTGTGCCAGAACATTGCTCCGTATGTGCACTTCTCTCATTGTACTGGGATTTTGAGATCTTGAGGGAGAGACGTTTTATCTTTATATCTCCAGTAGATAGCAGGACATCTGGCTTCCATAAATAATTGCTTGAATTAAATTTTGAAAGTAACTTCATAATTAACATTTCAAAGATAATGATAACACTCTAACCATAAAGAATAAGGCATGGCAGAATAAAAGAGCCCACTTGTGGAGCAACTATTCTGTGTCAAGATCATCAAACATGGAATGTCCACCTTTACAAGAGCTCCACAGGATAAGCATTAACATCTCCATATTATAGATGGAGTCAACGAAGCTCCAAGATGAGGAGACATTTGGTTACAGAGCTGGTGGGTGATAGGACTGAGATTTGAACCCAACTCTGCCTTGTTTTACAGCCAGTTTTGCTGAGCATCTAGCGATTTATTTTTTTTAAGTTCATTTATTTATTCTGAAAAAGAGAGAGAGTGAATGTGTGAGCAGGGGAGGGACAGAGAAAGAGGAAGAGAGAGGCTCTGCTCTGTCAGCACGAGCCCAGTGTGGGGCTTGATCCTATGGCTTCGAGATCATGACTTCAGCCGAAACCAGGAGTCAGGCGTTTAACCGACTGAGCCACCCAGGTTCCCCATGAGCTTCTAGCAATTTAAAAAGCCAACTCTCATTCCGGAACGTCCTGAGTGTCCCTTTATTCTCTTCTTTACTCCCTCTACCTGTCCTTATCATCTCATTTTATCAGTGAGTGTGACCTTCTCCTTTTGTCCAAATTCATCTCCCCACTGGACCTTTTCTCTCAGTCTCTATTTTTCTCCCCCTCGATGACTTACCTTGTCCCTCAACTGGGATTGAAGTACATTTTGGACTCTTGTTTTAATTATCAAATGTCTTTTCTCTTCTAAAATCCAATATCAGGTCAATTACATTCCTCAGTAAGTATTTAAGATCTCTGATAAGTCCTCTTCTGCTAGGACTTAAAGTAGGTTATAGATTAAAATACAATCTGGAGGTAATTTTAATTGAAAGTAAGAAATTTTACTGTTGCTTCTCTTCGGTTTGATTTTATGCACAAGATAGAAATTGTAAGCCTAAATGAAGTTGCTTTTTGTTGAGAAGGAAGGCTCCAAGGACAGCTCTTGTCTTTCTTTGCCCTTCAACAGAAAAGGAACACAACTCAGCTTCCTTTCCTTTTCTTCTGTGTATCAAACTCCAGATTAGGTGGGAACATTTATTTGAGAAACAAAATGGCTTATTATTTATCTAGGTGTCATGTATAAATATCCAGCTTCACTGATAACTATAACAAATTTTGTAACCCAGCCCACAAATACATATTTTTCTTTGAAAGAATCTTTGATTAAAAAAATGTTATTTAATGTTTATTTTTGAGAGAGAGAGACAGAGAGCAAGTCAGGGAGGGGAAGAGAGAGAGGGAGACACAGAATCCAAAGCAGGCTCCAGGCTCTGAGCTGTCAGTATAGAGCTCCACACAGGGCTCGAACTCACAGACTGCGAGATCATGACCTGACCTGAAGTTGGAGACTTAACTGACTGAGCCACCCAGCCACCTCTCTTTGAAAGAATTAAAAAAGAAAATAGAACATTTCAAAAACTTCCTAAGAAAAAACAATGGTAACACTAAGTTAAGCAAAATGTCAAGACTAAAACACCCCACATTTAATATAGAACAACAATTCCTTTGCTGGAATAGAATTTGAACAGAAAAGAAATAGCAGTGTGATATATAGCCTGGTATATCCAAATAAAGATTACCACGATGTTTTATGATAGCACTGTAAGGCCAAATGAAAGAAAATTACTGCAGGGTTGAGTCTCCACAATGTCAAAATAACAAACTAGCTATGGTAATTCAACCCCAAACAGTATTACCTATGATGTACCCTGTACCCTCTTGGGGTGTCTTCTCCTCTACACTTCTTGGTGAGAATTGTCTCCTCTTTGTAGAATTGGCCATCACTGTAGGGTGACCAGATCGTCCTCATTTGTCCAGAACTTCCCCAGTTCTAGCTCTTCCCCTTGCCCTAAAAAGCCCTCGGTCCCAGGCAAACTGTAACGGTTGGTCACCCCACCTGTCAGTCATGTGTGTGCCTGACCATACCCCCCATTTGCATGTTCAGGGGTGATAGTCTGACTCAAACTGAGGCAGTTGCACAATGTCTCCCGCTAAATCTTTCTTTTGTGCGCAGGTCTGGACTGAAAGGGATGTAAACCAGGTCTAGAGTGGCCAGAGCACTGCGCGAGAAAGCTGGCTGTGTGTACTTTCCCGGGGCAGTACATCTAAGGGGGCACCATTCACATTGCGGATGTTCATTTGACACTTTTTTCAGCAGTAAAAAGTCTCGTTACTACAAAATCAATATATTATGACAATTTTCTGACTGATGGAATTAAAGTGTATTGAGGAAGGAAGCCTATTTCTAATTGACACACGAGTACCATATGGGCTGGTGGCTTTGCTGGAGGCAATTGTGTTTGGTGATATGCATTAGGGGAAGCCGAGAAAGCCACTCTGTGCAGAGAAGGGAGGACAAAGACGCCAAGAGCATAAGCGAAGACTAGAGCTCACGTGTGTAAAGGCGGGGGAGTCTGTCTGCCTCAGTTCCTTATTCCAGTCTTCCCCTCTGCAGCCTGACTGCCTCCTTAGGAAGATATTCAGACAACTTATAACAAAATCTTCCTTTTCGTTTACATCAAATGAATGGATTCTGTAACTGAGAATCAATAGAGTTAATAGATGCAAATTCTGTAATTTGCATCTGAAAGTTAAAGACAAGAAAATAAAACAAACACGTTATCTGACAAAATTGCTCATTTTATTTATTTTCTGAAATGACCAGAAATTTTAATAACAGTACTTTATCTTCTCCATGTAGACATAGCCTCTGAGAAAAAAAAATAACAAGTTGGGGCACCTAGGTGGCTCAGTCGGTTAAGCTTCCAACTTCAGCTGAATTCATGATCTTGTGGTCCATGAGTTTGAGCCCCGCATCGGGCTCTGTGCTGACAGCTCGGAACCTGGAGCCTGCTTCAGATTCAATGTCTCCCTCTCTCTCTGCCCCTCCCCACTCACCCTCTGTCTCTCTCTCTGTCTCTCAAAAATAAATAAACATTAAACAAATTTAAAAAATAATACATTACTAGAGAAATCATATCTGGGAAAAACATTTTAAGTGTATATTGCCAACACACTTAGTGAAAAATAATAAAGACATCTGCGAGTACGGTATTAATAGCAAGTACCCTTTGGATGTCTGTAAATAGATATTATTAAATGTTAGTAATATAACAAATTTTGTATAAGAACTTAGCCTGATGGGTAAAGATGTCATTACTAGCAAAGAGATTAAAAATGAGCATCAAATTTGTTTCTCTCTCTCTTTTAGTGATGGGCATATAATGTCATCCTTGAGATAGTGAAACGAAGGAAGTCTTCAATTAAACCCTTGATGAGTAACTGCAGAATATCCATTCTGCTTCAAATTCTTTTTATGATAAGTCTTGATATTTTCCAAAGCATACTGTTTGTGCTCCATCTCATGTAATATCTAAAGTCTATCACATGACACGTAATTCAATTGTGCGACTGCAAGGTTTCTTTTCTATTAAATCACTAATAATGGTAATACTGTGTATTTCGAGAGGGCTTTTCTTTAAAAGTAGGTTAGAGGATGTCTTGTTGATCTGCTCTTGGAAGATACATGCAGCACCCATGTTGTGCACAGGAAAAAGAAATGTTTCTAACGGATTCTAAAGAAAGCCACTTTCTTCAAACCTTTACTTACCAATATTATACATTCTGTAGCAAAACAAAATGAGCTCTGCGTCTCCTGGCATAATTGAAAAGCTTATTTTTAAATGCCATATGTTACTATGATTCACGCTGTGTTTTTAATGATTATCGCACATGCAAGCAAAATGCTATATTAGTTTCATATTCATGTAATTCCCGATAATCACAAATACACACAATGAAAGACAGGAACAATATTAGGGTGCCAGAGAATCTCAAAAAGTTCTCTAATCTCGCATCTCATCTTTATAGACAATTGAACTTAAGTCATCCAAGACAGATGGTAGCATTTCCTTTTCAATTTAATAAATGCTTTATGGAGTTCCGCAATGCCACCTAAACTACGGAGGATACAAGAAAAGTTGAGGAACCTGATTCTTTTCTTAAGGAATATACAATATTTTTTCCCAAGAGGTAGAAAATAAATAATAGTAGAATAGTGTTGTGTATATCTCGGAATGGCAGACAGTAAAGGCTCTCAAATTTTAGCATACATCACAGTCCCTTGGCAGGTTTGTGAAAACATAGATTGCTGGGCTCCTACCTCCCATTTCTGATTCAGTAGGTCCAGGGTGGGACCCAAGAATTTGTGTTTTCAACAAGTTTCCAAGTGACGGTGACATTGCTGGTTCCCAGACCTCATTCTGGGAACCAATGCAGTAAAATATAGGGATTAACAATGCAGGCTGCGGAGTTCAAGTGCAGAATTTGGGTACCGGCTGCATAATATTGCAGAAGCTATTTATTCTCATTGACCCCATTTATTTGCCTGTAAACTGGAAACAATAATAGCGCTTGCCTCAAGTATTATTATGGGAATTAATTGAGATAATGCTTATAAAGCCAGGACAGTGCCTGGCACATAGTAAGCACACAACAAATGTTCATTATTAAAGCTATTTTTTATTAGCAGTTTCCACACCAGTTCTCAAACCAGTACTGGTATGTGGGAAAAAATTATATGTATATGATAGTACAAAATTATAAAGTGTCTTTTTTTAGAAACCATTTTTCTTTTACTGTAAGATAACATACTTCCTAATTTTTGGTACTGGCACATGTTTACGTCTATGAAAATAATGGTAATAGGAACTGGCAGTTCCTTACTTGAATAATAAAAGCTTGACCATACCAAACTATTACACTCCCCCATTATAATTTGAGCTTGAATTAGGAAAAAATCAAGAAGAGTTAAAATCGGGGGCTTCCCAAGAGGGCCACCACGACTGTCATCCAGATTACAACACCAGGAAGGCCACAAATCTCAGAAAGAAGAAAGGGAGCTCCTGTAGGACTGATGCTCAGTTGTGGCAAGAGCAGCGGTCACAGGAAGGGGTCAGAAGGGCAGTGGGCAAGAATGGAGTGCACAAAACACAATGCTGGCTCTGTTTGCCCCACTCAATGTAACAAGACAAGGAACTGCGATGTGCCTGGGTGGCCTCCATGTGACCTCCCCTAATAGGTCAACGTACAGTGCAATACACTCATTTGTGTTGCCATGGCAACTTTAAGGCAACCCTATCTCAGGACCTAACCTGAGAAGTCAGAGACTAGACCCTGTCCTGACCTCTCGACTGATGATTTTTCTGATAGAGGGACTTTATTGGTAAAGCCGGACTTAAACTCCAAATTCGTTCTATTCTGCCAGAGTGGGGTGCAGGTTATCCCCTGGGTTTAGGGGATAGGCCCCGTGTGGCAGTCAAATGTTTCTGTCTCTGCTACCTTGGTCCATATCTGACCATCAGGCAAAAGACAGGTAGACCATATGAAGCTCTCAAAGATAAAATACAATTTCTGTCGATATTTTAGCTTAACTCTTTTGGCTCTAATTAACCATATTTTCGTGCTACTAGATTAGAAAAAACAATCTAAGCAAGGATTTTGAATAAACATTTTCTTAAGTTCCATTCGAACCTCTTTAGTGGATGTCAAGAGTTGGAATCAGGGAGATGGTAAGATTCAGGAGAGGAAAAGGGTGAAAGTTAGTGATACCTTTGGGGCTTACTAATAGATAATAACCAACTGTTTTGATGATTCAATATTTTGAGTATAAAAATGGCTACCCAAATCAGCCATAGCATACCCCGGACAGACCTGCTTCATGGTAGACAATCCCAGTAACTAAAGGTCATTAAAAAGCATTGTTTTAGGGAGATGGAAAAAAGTATCTGCAAATCATATATCTGAGAAAGGGTTAGTGTTCAAAATATAGAAGGAACTCATCTGACTCAATAGCAAAACAAACAAACAACTCAATTACAGAATGGGCAAAGGACCCAAATAAATATTTCTTCAACATATAAATGACCAACAGACGTATGAGAAGGTAATCAGCATCGCTAATCAGCAGGGAAATACAAATCAAAACCACAATGAGATATCACTTTACACCTGTCATATGGCTATTAGTAAAAAATAAAAGATAACAAGTGTTGGCAGGGAAGGGGGAAAAGGGTATCCTGGTACACTATTGGTGGGAATGTAAATTGGTGCAGCTGTCTTTTAAAAATGGTGCGGTGGAGTGCCTGGGTGGCTCAGCCGGTTAAGCATCTGAGTCCTGATTTCAGGTCAGATCATGATCTCACTGGGTTTGTGAGATTGAGCCCTGCATGGGGCTCTGCACTGACAGTGTGGAGCCTGCTTGAGATTTTCTCTCTCCCTGTGTCTCTGCCCCTCGCCTGCTTCCTCCCCCTCTCAAAATAAATAAATAAACTTTTAAAAAATTAACAGGGGCGCCTGGGTGGCTCAGTCGGTTAAGCGTCCGACTTCGGCTCAGGTCACGATCTCACGGTCCGTGAGTTCGAGCCCTCGTCGGGCTCTGTGCTGACAGCTCAGAGCCTGGAGCCTGCTTAGGATTCTGTGTCTCCCTCTCTCCCTCTCTGCTCCTCCCCCGTTCATGCTCTGTCTCAAAAATAAATAAACATTTTTTTAAAAAAAGCATTTAAAAAATGGATAAAAAATAATAAAAACAGTGTGGAGATTTTTAAAAATACTAAAAATAGAAGTACCATATACTCTAGCGATCCCATTTCTGGGTATTAATCTCAAGGAATTGAAATCAGAATCTGGAAGAGATACATGGACTCCATGTTCACCGCGCATGATCCAAAATAGCCAAGATATAGAAACCATCTAAATGCCCATCTACAGATGATTGGATAAAGAAAACGTGGTATGGGGGTGCCTGGCTGGCTCAGTCAGTTAAGCGTCCTACTCCTGATTTCAGCTCAGGTCATAATCTCACAGTTTGTGAGTCTGAGCCCTGCATCGGGCTCTGTGCTGGCAGTGAGGAGCCTGCTTGGGATTCTCTGTGTGCCTCTCTTTCTCTCTCTCTTAAAATAAATAAATACCTTTAAAAAAAAGAAAAGAAAATGTGGGATGGATATACAGTAGAATTTTATTCAGCCTTTAAAAAGAAGGAAGTCCTGCCAATTGCAGTAACATAGATGGACCTGCAGGACATGATGTTAAGTGAAATAAGCCAGTCACACAAAGGCACATACTGAATTACCTCACTTCTATGTGAAGTCTAAAACAGCCAAACTCAGGGGTGGCTGGGGGGCTCAGCCAGTTAAGTGTCAACCTCAGCTCAGGTCATGATCTCACAGGTCATGAGTTTGAGCCCCGCGTCGGGCTCGGTGCTGACAGCTCGGAGCCTGGAGCCTCCTTCAGATTCTGGGTCTCTTTCTCTCTCTCTCTTCCCCTCCCCCACTTGTGCTCTGTCTCTCTCTCTCTCTCTCAAAAATAAATAAATACACTCAAAAAAATAAAATAAAATACTCAAACTCATAGATGTAGGGAGTAGAATGGAGGTTACGTGAAGCTCAGGGGAGGGAGAATTGGATAGGTGATGATCAAGGGGTACAGTAACAGTTGTGCAAGATAAATTCTGGAGATCTACTATATAGCATAGTGCCTGTAGCTAACAATAATATCTCATTGTATATTTAATATTTGCCTGATGGCACATCTTATGTTAAGCGTTCTTACTACAAAAAAGAAAATAATAATACTAAGAAGGGGAGAAAATTTTGAGAGGTAATGGGTATGTCCATGTCCTTACTGATGATGGATGCTTATCACCAAACTAAGAAGTTGTATATGTTAAATACGGGTGGCTTTTTACATGCCAATCATACTTCAAAGAATGGTTTTAAGAAAAAGAATGAATGAAAAGCATTGTCTTAGTTTCTCCCAAAGCCAATCCTGAGACAAAGATCTGGGTGCAAGTAGTTTATTTGGGAGATGACCCAGGAAACATGGTGAGAGAATGGAGAAGGGAGATGGGGAAGGGAGGAGAGCCAATAAAATTAATGTAGTGCAAGGGCACCTGGGATTCGGTCCTTCTGGAACTATGAGGAACTGTGTGGAACACACCTTAGAACTGTCCCCTCACAGTAGCTGAATGTTTATCCACACAGCAGCCAGCAGAATGCACCTGGCAGACCAGCTAATTGGCTAAGGGCCCAGTGGCAGAGTTTTGAAACCCCTGGCCTCATTTGTGCTGAGGCCACACCTCCCAAGGCCACTCCCACCAAAAACTGGGTGTGGCCGGGATACTAAGCAGACATGTTCCGGACAGATAGGAGATTCCTTTCCTGGCGACTTCAGCTCGAGAACTTCCTGTGGGCTTTGCTGAACTTTCCCTAGACGATATTGCCATGTAGGATGCATCCACCCAACTTTCTCATCATCACCTTTGTCAGGGTCAGACTTATATCCAGGACTCACAGTATTCCCAGCCTCCCTTGGCCCTCTATTTCCTCCTACAGAGCAATTCCTCTACATGCCTTTTTAATAGTCCCTTAGCATCTACTTCTGAGAAAACCTAAGCAAACACATCCACAGCTGCTGCCCATCCTTCCCTGATTGAGGTTTGCTCCTGGGGGCACTAATCTTCCAGTATTTCCAGTCTGTCCCATGCACTGGCTCCACCTGCTCTCAGGACCAGCGGACCCCCCCCAAGCCTGGAGAGGCAGGAAGCATCCTATGAAGGAACTGTCAGCGGCCCCTGGGTGAGAATATGGGCAAGACGTCCATGGTGGCAATATTTGCTACAAGCATTACAGTTTGATTATCTACTCAAGTATGCAAATAGATTGCTGAGCTCTATAAATATGGCCAGGAGAAAAGAAAGGCTTTAGGTAATAATGTTCGCAGCCCTCTGTTAGGACAGAGAAATATTCTCCACAATTAGGGTTCCTTTGCTTTTCCTTTTTCAGTGTATCTAGAGGTTTGTTTCATTTTCTTCCTGCTACTTTTCTCATGACTTCCCAATTTGATTGCTTGTTATTGATTAAAATGGGAAATGCTTCGTGTTCAGAACATTTACTCTTCTGGTAACAAAAAGACATAAAAAGACTCTGAAAAGGAGCTCTTAGCAAGGAGTCTTATAGCCGGCATTTAATAGTGTTTGTTTTCTTCCTACTTAGCCCCCTGGGGATAAAGGACCATATGTAAAATACGTAAGGTGCTGAGAGTCATATTCCTTGTGTGGTCATAAACAGAATCAAAATGATATAATTATATGAAAGCACTGCTATAAACTGTAAAGGGCAGAGAGGAGTTATTTCGAGATCTTTGTAACTCATTTTTACACTGGTTCAGGTGAGCCACGGGTCAAGGCAGATCCTCAGAAGCAGGACACCCACAAGGAGGAAAAGCTTCCTAGAACATGGTTAGTATATAATATAATATAATATATCCCTCCAAATGTGTGTTCTACTCTATTAGCTCACTTTAACCACAACTTAAAGCTCCTTTATGATATTCAGACAATAAAAGCAATTTTTAGCTATCGAGAAAACATTCTGTTCCATATGTTAGACAGCGTAACATTTGTTGTAATTCCAGCATCCCTGAATGTTCTACATTTATTTGTAATTTAATAGAATCAGTCTTCCGCCTTTGGGATATTAGAGTGCAATTTCATGTGTACCATTAAAAATATAGTTGATCTATTCTACAGCCTGACTTAGCTGCAAATGTAGAGAAATTATTGACGGTGCACGATAAAAATGAAGAAACATGAAACCTTAAGAAAAATGAAGAATCTAATTTAAAAGAATGGAAAAGGCAGAGATAAAATCAGGACAGTGACTGATCCAGCACCGTGCACTAATACATCTTTTATACTTTCTCTTCTTAAACTGAATAATGGAGGTAGGTCAGAATTTGCATTGGTGTGAATCACTCAGATCAAGAGATAGGAAGAAGGAGATACATACATTATCTGGTCAATTTTACCAGATACAGTTCAATTGCTCAATGGTTCATCTGTCTTCTCTGAGCTGGATTTGAACAAAGGTGACCCTCAGAACTCGTTACAAAATCTTGTTATTTGAAAAAACATTTTATTTTTGTATTTTCTTGAGACAGTCTCCAAGATTAATGTCTAAAATAAACTCAGCTGTTGAAAAATTTTAAAGATACAATCAGAAAAGTAATTCAACATGTCCCCAATGCTTTTAACTCCAGTGATGAAATTCTAATCTGCAACAAACTTGGAAAAAGCAACAATACTCTTGGGTTTTTATACCTCCTTATGGATGTCTTTCAGCTAACGATTTTTGTTCCACTTTCATCCAAGGCAAATTAAATTAAACTTCACTAGAATTTTGTAGTCATCCTCCTTCTCCCCTAATCATCCCAAGGAATATAGCGGGCAAAAGATTAAAAAGTTAAAGATGTCTCAGATTTATCACAACAATGCAATGCTATTTAAGCAAAAACAAAAAGGGGACAAGGAATGCTTAATTAAGAGTCAGTTATATCCCTGGCTCTGCTGTTCATTTGATAAGACCTTTCTTAGCCTCAACTTATTTAGCTGTAAAATGATTGGGTGCAACTACCCTTGAGATCTAAAATACTATATTTGTATACATTGATTTTGTCCTATAATCGCTAATTGTCTTTGTCATCATTAGACTCTTTTGTTCCTACATCTAGCCCAATACCTAGTCCCTAGCCCAATACCTCAAGAAATATTTATTGAGTGAATGAACAGTCACATGTAAAATATAAATTTCCCCCTCTCTCTACTCAAGTGGACATGGGAGATAGATGTTCACAGACTAAAGGTGATAACTTGTCTAACTGCCGGTAACAGATATCCAACATGCCCAGAACCTTAGCAAACATCATGACAACATGAAATAAAAGGCATATGTAGGGACACCTGGGTGGCTCAATCGGTTAAGTGTCCGACTTCGACTCAGGTCACGATCTCGCGGTCCGTGAGTTTGAGCCCAGCATCAGGCTCTGTGCTGAAGCTCAGAGCCTGGAGCCTGCTTCAGATTCTGTGTCTCCCTCTCTCTCTGCCCCTCCCCTGCTCACAGTCTGTCTCTCAATAAATAAACATTAAATTTTTTTTTAAAAAAGGCATATATAGGTGCCTGCGTGCCTAGGTATCTAGGTATTACACCCTCTTCTTACATGGGCAACAAATTAAGAGACAGATGGCAAAAATAACATAAGAATTGCATGTTTCCATGTTTCTGGGGCAGAATTTCTTCCTGCTGAGTATAAATTTACAATACTTTAAAACTTAAAGGACTAACTCCATTGAATTCATCAAATATTTAGAAATAGTACAGCGCTCCCTAGCAAAGGACTGTTTAGGTGCCATGTCTTCAATATTTAATCTGACATCTTGTTGTAACATCAGAATGTTGTACTAAGCCATCACCATGTGCTCTTTTGGAATAATAAATTGGCAATGGCATTGAGCAACCCAGATGAATTTCCAAGTTTTATAAATACCTATGGAAAGTGACAATGAAGTCTCACTATATATATATATATATATATATATATGTATATATATATATATATATATATATATCCTAAATTGGGGAAGAAATACTGGCCATATGCTAAATTAAAATATTTGGCCATATCTGGGGGCACTTGTGCATTATATAATTTTTGGTTTTGTTTTTTTTTTTTAATTTTTTTTTCAACGTTTTTTATTTATTTTTGGGACAGAGCGAGACAGAGCATGAACGGGGGAGGGGCAGAGAGAGAGGGAGACACAGAATCGGAAACAGGCTCTAGGCTCTGAGCCATCAGCCCAGAGCCCGATGCGGGGCTCAAACCCACAGACCGTGAGATCGTGACCTGGCTGAAGTCGGACGCTTAACCGACTGCGCCACCCAGGCGCCCCATAATTTTTGGTTTTGAACATGAGTAAGAAAACCTCACACAAGGTATCAAAGTGTGACAAAAATACGATTGTAGCTATCTCACCTAAAGCTGGGGGAGTGAAACTACTCTGTATGATACTAAAATGGTAGATACATGACATTATGCATCTGGCAAAACCCACTGAACTGTACAACACAAAGGGTGAACCCCAATGGAAGCTATGGACACTAGTTAACGATAGTCAGTCGTGGATTATCAATTGTGATAAATATACTACACTAATTCAGTATGCTAAAATAGGGATTATGTGAGTGAGGGAGACAGGAAGTATACGGGAGCTCCTGCTCAATTTTCTGTAATATAACTGCTCTAAAATTAAAATCTATTAATACACACACACACACACACAACCACAGTCAGAGCTATTCCATCTAAATCCATCAGCTCAGCAAATTGCTATATCAACAATGAGCAAAATGGTTCATTTATAACACGAGAGGTGATTACTCCCAAAGATGACGATGATTGAAGATGTAGCATTTTGATATGAAAAGTGCTTTACTGGCTCCAGACCTTGAATATAGAATAGAAAGAGTATTTATAAAGACCTACACTAATCTTTAAGGAGAGTTCTCCTCATTTTGTACCTTACGCTAAGCTCTGCAAATTCTACATAACTGAAAAATAAGATCAGGAGAATATGCCCACGGCCCACGTCTTATCAGATGATATCTGGGAAATTATAAAACAAACAAAACATTATCATAATAATAAAGCAAAATGTCAGAGCACAAAAAGCTAAAAAGAGCCGAGGAAATGATCCAGGTCAGCCCCCTCTTCCTAGGTAAGGAAAAAAATCTGGCACAAACAGACGCTCCTTGGGTCATGAAAAGATCTGCGGAAAAAAATTAATCTCTGGTCAAACTATCGAGATACTTGAGCTATTTCCTGAGCAACAGATTAATATTTAACTTGTGATCACTCTCTAGTTTATACCTAATTGCAGTTCCATTTTCATCCGGCTGCACCATATTTGTGGCACCTTTCCATCAAGTGTGTGGGTTCAACTTTACTCCTGCCTCATCTTGCTTTCTGACTCAGCTATGCAATTTTTTTGACCCACCCCTCTCTTGCTGTACTGAATGTGAGGCAGATGATCCTCAAACAGCCCCTCTCGAGCTCACTCTCTGATTCCCTGCACTCCAATCAGGAGGAAACATGTGGATTAGAAGAAAACGTTTCAGAAAATGGTGATCAAAGAGAAATTATTTTAGAATAGTGCTACTCATCCTACACGACCCAGAGGGAGGTCCAAGTGGCCCTTCACCAAGGAGTGAGATACGGCAAGGAGTGTTATTATCTTGTAAAAAGTAATATCAGAGTGATGCTAATTGTGGAATATTCATTCCTCTTGAAATGAAATGAGCATGCACACACCTCCAGGTCGTGCACAAGATGATCGATTGGGCGATGGAAGGAAAATACTATAGTTTTTATTTAAGCTCTACTATTAGTTTAATATAAAGATGACCATGGCAACATTCATTTGGTCCTTATGTCAAGATTGGTATCACAGAAGGATTCATGAGGAATGATGAGTGAACAGCGGGGTTCCACAATGCGTCCTTTATTCCTAGAGCAGTTTATATGAGCCCTGCTAATTCACTAACTCTCACAAAAAGGACAGCATCTATAATACAAGGAGTCTACTTATATTGACAAGAACAAGACCCAAGACCCAAGAGCAAATGGGCCAAAGATATAAATAGGCAACTAACAGAACACTGAAGTCCAAATGGCAAATATAACATAGGAAAAGAAGCTCAAAATCGCAAATAAGTGTGGGGAGCGCAAATGGAAGCAACAATGAGAAAGAAAGCATTGGTCTGACAAAAGAATAAAAAGTACCATAACACGCAAAAGGATATTCTTCTGCATTGCAAGAGGAAATGACAACTATTACAGGCAAAATGCAGGAAATTATTTATAATATGATTCCACATTCATAAACTAAAACCAAAAATGCCCCTCTGTCTATGCCGATATGTTTAGTACACATGTATTTAGATGTGTATGAACGTGGAGAGACTTATGGCAGGATGTATTTATTGGACTGGTAACATAAGTAACATTTTGGGGTGAGGAGATCTACTGTGGCTAGAGTAGGAAAAAGAAGAAGGAGATCAAAACCATGAAGAAAAAAGATTACACGGAAAATGGCAGGTATGACATGAACACATTTTGAATTTTTGCATAATTTTATAAAAAGGAACTTAAAAATAAAAATAAAATGGAAAATAAACATTTCAAACAAGCACAGTGTATATTTGCTTTGGGGAATGGCAGTTGAGATGCTGTTCAGAAGTAGGGCGCCTTATTTCTTTGTCAATTTTCTCCAAGTAGCAGACATCTCCCAGAGGAGTGACCGTTCTCCATGGGCCAAGATAAGAGGTTAGGCCCTTACCCACATTGCATACGCATTTTATAAAAAGGGTTACGTCCTTCTGGTATCACACAGAGGATATGAATGAAGTACATGAATAGTCCAGACCACCAGGGTCATTCCTACCCCTCAAACCAACACCAAAATTGGGTTCTCATGCCCTGCATTACAGTTGTGAAGATCTCTTGAGTTTTGTAGTCTCAACTTCCATGCCCAGGGGGGTCTCTTCTAGAGCTTTGCTGAGTGTTAGCACAGTCTTCAGAGCTGACTCCCACAGATTCTAGTTCTGCCCCATGGAACGAAACAGAACAAATCTTCTAGCACTCCTGTGCCATAACTCTTCACAGAGTTGGAGACAGCCACTCTATTTTCGCTGGTCTTTCTTTCTCCAGACCAAAGAGCCCCAGATTCTTAAATGACGCTTCGCTATGTTTCCAGCTGTGACCTGATCTATCCAGGAAACAGCAGGGAGAGAGTGACAACTTCTATAAATGCAGCCCAGGATTACACAGGCATTGACTTTTTTTTTCCTTTTTTTTTTTTTTTTAAGAATCACATTGCTAGCTCAATTTGAAGTTGTGATCAATTGCAGTTATTTTTAAATTAACTGCTCCCATATTAGCAATTGAACTCACACAATTGATTTGAAGTATCTAAAACAGTAGCTGTTTTAAACTTTTCTTATTGATTTTGGCCTAGACTTCCAAACTATCATCATCACTTTACATACCAATTCTGCTCTCTGTTTTATTAGCCAGTGTATTGCCGCATAACAAAATACCTGAAATCTTAGCAGTTCAAAACAACTAACATTTATGGTCTCACAGAATTTTGATAGGTCAGGAATTTGAGAGAGGCTTAGGTGGGTGGTTCTGGCCCAGGATCTTTCCTGAGGTTGTAGTCAAGATGTCAGCCAGCACTGCAGTCATCTGAAGGGGTCACTGGGCTGAGGCATCCACTTCTAAGTTGGCTTGTTCACATGACAAGTGAGTTGGAGCTGGATGTCTTCAGGCCATGTGGGCCTTTCCATAGGGCTAACTGAGAGTCCTCCCACTTGGTGCCTGGCTTCCCTGACAGTGAGTGAACCAAGAAAAAAAGCAAGGAGGAAGCCACAATGCTTTTAATGTGTCTGGGAAGCGACACAGTCACTCCTACCAAGTCCTATAGATAGAATTAACTCTACCGTTCAAAGGGAGAAGCATCAAAGATATATGGACCTATTTCAAGCCACCATATTTGATTTGTCTGCAAACAGGAAAAAAGAGGGGAGGGTCAAAAGATCACTGAACAGCCTTGGCTTGAATACTGCCTCTGTTACTTATTAGCTCTGTGATCTTGGGAAAGTTATTAACCTCTCTGAACCATAGTATATACCTATTCAGACTGTAGTGCAAGTTAAATGAGATTAAATACGTAAAATACCTAGTACGGCATCTGACATATAGTAGGGGTTCACTGAACGGCTATTGTTTCTTCAATTAATTGACAGAAATGCTAAAACACAGAAGACCGGTTTGAACAAAAGTCTATCTTGCCACGTGCCACGGAAGGTCATTGGTGTGAGAACGGGGAACCCTATCTTTTAATGGCCGGGGCACTGGGCGTCAAGAAACATGACAGAACCATGGTAGTCAAAACTGAGAAATAAAATGAGATAAAAGGGATGAGAGCCAGATAAAAAGATAAAAAAAAGATATACACTGAATGTACAAACGAGTAATTTGTGTGTATCACGTAATTTATGTTCAAATCTTAAATGTCCTTTACATTTTTGCTGAAAATGAATTATCTTTGAAAGTAGAATATTGAAGCCATTTCTGTTCTTTAAACACATCAAAAAGTAGCATAAACTAAAGTGATGATTTTAGACACAGCAAGTATTTTATTATCTTTAGCACTCATTAAGATACATCAGAGCTGCTATAATCCCCAAACTATATGAGACATTTGGTAGCATAAGTTCAGTGTTCTTTTTTTTTTTAATATGAAAAAAAAAATGTAAGCAAGGGTATTGAATAAAATAAACTGATAATTGAGCTTTCCAGAATCAAAATGAAAAATCTAAATTTATATATCCTATGATTTGTTTTCCTCACTTCCATACAGCCATTTGCATTTCCAAAGTTCCATTTTGAGCGTGAACTAATTCTTACAATATTCCAGGACACAGAAACTATTATGATCTCCATTTTGCAGATGGAGAAGTTGAGACACTGAGACCAAATGCATCTCAGTTCCTCAAGAAATTAGAATTTGGGGCCCATTGAGAAAGACGGCTTTTGTCCTGCCACGTCGACTGGGAAGCTGATATAATGCGAGGCATTGTAAAGTAATTTTGTATACTCTCAGCCACTTGACAAATGGAAATGGAGGCAATAACTCTTGCACGCTTTGCAATATCCAAACTTACAGGCCATTACCTTACAGTTTTTTTTTTTCTTAAAAAAAGACTCCGCCACCAGATTTATGAAGGCTTCCTTGAATCTATGAAAATATAGCGTGTATTCCAGTTCAGGTAAAAGTGCTCTGACTTTCTTCTATGCAAGACCAAGCCTACTTTTAGAGAGCGTCCGAGCCTGCTTTGAGGGTATGACAGAGGCCTGCTAGCCCTCTCGGTTTTCACACACTGTCTCTTACTCATTTATGGCTCGGCATTTACTGGGGTAACAGATCATCAGGCACTCATGACAATATTTGGCAGTTCACAGTTCATGGCAGCAATGCGCTCTGAGTGATGGGGTTTACAATATCTGCATGGTTATGATTATAAAATTGTGTCTGGGCCAGGGAAAGAAAATAACCCAGCAGATTATATTTCAGTGCACCCATTAGAGGATCAGCATGAGACACCATCAGTAGTGGAGGAATTCATCAACTTCATAGGCACCCAAGCAGTGTTAAAAGCTTTAACTTTACTAGAAATATAACAAGTAATAAAAACAGACAAGACCTGAAATGGTCTAATGGACCTAGCACAAATGTAGCAGAAGATTAACAACGCTGAATTCTCAGCCATGGAGACTTTCCCCAAATTCAGTAAGCAGTTTCTCAAAATTCAGGGCCTTCAGTACAAATCTTTGGTTCAGCATAAATGGGTTTCTAGACAGACAAACCACCTTGGTCTACACAGTCACACTGTGTTCATATTAAAAAATGTGTTCAAATTCTTACCTGAAATGCATTCTACCTTAATGCAGTGTTGTAAATTTTTTTCGATCTATTTGTCACCGTTTTGTCTACTATTGATGAAAATATTTTCTTTCTTATAGATCACACTTGAATCTAAGGGCATCTACCGGGGACTTCTAGAACTCCTTTTTTTTTTTTATTGCAACGTATTTGAGAGATATAGAAAGCTATAAAAATAATATAATACATTCTATCCAACTATGCACCATCCAACTAAAAAATTACATATATTGTCAATACATTTGAAGCCCTCTATACACTCTTCCTCAAAGGCACTCTACCTTTATCCTCAGTCATAACCCTTCTGCTGAATTGGGCATTTATTATTCCTAATGCCCAGCTAATGCATAGATAGTAAAGAGCTAGTGTATAGATACACTGTATCTATTTACTACATGTGTATTGCTAAACAATATTTACTATTATTTTGCATGTTTTTAAGCTTTATTCAAATCGAATCACTTAAATGTCTCTAGGTATACTTTTGCAACCTGCTCGCTTGATCAGCATCATTTTCGTGAAACTCATTCCTGTTGATACCTGCGTAGTGAGTTCATTCATTTTCATCACTACGTAGCATTCCGTTGTATGGTTATATCACAATTTATTCATCCATTTGCCTAAAGATATTTTCTATTAAACAGCTTGTGATTAGCACATAAACTACAAGGAAATTTGTATAGTTTTCAGTGTGTGCTAAAGTCATTGAAGAAAGTGAGTGCATGAATATCAGCCTGATGGCACACTCTGAAATGCAGGTACTGTCTATTTTTGAATGTTTGTGGCTACACTTTCTTTTCTCTTTTTTCCTTTTGGCCATTTCTCTTGACCAAAGATAGTCATAGAGAGAGGAGGAAGCTCCCTCTCCACAATATAAACCTTAACAAGTACAACAGCATGAAATCCGAGGCAAGAAGAGACCAAAGACTGAAGGGGAAAGAATGTAGCTGATGGTCTGGATCTACTTTTCTTCCAATATGTCAAACACTGGCAACTATATTATGTTTCAACACTTTAGTATTATAGAAAGTGAAGATCCTATTAGAATCTGCTTTCTTTTAGGTGTTTCAAAGTTAAAACATAGCAAGTGGCGATGCAGGTGGCAAGGGAATAGTATACCTAAAAAATAATTTAGTCAGAGACAGAGAATATCCGTAATTCTAATTTTCAATAAATAAACAAGAGTGATACAATTAATGCATTGCTACATAGCCATAAGTGATTCCTGTCCAGCAGGTTACTCATTAGCAATAAAATGAATTTTCAATCAATAAGTGAAGTACACATTATCTTACAAGGCCTCTGGGAGGACAGAGAAAAAAAATAAAAGCAAGAATCAGCAATCCATGGTATATATGATGATGGCTGCTACCCTACCTCCTTCCCACATTCTCTTAAAAAGATAATTTATTCTATTTTATATGAAACGGTTTTCTATTCCAAAAGTACTACAGGATCATTTTTGAAAATTCAAGTTATCTAAAAAATTACAAATAATAAAATAAAAATTCAATATGAATTTTCTTTTTTAGATAACCACTGTTAATGTTTTAGTATATATACATTCTCTTATCTACACATATATACATTTTTAATAAACCATGAATATGTTATAAATAATTATAAAACAATTTTATGGCCTTTTTCATTATGTAATATATCTTGCATATTTTTGTCAACATTATTCTTCTTTACCGCATTTATAATGGCCCCATACTATTCCACCCTTTGGATGGGCTGTTAAATTATTTCCTATTTGTTTCTACTTTTTTTTTAACTTCTTTAATGTTTATTCATTTTTTAGAGAGAGAGAGAGATAGTATGAGCTGGGGAGGAGCAGAGAGAGAGGGAGATACAGAATCTGAAGCAGCCTCCAGGCTCTGAGCCCTCAGCACAGAGCCCAATGCGGGGCTCGAATCCACAAACTGTGAGGTCATGACCTGAGCCGAAGTCAGACACTTAACCAACTGAGCCACCCAGATGCCCCTGTTTCTAATTTTTTTTTTACCTTTATCAGCAATGTTGTAGTAAGCATCCTTACTGATAAATCTTTGTATACATTCATGATGATTCACGTAGGATAAATTCTTATAAACGAAATAGCTGAGTAAAAGGCTACACACATATATAATGTTTTTCTTATGTGCCACCAAATTGCCGTCCAAAGAAGTTGTACTCCCACCACCACAGTTTGAGAATGCTCGTTTCTTCAAATAGTTGTTTCAGGACAGTGCCTTAATGACCCCAAATCTCCACTACTCCCTGTATCCTTGCCATGGGACTTTGCAGTCACCTCCAGCTGTGGGCATAAGTCCCTTCGCCTGACTTTGACCATGTGACCTTTCTCTGGCCAATGGGTTATTAGAAGTAATGATGCACGGGGAGTCCTCTAAAGCGCTTACATGATTAGGCTTGCTCTCCTGCACTCCTGTCATCACCTGAGAAGACAGGTGATGCCTACGCTAGTCCACTGGTCTCCAGAAGAGAACGAGCGACGAGTACAACAAAACCACCCTCCAGGCAGACACAAAGTATGTACCTGAGTCCAGCAGAGACCAGAAAATCCACTCAATTGAGCCCAGTCAAGATTAGCTAACACCCAACTGGGCTGAAGACTTGTGAAAAATAATAAATAATACATATTGTTATGTTTAGCCACTGAATTTTGGGAGTAGTTTGTTATACAGCGATAGCAAACTGGTAAGTGCCACTTTCCCCACAAATAATTTGAATAAAACCTTACAGATTGCAAGTATTTTCATGATGTCTCATGATTCTTTATCAACACGATTTTATAGACCAGAAAACCAGAGTTCAGAAACGTTATGATTTGCTCAAGCTTTCCTAGTTATTAAGTGGCAGAGTCAGGGTTCAAAGATCTTATAGCTATGCCCTTTTCTCTATTCCAATTATTTATATATATGTATATATATGTATACATATATATGTATACATGTATACATGTATACATATATATAAGCTAGTATATGCTATTATATACAAATACAATATACAATATGAAATACATACATATATACAATATGAGATATATATATATACACACACACAGACATATATGTAAAGATGTCACAGACTCAAAAGTGACAAAAATTCACCTTGTTCAATTTCATTTGAAAACCGAAGCTACCAGAAAACCACAGTCAAAAACACAACTACTGGTAATACAGCTCCTTGAAAGCAATCGCAGGTTGAAGGCCCACTGCTGCAAAGGAGATGATGGTTGGAAAAATGTATAAACGGCTGCTGGTCAATCATGAAAATAGAAAATAACCGAGTAGAATCCATCAAAATAGGTGATGTGTGAAAATGAGAATTTCCCAACTTGGTTCACAAAGGAGTGATTTGAAATGAAAACCCATGAATGCATGAATGAATGAATGAGTGATTGAAGAGGTGCTCAGGGAGCTAATGTCAACCCAGCTCGATCTCAGTAAAGGTTAATTGAGACAAGGCAGCTGTCTCATCTGCTGGGGGGTACGGCCCATATTGAGAGGCTCGGCAGCGGCAATATTTTGCACAATTTTAAAGTGAACAGAGCCATTTTCCGTGATCTCTTGTTTTAGAAGATCTCAGCTATGGGCCACACAAGTGTTCATAGGACCCATAGATCACACAGATTTTAGGACTGCCCACAGCTCTGCCATATACTGGGTATGGGTGCCTTTAGGGGAGTTGTTTAGAGTCCCTCCCTCACCTCGAGTCTCTATTAAAAAATATGTGAATGAACACAGTAACAGATGCTGCCTCATAGGACCGTGCAGCACATCTAACAAGGCAATGCACTTAACATGCTTAGCACAGTCCCTGGCTACATAGAAGAAATCGATAAATTATTAGCTGTTTGTTAAGGTCAGTGCTGGGTGTTGAGGATAAAACAGGATCACTGCCCTTGAAGAACTCATAATCTAGTGGAAGACACAGATCCCTAAACAGGCGACTACGATAAAGTATGAGAAGTGGCCGTAACAAGAACATTTATGAGAAACGGTGGAGAAACAGAGAAGGGAATAGGGAGTGACAAACTCTCTGTTCTCTGTATTGAGAGTTAGAGGTGCTGTGTGTGTGTGAGACAGACAGACAGACAGGCAGGCAGAATTATGAACGTTATTGAGTTACTACGATAATAAATTACAGTCAGTGAACTGTAATCTTCTTGAGGGGAGGCATGAAAGACCACCCTCATGCCCAGCACAGCCCTGGGAGTTCAGTCATGGTTTGATGCAATTTATTGATTTCTAAATTATAATAAAGAAAATAGTGACTTTAGTAAAGAAAAAAAATTAATTTTATAATTCAGTGTATGAAGAGGGGCAGCAGGCTAGCCTCTGTTGTCCTTACGGTCAAGTTCCACAGTTTTGAGGCCCTATTGAATGTATACGGTGTTATTGTTAAGAGTTTGGGAATGAGGCTAGATATGAGTTTGCATTAGCATTTTAGCCCTAATTTATTGAGTGTGAGACCCGAGGTAAGTGATTTATCTCTTCTAGGGCTGTTCTCTGTGTATAAAATGTTTGGTTGAGGGATTACGAGCATCAGCTCTGCAGCTGGGCTGCCTGGGTCCAAGACTGGGCTTTGCCACCAGTTAGTCGTGTGATGGTGGACAACTTAGTTTGGGTGACACGCAAAACAGACCCTTAAACAAGGACTTGGGTTCAGGTAGTTTATTTGGGAGGTAATCAATTCCAGGAGGCACAAGTGAATGAGTGAGAGGAGAAGTGCAGGAAAAGGGGGGGAAACCCCAAAGTGTGCTAATGGGCGGGATACTGCTGGGGACCTAGGGCCCAGCTTTCATAAGGTAGCAGGAAGAACGAGCCTCAGAGTTGTTCCACGAAGGGAAGGGAATATTCACGCACCACCTTGTGAACTGCGTTGTTTGTTGAAATGTCTTTGACATACAACATGGTGTAAATTCTAGGTTACAATGCGTCGATAAGAGACATTTATATATTGTAGTAATAATTGCCGTTGTAGCAATATTTACCACCTCTATCACTTAGCCATTCTTTCTTTTTTTTGGTGAGCATCATGAAGATCTAGTCTCTTTGTAGGTTTGATGATTATAATATTGTTGTCTATATTCACTACCCTTTACATTAGATCTCCAGGACGTATTTATCTACTAGTTTCAAATATGTACCCTTAAACAACATCTCTCCTACTCCCCCACCCCAAACTCCCAGAAGCCACCATTTTACTCTCTTTTTTTAATGTGTTCAGTTTGTTTGCCTTCCTCATACAAGTGATCCTATGGCATTTGTCATATACTCCGTCTAACTTAACTCGCTAAACACCGTGCTCTCAAGTTCCATCTATGTTGTTGCAGGTGGCAGCGTTTCCTTCTTTCTCAAGGCTAAATAATATTCCATTGCATAAATACATCACCGCATTTCCTTTAACCATTCACCTGTGGATGGGCACTGAGACTGTTTCCATAGCTTGGCTATTGTGAACAACGCTGCGACAAACATGGGGTGTAGATGTCTCTTTGAATACCCTGTTTTTATTTCCAGAAGTGGAATTGTTGGATCATATGGTGAACTTCGCTGATTGAGAGTTGGTCTTGGGAGGCGGGGGATGAAATACTCCGCTCTTCTAGGCTGCTCTACCTGCAGGCTGAGCAAGCCCTCCCCACCACCGCCCCCCCCCCCCGCCCCCGCCCCTAGCTCTGGGGAAAGCCCCATGAGACTGGGCATGCGAAGCAAGAGGCTGTCTTTGCACAGAAAATGGCCAGGGGCTGCTGCAGGGGACGTTGCACCTTCAGGCGAGCCAGCAGGATAGAGACAGAGCATGGCAGTGTCCACTGCACACTCTACACCCTCTTTTGTTTTTTGTTTTTGTTTCTGTTTGGTCTGCGTATTAGAAACAAAAGTGGAATCTATAAAGGAGGCTATAAGTGACAACTAAATGCAATGCATGATCTTTGATTACATCCGAAATTTTTAAAATACAGCCAGAAAGGACATTATTAGAATGCTTGAAAAAATGTAAATACGGTCTGCCTATTAGGTAATATTGGTGTATCAATATTAAATTCTTGGGTATGATAATGATATTGTGGCTATTTAGGAGATGATCCCTGTTCTTAGGAGACATGTGCTCATGTATTTATGGGTGAAGTGGAATGCTGTCTGCAACTTTCTTTTGATTGCTTCGGAAAAAAAAATATACACACAGACCCACCCACCCACACACACACACACACACACATGCACATGCATATGCAAAGAGAAAGAGAGAGGGGGTGCTTGGGGGGCTCAGCCGGTTAAGCATCTGACTCTATATTTGGCTCAGGTCATGATCTCACGATTAGTGAGCCTGCTTAGGATTCTCTCTCTCCTCTCTCTCTGACCCTCCCCCTGCTTGCTCTTGCGCTCTCTCTCTCAAGATAAATAAATAAATGAACATTAAAAAAGAGTGAGAGGGAGAAAGCAAATGTGGCAACATTTTAACAATTGGTGAATCTAGTTTAGGGTATACAAGCGGTCACTATGAAATTCTTGTATGACTTTTACACAGGCTTCTTTTTCAAAATAGAGGATGTGAACGTTCACAAAAATGTGAACGGTGGACTCTGTCTCCTAGAGCTGCTGTGGGGATACACTGAGAGATCCTGGTGTAGCAATGCGGAGGGTGGCTAAGGGCAAAGACATAGTCCAGGCTGCCTGAACTCAAACTATGCCTCTCCCAATAGCTAGCTGGGGGATCTTAGACAAAGGACTTACTTTGGGTGCCCATATTTATTTCTTCTCCTGCAACCTGAGGCTAATAAAAATATATTCTTCATGAAATTGCCGTGAGGATCAAGTGGGATAATGTATACCCAGCACCAAGGACAGTGCCTGGCAGATGGTAACTATATAACCAGTGTTGTATATCATCATCATCATCATCATCATGCTCATTGTGGCCACAGGTGACCATATAGCCTACTTTTCTATTGTTCCCTCAAAAGAGTGCCAATTTAGGCAGTCAATGCCATGATTATCCCATCACTATCTCATGTAAGTACTGGAGGCCATTAAATAAAATTACATAGAAGAGTAACACTTTCATAGCTGGTGCTGTTCGTTCTCTTCTTCATCTTCCCCTGGACCTTCACCCTATCTAAGTCAGGAGCAGGCCAGTGTGGTACTGAGTAGCAGGCTGGGAGCCACTAGGGACAAGAAAGCACAGCGGGATCCTGCACCAGATATGTCAACTAGGGACAGGCACCCAACAAAAATCACAGAACAGGGGATCCAGCCATGAGACAACAGGTTCTGGAAGAGCCAAAAAGACACTAGACCCCTAGACGGATGGACTTGGTTACTGGAAATGTGAGCAGAAAGTAAGGGTTGGTCAAAGAAGAGCAAGGCAGATAGTGCAGCTAGTGGAAAGCCAAAGACCCAGAGAACAGCCACCACCATGTTTAAGTTCCCAACGCTTACACAAGCCCTGCCTGGGGAGGGAGCTCGTTCCAAAAGCTGGCATAGCCTAGCACAGTGAAGGACCGCTCAAGCGACCTAGCTTTCAGCCTGAGCTCTGCTGCTACTGATGAGAGACTTTCGGCAGATGGCATTCACTCTCTAAGCCTTGATTTCCTGGCTATAAAAATAAGGCATCCATCCCAGGTCCCTTCTAACCCTGTAGAGCGAGCAGTTAAGAGTACAGATTCTAGAATCAGAGAAAACTTGTTTCACTCCACAGCAATGTGATAATGGGCCAATTGCCGGACTCTTTTCAGTCTTGATTTCCTCACTTGTTACATGGAAGAAGTAATCACACTTCTATCTTGGCGATGTCATCAAATTTAAAGAGGTAAAGCATTAGTTAAGCACCTAAAACAGAGGAGGACCTCATAATATTCAGAATCAGGTTCAGCTGCAAGTCACTGAAACACCCCAAATAGCAATGACTTAAAAAGACAGAAGCTTGTTTCTCTCCATTATTCAAGTCTGCAGGTGTCCAACCAGGGATTATATGACATTCCACTGTATTGGGGAGTCAGAAGCTTTCCGTCCTCACGGGGGCTCTGTGCTGAATGGCTGCCTTTCCCAATGGTCCAGAATAGATGCCAGAAAATGTTGTCTTTATTTTGAGCATCCATCAATTAAAGACCAGGTGATTTATTACTATAGAAAGAGAAATAGATCTTGAGAATAACTAGTAGTCTCTGTCACAACTCTCAGTAAGTGTTAACTGCTATTTGTATTATTATTGTAGTATTGTTTGCACTATATTGTAGTATTTTGTCTATGTTTGTTATTAATGTTCCAACAATTGTACATGTAAGAATCAAATAGCTCTAGCAGCTCAGATGAAAGGGATTAAAGATAATAACCAAGGTGATTATCATAAAAACTGATTTCCATTAGAGTTTCCATTAGAGTCTCCACTTTTACCCCGGACAGTGGAGAGTTTAAGGATAGAGGAATCAGGTGTCACTCTGGCACCTGATTTCATACTCATAACAATTGTGCAAAAAAAAAAAATGGATTATATCCCAAAATGCTTAAGAAACTATGGCTTGGCTGATGAACTAAACACGATATAGAAGAGAAATCAAACAACCGTAAGGATCTTAAATATCTGAGAATAGTACACATATTTTAATAGCACAAAATGGAAATCAATTCCAATTTCAGATGAAGAATATATATGTGCTGGAATTAAATGCTCTTAAAATGTTTATGTTCCATTTTGGCTCGAAAAGGAAGAAAAACATCAAGAAGAGTATGTGATATATGAACCGCTATATTAAAAAATAGGAATCCATCCTTCAGTATGGATTTTTTTAATTGGCATCAGATAGTCCAATAAGACACATGTACCATAATAAACTAGACGTCTGAAAACTGAGAAATAAACAATAAAAATACATTTCTGAATGGTGGCAAAATATGGAAACGTATATATTCAGATTCCCTTCTCTCAAGCTATGTTTAATGTTATTTGAAACTTTCATTTGCTAACATGTACATGAAAAAGCTAAACACAAGAAGGAGACTGATAGCAAAAGTCTCCAGAAATGTAGCATATCTCTAAGCTTTTGGGTTGTTGTTGTTTTTTTTTTTTTACCTTTTTTCTTTTCCTAATCTTTAATCATCATGATATAATTTTTCAGTGTGCTTAATAACTTCTCATCAATCTTCTCCTCCGTGTGATCTGGCTGAAGGTTTGCAGGAAACCACTCCCTTCTGTGCACTCACGTCCCTCCTGCACAGCCACCTGGCAAGGTATTAACGTGCCACTCAGGGGACACAAGGAACGCAGGGAAAGATCAGCATAATTAAATATCGCCATCAGCCTCTGAAGTGCACACCCAACTGTGCTGCTCCACACGGAGGTGCTTTTCAGGATAGATCACCTGGGGGTCTCCTGTGCAAATCTAACTTTTCCCCCTTAAATGCCAACAGAAGAGCTAAAGTAGGATGTAGCATTTGCAAGGCAGAGATCCCAGTTATTTCCTCTATTTCAATAATTTTAAGCTCATTTTGCAAAACTACCCAGCTCCCACGGGTATGTCTACATGATGTTAATATCTTTTTGGAAAGTGAAAATGTATATAAATTAGTCAAGTACTAAGCCTAATCACCCACCAGGAATCAAACATTTGGCGTCTGCTTTGAGCAAATAGAGTACATTGTCCTGCTTGACCACGTGCTCCAGGAACAGCCCGTTTCAAGCAAAGCTTCTCTTTCCTGGCTTCCTCTACCTGTCAGTTCAACATAGTCTGCACAGCACCTCTAACAGACTGGCATTTCAAGTGCTTTTTGTAATGATAGCTTTTAATATCAGAGTTCCTTTTTGTTTTTAATGGCTTGTATTTTAATATCAACAGATGGCCTTGATGCCTTTTCCACTTTTTTCTCCTCCTTTTACTGATTTTTTCTTCCCTCGGTTTCACCTTTTGCCTCAGTCCTTCTCATGTCTCTGTCCCTGTGTGTGCATCCCCCACACCCTGGTGTCGTCTATTCCTTTGGTGGCACCGCAAGGTTAGTAATAATCTCTCTTGCATTGTTTTCCTTAATTTCAAGGCAAATTGTTGAAGCACGTGCCTTGTCCCTTGATGCCTCTGCAGCTGAGAGGAACCTTGAGAGACACAGGCCACAGTCTATGTATGGGAGGAGAGGAGTCGTGGTCCTATTTTATAGAAAGGGTAATAAGCAGAATTTTTTTCAGGAAACAAGGGAGTGCTGTTGCATGGGGAGGGAAAGCATCTTCCCAGATAATTTCACTTTTCTCCTTCTCCGAGAGTGAAATGTTGAATTGTGTGTATCAGTCAAGGTTCTGGCCAGAACCAGATATCCAACCGAACAGAGGTAACTGAAAAGAGTTCGGTTAAGGTGTTTTCTACAAAGGTATAGGTGTGGTTCAGGGAACTCACCAAGGAATAGTGAAGCACTCTGATGCTGGCAAACAGTGGGAAGCTATTCCCACCCTAGGCCTAAAGACACAAGGTGTAGGAACAGTTACTCAAGTTGGAGACATCTATACCGCAGGACAAAGCCATCCGAAGGAAAGTTGTGCTCTTTGTTACAGACACCAAGCCAAACTAGAATGATCCAGAGAAAGATGCTGAGAAAGTAAATGAGCAAATAAATACAATGATCTCTTTCCCCTCCTGGCTTCCAGTCTCCTCCCGGCCCTCCCATTGGCCAAACCCAGCAGGAAGCTGGGGGCAATGAAGGTGCAATAAGTTTGGAGGACAGTCCTGGAGTGCAAAGAATATTACAATAATCTAGTTTTTAGCCTTTTGACCTGAGTGTGTCGGTGTGGGCAATGACACTAATGATGTGAAAATAGTGATGAAAATTAGGACAAATATGATGACAGTAGCAGTATGGTTGAGAGTAATCGTGGTGATATCACCTGAGTTTCAGTAAATACTTTATCCTTCCAAAGTGCTTCCAGCCACATATCCATTTGGCCTGGGGTAGATGGACAACCTTTGAAGGGCTTAGATTGCTTTGTGAATGACCATGGCTTGGCTTAATTTTTGGTCTAGTGGTTCGTATGTAATTAAAATGTTTTATTCCCTTATTTTAATAATATGTGTTGAAAAGATCCCTTTCCCCTCTGAGTCTATAATCTATACCTAACTTTGAGTTTTAGACAGATGCCCTGGTGAAAAACTTATCTAGCTCAAGTAATATCACCTACAGATCTCTTGTTCAAACTTTTAGTATGACGTCTGAAAGGATGCCGTAAGAGTGGGGTCCACTTTATACCTTTGCATTCTACCAAAACCCCAGTTCCTACCCGATTTATCTTGTTTGATGCTGAATGATGAGAAATGTGGAAACACCAAGTTAAGAGCAAAGAGAGCCATTACATTCTCATAGTAATCCCTGGCAAAGAACAATAGTAGGATTGTTTTGTTTTCTTTTCTGTGTTCCATTTCTTTTTTTTTTTTTTAAGTGTATTTATTTCTTTTGAGAGAGAGAGAGACACAGAGAGAGAGAGAGAGAGAGAGAGGGAGAGAGAGAGAATCTCAAGCAGGGTCCACACTGTCAGCAGAGCCTGATGCAGGGCTTGATCCCACGAATCACGAGACCATGACTGGAGCCGAGATCAAGAGTCAGATGCTTGACTGGTGCCATCCAGGCACTCCTTCTGTGTTCAGTTTCTGAAAGACCTATGATATCTCTCTGCCAAGGAACTGGTGAATTAAAAAGAACATGGGACATGGGACTTACAGCCAAAAGATCAGAGTTTTGAGACTTGGATCTACCACAGACTAGCTGTTGGATGTCAGACAAGTCATATGTTTTTTCTGAGTCTCCATTTCTTCATCTATAAAGCTGAGGTAGTAATCAAGAGAGCAAGACTGTTATTTGTATTAAATGAAGCAGTGTATCTGACAGTCTTTGTTAAAACTACAAATACTTACCCAAATTTTAGGTATAAGAATTGGCTGGTGAATTCAATGAAATACTCACATATTTTGCTGTTAAGAATCTGGATATTGAAAAAGATCCACTCCATTTTATTTTTCATCTAAATATTTGGTATCACGTAGTTATAACCACAAGGACTTTTATAAAATTTCTGTGCAAATACATTTCCCTTGTAAGTGAAACGAATTCAGTATATAAAGGGATAATTTCTCAGTGACTTGTCTGAACAGAACTGCTTTTCCTTATGAATTCAGCTACAACTTCTGCCACAGGCTCCCCTTATCTGAAGGCTTCCTCTCTGGTACTGTTAACCAAGAGGATTTCAGCAGGTGCCTACCCTGCCAACCTGTTTTCCTGCAGAATCTTCCAGAGGCTGTGGTTTCAGACTAAACAGATATCAATGTGTGAATCCTGGCCACACAACTTTCTAGCCATGTGACCTTGAGAGAGTACTTAAACCCTTTAAGCCTCAATTTTCTCATCCGAAAAATGGAGGAAGCTGTTTATTCTTTATTTGGCCCTAACCCACCAAAGCCCATACTCCTCTCTTCTCTGCTCTGGAAGTCCGTCCAACCCTCTACAGATAGAATCAGTGAGACTTGCTTGGGTCCAGTTAAGGGGAGATTAGCATTCAAAAGTGTGAGAGGTTGGACTATTTCTTAATCCTTTTCTGTGTCTCAGATCTGACGGGGGCCATATGCCTCCAAGACCAGCCTCGGCAGTAGCTCTTTCTCCATGGTGCTGGCCATCGCTGAGCTCTGGTAGCACTGTTCCTGCCTCTTTCTCCTTCAGTCCTAGGGCAGCTTTGCTAGTCCCTGGTATCTCATTGCCCCTGTCAGTTCTGTAACCCCGCCCAACACCTGTAAACAGTGTCTTCACTAAACTGTCTTTGTGATCATATCTGCATGTACTTTCCATATCCTGCTGGGCTACTGAACTGATTTAGAGGCTTAAAAATAATAGGTACTTTCTAGGACTGTGGGTTAAGCAAATAACGCAGGTAAAGACTTAGAACAGGGACCGAGATATCAGAGCTTGATAAACATCAGCAGTTATCATCTTTCTCTGCACCTGTCCTCGAAGACTCAGTTTTCTGACTTGCTTTTCCATCTCTGCCTAGAACCCAGCCTTCAGATCCCCTCTATCCCATGCCTACCCCAGCTCCCACTCCTACCCCAGCCCAGCTTCTGAGATCACAGTTTTCTAGATGACCCAGTAGGGAGATTGGACAAGATCAAGCATTCCTAAAAACAACTTATTCACACTCTTAAACAAAATCGATCTAAAAAATTACCCACACAATTAGAAAATACATTGAGTGACCATATCATTAACTCTCATTCATAAATTATAGTTTTAGCATGTGTATGCAGCAGAGTAATTTGTGGGGAAATAGATGAAAAACTAATTGTTAACCTCTTAACAGGAGATCCATTCTCAGTAAATCATAAAGGGAGGAATAGCCTGGGATAATAACAGAGACTAGTAATGGCATAGTAGTAAATTTTAGTTTGTCAGATTAATTGAAGAGACTCACATAATACCAATAACGTCCAGTTTTAAAAATAGTTATTAGATGTTTGAGGTTTTTCCGAGGTGGATAAACAAATATAAAACTCTCATTTTGACAGTGTTAAATGGGCCTTTAAAAAATAGTAAAGAAGTGGGGCGCCTGGATGGTTCTGTCGGTTAAGCATCGGACTCTTGATCTTGGCTCAGGTCATGATGTCACGTTCAGTGAGTTGAAGCTGCACATGGGGCTCTGCGCCAAAGGTGCAGAACCTGCTTGGAATTCTGTGTCTCCTTCTCTCTGCCCCTCCCCTGCTTGTGCATGAGCTCGTGCTCTCTCTCTCTCTCTCTCTCTCTCTCTCAAATAAATAAATAAATAACTGTTAAAGATAGTAAAGAAGTTTGGAATGTTGTAGAGAAATAAAACCAAAATGATTTTCTTAAAAAAAAGCACAACTGTCCGCATAACATGTGCTCTAAACACGTGCTGTATGATTTTAGGGATGACTTTCATAGACACATCCTGGTACTGTACCATTCCAGGACTGGTCAAGAAAACAGCCACCTCAAGCTGGGAGAAAGAGGAAGTGGAAGCCTGCAGCTGAAGGTCTCAAGGAACAGTCACAAGCCACGTCCCTGAAGCCCTGGCATGGGTGGCATTATCAGAACTCTCAGGAGAGTCTAGAAGTCATAAAGCTTCTAGCCACCAAAGTAGAACCACAAACAGCCATACAGGCCGCATAGAAGAACCATACACTGCAAAGGGCCACATGGAAGAAGCTGCCGTGCCTGATCTGCATTAGTCAACTGTCACCCAAAACCACACCGAGAAGGAGGTCCTGGGAAATGTAGTCCCCACGCTTCCAAGGTTGTGGCGATGGTGGTGATGAGTCTGCAGCAAACAATCCACCAGAAGTACCACCAGGACCATCCTAGGTACTTTAGAAGAGTGTTTTACTTAGATCCTAACAAGAATCATGTGCAGTAGATGTGGGTATTCCCATTTTACAGATAAGGGAATAGAGCCCGAGAGATGTAGTAATGTGCACATAGGCATATGAAGAAACAAGATTTATACTCACATTTGTCTAGCTTTCCATAACATCCTCCTTTCTCATATAAATTATGAAAGACCATGCTCCTTTTATCTGAAGAATCCAAATCACTGTCAACATAGGAACCAGCACCTTCTATGATAGAAAACAAACTATGTGAGAATAATCAGTTGGGTTAGTTTGAACAAGTTTTGCAAATGAATGTCAATAATTTACCAAGTTCTCTTTTTAGAGATTATTACCCACTGTGATCTCATACCCTGTAGTGCCTCAGAGTACAAAATAAATCATGCTCCCTTGAGCTGACTTAGTACTGTGTCCCAGTGAAATAAGACCTTATTTTTCAGCTGCTAGAAGGTGACTTGGTTTTCTCAATGGAGAAGAGCAATGAATAAAAATTAGGCCAGCCAAAGTCAACCATCAGGAAATCTAAGGCTGGAAATGAGTGGGGATGTGCTCTTAATCAGAACCAGGATTTGATTCCTGCCTGCTGACCCCAAAGCCCACTCAGGAACAGGTTCAAATTCTGGCAATTACTTCTGAATTTAACTAGTCTTCTAGGACCAGAGTTTTTCCAAATAGTATGAAGCTCCCTAAGCAGCTGCAATCCAGATATTCATCCCAAACTGTGTGTTTTTGATGTAAGGAAGATGCGGGGAAGAAAATTTCTTCCTTGATACTCACTTAAATATCCGAATTCTCCTTGATACTCACTTGATACTTGATACTCACTAATTTCTCCTTGATACTCACTTAAATATCTGAAATAGGCAAAGACTAAACGCAGAGTGTAAGTTGGCTAGGAAAGCATATTAATTCAAAGGAAAGATGAGAGACTGAGAGACTGAGGGTCAAGTGGACAGGAGTAGGAGGGGTGAAGAGTGTATGAATCCTGGTTAGAGGAGAATCTCAGAGACTAAGAGCTTTGAGAGGGAGCAGTTGTAAATGAAGGGGAAGTGAGTGACTAAGTGTCCGAGGTCAAGTTAAGTTGAAGGCTACCAACAATTAGCAAATTCAAGAATGGTATGGGAGGCCAAGGAATGTTGATGGTGAAGTAACTGGGTCCCCTGTTAACCACACTCTTACCAAGTCCTTCCATTCTTTGGTCCTCCTAACTCTGTCCTGCCTACCTTGCTAATCCTCAGCTTGCTGTTCAAAGAAAACCATATAACCACATTGGTCGATTCCACTGGAAATGTACAGTTTTTGAACTCCATTGAGTCCCTGGTCGTGCTGAGCAATCTTCACATAATCCTAGTTAATTCATATTTTTACTCACACAAGTAGCTCCTTCAACTCAAAGCCACCTACCTTTCTTGAAGGCACCCTCATCCTGATTCGAAAACCTTACCTCCAACCTCACAGAAAAAAAAATAGAAGCAATCAGACAGGAGCTTCCTTAAAACTCCACCCCACCAGACGTATCCATCACTTTATCTGTCCTTACCTGTCCATTGTTTGCTAATCTAACTTCAACCTGACCCCTCTTAAGAATTTGCTCTGTAAATTAGCACCTCAAGCTTGTATCAACAATAATGGCTTTTCTGCTGGCTCTTTCACCAGGGTTTATAAACATGAGTAAGTCTTCCTCACCTTAAAATACATATCTCCTTGCCCGTCATGATTAATTAAGCTGCCACCACATCTTTTTCTTTAACGGCTACATTTATGAAGCCTCACTTGTTTCCCCATTCCTCACCAACCATTCGCTCTTGCAATTCATTAAAGC
The DNA here is from genome assembly GCF_018350175.1 of Felis catus. Classification (NCBI taxonomy): domain Eukaryota; kingdom Metazoa; phylum Chordata; class Mammalia; order Carnivora; family Felidae; genus Felis; species Felis catus. Next base: position 190,174,263 of record NC_058375.1, read on the forward strand.
ATGCAACAAATATTTATGACAGCTAAAACCTGCTTTATGTACATACTGCTCAGCTGAAACTCTACCTAAAAAGACCACTGCTAATTCACTTGCCAAGTTCAGGCCTCATCTTTCTGGTCCCTTTTAGACTTTGTTACCACACCTTTCCTCATTGGCATCCTCCCCTATGTTAGCCTTAAAGCCATCTCCCTCTTGGTGAACTCCTACTTCTCTATCCATTTGTTCACAGTTTCCTTGGAGACTCTTCTTCCTCCTTCTCCCCTGGATCCGTCTTCAATCTTTCTCCTTGCTTATACACCTTCTCTCATCGGTTACATCAAATCCTGTGAATTCTACTATACTCATGATTCCAAAATCTATATCCAGCCCCAATATTTCCCCCGAGCCTTTTTCTCCGTTGCCTGCTAAACATTTCTATCTGTTTTTCCTGCAAGCACTTCAAAGTCAACATATTCAAAACAGAACTCATGAATTCCCCCATATCAGATCCTCCTTTGTTTGTTAAATTCCTCCCCTGAAAGAAGGATAGGGAAGGAGGTTGGATAAATTGAACAAAATAGGAGAGTTTGTAACATGAGGAAAAGGAAGGGAGGAGAGAAAAGGGTTAGTAAAAATTATAGCCAACACTTGTTGCTTGTTTCATAGATAATTTTTTTTTTATTTTTTGTTATTTCACACACACACACACACACACACACGCACACACACGGCAAATAATGACTCCCTAACAATGCCCATGTCCTAATCCTTGAAACCTGTCAATATGCTACCTTTCATGGCAAAATGAACTTTGTTTGTGTGATTAAAGTAAGGATCTCAAGATAGGAAGATTGTCCTGGATTATCTAAGTGGGCCCAATGCAATTAGAAGGTCCTTACAAGAAGGAACCAGGAAGGTCAGAGGCAGAGAATGGGAGATAAAGATGGAGTCAGAGGTTGAACTGATGAAGCCTTGATCCAAGGAACGTGAGACACCCTAGAAGTAGCAAAAGGCCTGGAAGCGATTTTCCCCTAGCATCTCCAGAATCTCCAGCCCAGCCAGTAACTTGCATTTAGTCATGAGGAATGATTCACCCAGACTTTTCACCCTGACTATAAAATGATAAATCTGTCTTGTTGTTGTTTTTTTTTTTTTAATTTTTTTTTCAACGTTTATTTATTTTTGGGACAGAGAGAGACAGAGCATGAACGGGGGAGGGGCAGAGAGAGAGGGAGACACAGAATCGGAAACAGGCTCCAGGCTCTGAGCCATCAGCCCAGAGCCTGACGCGGGGCTCGAACCCACGGACCGCGAGATCGTGACCTGGCTGAAGTCGGACGCTCAACCGACTGCGCCACCCAGGCGCCCCTGTCTTGTTGTTGTTTTCAACATTTATTCATTTTTGAGAGACAGAGAGAGAGCATGCGCAGGGGAGGGGTAGAGAGAGAGGGGTACACAGAATCCAAGCAAGCTCCAGGCTCTGAGCTGTCAGCACAGAGCCAGTTGTAGGGCTCAAACCCACGAACTGGGAGATCATGACCCCAGTGTAAGTCGGACGCTTAACCAACTGAGCCACGCAGGCATCCCTAAGTCTGTGTTGTTTTAAGCCACCGAGTTTGTGGTAATTTGTTGTAGCACTATGGATACTGTCATTAGACCCATTTACACAAGAGGAAATTGAAGCCTAAGGCATTTAAATAGCTGATCTAAGGTCTTGCAACCGGTAAGTGGCACAGCTGAGATCTGAACTCAGTAAGTTTTGGCCAGTCCCACCACGGAATTAACTCAATGCTGAACCCAAAGGAGTTTTCTAAACTAATGATCCAAACATGGTGGGAGTCCAAATGCAGAAACTAGGAGCTAAAGAGCAACAGGAGAACAAGGGACATAAAAGCAGGGGGAGCTGGTCCAAGGGTGGCCTTGTAAAAGCTGCACTGTCGCCCAGCGAGGACTCAAGCTCGCTCGGCGCTTGCAGTGCTAACAGGGCAGGCTTTGTTTGCAAGGTAGTGTAGGCTGGACTGCTGTTCTTCTCTCAATTTAGAGCATCCCCACCAGCCAGCATAGAAGCTAGAAACTTTGGATTTCTTTGTTCAACCATCTTCATGAGCATGTTCTTTGTGCTTTCTTTCTGCTAGATGGCACGCCAAGTCCTAGAGATACAAACTGAAATCATAGGTGTTCCTGCCTCCTCTCTACACTCTCTTTCATAATCAATGTGTCTTCCTCTGGCCTGCTCTGACATAATTTATATGTCTACTGTTGTGTAGTTTATTACCTTTAAGCTACCTGACTATAGCAAGCAAAATTAAATGTGAGACTGACTCTCGGGTTCCTGAGGACTTGGGGAGATGGGCACTCCTATAGACCGTTGACAGAGTGTAATTTGGTGATATACACAAAGAGCCCTGAAATGTTTATCAAATGTGATACTCAGTAATTCCATTCCTAACACTTTCTTCTAAGAAAGTAATCAGGGGGCGCCTGGGTGGCTCAGTCGGTTAAGCGGCCGACTTCGGCTCAGGTCATGATCTCACAGTCCGTGAGTTCGAGCCCCGCGTCGGGCTCTGTGCTGACACCTCAGAGCCTGGAGCCTGCTTCAGATTCTGTGTCTCCCTTTCTCTCTGCCCCTCCCCTGTTCATGCTCTTTCTCTGTCTCAAAAATAAATAAAAACATTAAAAAAAAAACTTTTTAAAATAAATAAATAAATAATCAGAGTGACATATGAGGGTAGTTGCTTCAATATTATGTATAATAGAAAAAAAAAGAAATAATCAAAATGCTAACAGTAATAGAATGGGCATACAAATCTTGGTGAAGTCAAAAGATGGAAATCTACGCAGCCACTAAAAAATAATGTTTTAAAATAGTATTTAGTAACATAGGGAAATGCTCATGATATCTTATTAAATATAAAATAAGTGGAACCCAAACAATAGAGATATTAACAGTGATTGGCTTTGGGTAATAGAAGTATGGGTTATTCTTATTTTCTTACGTATGCTTTTCTTGTATTTGAAAGTTGTTCCACATGAACATGTATTACTTTTATAATCAGGATAGAGACAACCAGTAAATATCATTTTAAAAAGAATAGTTTGTGCCAATGATACTCTGTTTCCTTTCCTAGGTCCTTTGCCAGCTCCACACCCGCCCCCCGACCCCCCACCTCTGGAGAAAGTGACTTCATGGACTCTGCATCTCTCAGGCTTTCTTGCCCATGTTTTCAAGTTGGAATCCATCAATAAGAGTCTCTGGCAAATGGAGAATAGAAGAGGAGAAATTGGGCTATCTATTCTCCCAGATGTCTGGTACATTTTGCATCTTTCAAACCATGCATATTAGGCCATGTCACTTGTGGCCATAGATCCTGTCAGGCAACTGTTTCTCACAGCTATGGTTCTCTCTAGAAGCTGGTAGCCGCCCTGTCCTCCTGCATCTTCAGGCCTCCAGCCAGTAGGCTTCTTGCTTCTCAATCTCTCAACACTATTCTCTGCCGGCTCCCCTACCCTGCCCGCATCTGCAAGTTGCCCTGCATTAAACCCTTTTCAATGAAACCTATGAATATACCATCTGTCTCCTGCCAGGCCCCTGGCTGATACCACATTTAAGGTGAGACACCACAGCTGCAAGAGTGCAGAGAGGGTGGCAAAAGCAGATGGCTCGTGTTCACAAAGCAGACGTAGTTGCTCAATGGCAGGATCATTGTCTGGGAGAAGCAACGAGGGCTGAGTGTGAGTAAGGAGTGATTTGGTTGGAGACTTTCTCAAGAAAAGTGATGGTGTTAGCAGAGTTCAGGTGGTGTAGACAGAGCACGTGGAAGAAGTGGAGCTTACAGCTTCCCAGATATATAGTTTATTGGTAGTTTTGCAACTTCCGGTGGGAAACTTGAAGAGCGTGCCCTGACAGTTCTAACTCAGAGTTCATTTATAAGACTTATGGATGTGCAGGTGCCTTCACGGATGCAGCCTGCTTCCCTTCTCGAAATTTGTATGAATTTGTTTGGACTCAAAACGCAAACACTGCAAAGAGTATCTGGTCATTTCCCTAGTGCCGGGTGATTTTGCTTCAGAAGTAACCCTTAGCCTCTGCTCCTTGGTCCTGCTCAAATCAGGTGCCTCCTGCTGTCTGATCAGATATCTAACCCTTGTTCTTAGGCAGTATCACTTCTACTTTCTGAACCAGACTTTGACGTTCTGCCCTAGTGTTGGGCTTCCCTGCTCCCATCTTGGGGTTGGCAACCTATATAGACTCCTTCCCGTCTCTGGCAGATGAAGCCCATGACAGACACACCTCTGCAAGTGAACTTCCTCCAAAGCTGGACTTTAGCCTTGGAGCCTGAGCCCTTGGGCAATAGATTTGGGCAATAAAACCTTACCTGTGCACTGTGTACTTTTCCCAAGGACTTTCAGCTCTACCTCATGTGAGTCTGGATCTTTCCTGCCAAGATGAAAGTCAGGGGGCAAGGCGAGTAAAGAGGCTGAGAAGCTGCCCCACAGCCGGAATCAATTCTCTCATCGCCTCCAGACTGGAAGTTATGGAGCAGTGTTTTCTTTGGTCAGAAACTCACAAAAATCAGACTCAGGCAAGCAACTCCCACGTACCCCTGTCCCTTTCTTTCCCACCACACAATAGAAAGGTGGTATTGTCTGGAGGCGACTTCTAGGGATTCTATCTTTGGATAGTCACAGGCCTGGTTCTTAGACTGTGTGTCTAGCTATAGAGCATTTTCAGAGCTCCCAGATGATGAGGTGTTGGGGAACTGACTCGAACCAACTGAATTCACAAAAATTTTAGTTTAAATTAAAAAAAAAAAACCAAATACAAACACAAATAAAGTGTTTTATCTCATATCAATTCTATAAGGTGCATAGGTTCTGTTATTAATTTGCTTTACGACAAAGAAACTAAGACATCGAAAGGTTGAGTAACCTGCCCAAGATCCCACAGATAGTAAGTGGCAGAGCCCAGATTGGGACCCAGGGATCTGGTTCAGTAGCCTGTGCCCTTAACTGATGCACCAGGCTTCAGGATGACAGAGTAGACATTCCTGAAGTGATGTTTGGATCTCACATTTTCTCCCTGAGGCAAACAGATGGAAATGTAACCTACAGTCGAGATTGCTTGGTGAATATTAAGTACAAACAAATGGGAATTAGGTTTTCTTAATGAAGGGTTCTTCAGCTGAGAGTGCTTGAGATATATTCTTCCCCCACTGAGGGAAACACCGGCTACAGAGACGACTGGAATCTCCTGGTGAGGGCGCTTCTTTCTCCCTCCTGTGTGTGTGTTGGGGGACTGACAGGCCAAGGTCTTAGTCCCTCCTCTTTTCCTCAGGAGGCCATTGAAAGAGTTTTCTGGTAACACATTTTTCTCTTAGATATGTTAATTCTGTTGTCTTTAACACAGTTTTAAGCATGCTAATTGCCAGGCTCTGACTACAGCCATTCTCTGATCCTTGATTGGAATTTAATCTGGAAACTCATTACCCGACCTTTCAGGAGTTAACAATTCTGGTTTAGCATTTACTGACTCTAGCCTCACCCTTTTGAGTTGATTTGCTTAGATGAACTCTGAGTTCTGAGGTGCTTTACTGTATTGCTGTATTTGTTCCCCCAGTTCCGGTCCTGCCACATGTCTGCATTGGCCAATGTTCATGTTAAATGGTCCTCTCCATATCACTCTTCATGGGAGTGGTAATATGTCCCCGTTTTGTTAACTCTGAAGTATTGCTCTTTCCACTGTTGGTTTACCTAAAGCTGCCTATTCCTATAAAGTGTTCTGTTGCAGGATTTTTTACCTTAATACCCGGGATTCGATGTCTCACCACTTCAAAGAATGAAGAGGTGGACACAAAACGAGCAGCAGGCAAAAGTTTATTAGAGTGTAAGATCAGAAAGGAAGAATAAATAGCATGAAAACTCCCTTTACAGAGAGGGGGCATTCAAAAGTGAATGCTTGCAACTATAGACAAAGGTCTCTGTTTTATAAGGCTCTGGTCTCACCCCCCCCCCTCCGCCCCATCCCTTCCCCCTTGTTCCTTCCCAGGTGTCACCCCTATTGGCTTGATAACTTTAGGTTCTGGGTTGTCTATTCCTGACTGGTTCATTTCCATTGTATGAGGGTGGTCTGTGGTCATAAGTTCCTTGTGGGTCCAACATTTTATGGTCTACTAATTGTTAGTCAGGTGTTTTGTCAAATTCCTAAGGGAAACCTGAGGGGGAGTAGGTGGGGTCTGTCACATTCTTAAGAGGAACCTTAAGCCTGAGGGGGTTTGCTATGGTCAGACACTCCCAGCATTGTTCCAAAATACGTGTTTTTCCCCACCCAGGGACCTCAGATCCTAATCTTTCCCTCTCTGCCTACTGAAGCCTAGCTTTTCCTACCGTAATTCCTCTATTACAGTCTCATTACTTAGCCTAGTTCAAGTGGGCTTTGTAGAACTCTGACTGATTAAAACTAAAAATACCCAAACCCAGTGGTTTTAGGTAAGGTCATTTGTAATAAAATGAGAAATAATTTTGAAAACTTAGCCAACTATCCAGATGCATATTGATTGGGTAGGATAAATTACAGGGCTGATTCCCTCAAGATTGAATTTTTATTTTACCTCAGAAAGAGAGAGAGAAGGAGTAAGAGGAGAATGAGAGAGAGAAGACCAGGGTTTGAGGTGAAATCTTAGAAGAGGAGAATGAATTCATTGTTCACCTTAACTGTAAGTTAAGGAGTAGCTCAAAAATTTGGTTTCTTGAGCAGATTTTTTTTTTAAATTTTGAGGGTTCTTACCATCAGTCTCTATAAGGCAAAACTGTGGAAACTTTGCACATGACAAAATGGTTGCAACAAAAACAAATTTTGAGAGTTGGCTAAAGAAAGTTGATTCTGTGGATCACCACTCTTAGTTCTTAAATTTGATGAAAATGATAGATTTAGAAATAAAATAAATCACTTATCACCCATTTTTCATCACTTAAAATATCCTTTGAATATTTCTCTAAGGCTCACATGAAACTGGTGAGTAGATCAACATCATTTATCAGCCACTGCATGTCAGAAGTGACACAATCTCACAGGAGAACGACATTATTGAAATTTTCACCAATAGTAGAATGAAATTTTTCACTAATTCCCCACTTGGCCACATTCTGCTGATCTCAGTATTTTTCTCAATAAAATGTAACCCCCAGGAGAGCAGAGGTATTATATCTCATGCTTACCACCGTATCTTAGTTTATTTGGACTGTTATCACAGAATACCATTGACTGAGTCACTTATAAACAACAGAAATTTATTCCTCATAGTTCTAGATGCTGAAGTTCAAGGTCAAGGTGCTAGCAGATTCCATGTCTGTAAGACTCTGCTTCTTAGATCATAGATGGCCATCTTCTCACTGTGTCTTCACCTGGTTGAAAGGGTGACTGAGCTCTTTAGGGCTTCTTTTATAAAGGCAATAATTCCATTCATGAGGGCTCCACCTCATGATCTAATCACCACCCCCCCAAAGCTCCACTTCCAAATACCATCATACTGAGAATTAGGATTTCAATATTTGAATTCGGAGGGGACACGAACATTCAGTCCACAGCAGACTGTGTATCCTAAAACAGAACCTTATCTATAGTAGTCACTTGATAAATATTTGCTGAACAACTGAATGGGTGTCCTCAGTGATTATTCTGGTCTAGCTCATAAAGTGGTAAAGAATCCATTATCCTTTTTATCAGCACACTTAGATTATTGACTTCACAAAACATTATAAACCTAAAGCAGAGATGAGAAATTGTCTGGATGAAGCTGAATGACAAATTGAAATAGCAACTTAAGATGGGGAGAAACTTTTTTTCTGATAGCAAGTAATCCAAAACATATTTTTTTTATTAAAACAATGTCGATGTACTATGGGGTCTAATGCAAAATTCAAATTACATTTTTAGATATGAGACATCAGTGGTGTGTTTTTCTTGCAATAACTGCCTTCCCCTGATGCTAGAAGTTCAGACTGATTCTTCTATGCTTCTAGGAGCCCTGCCCAAAGGCATTCAGATAATGGAAATTTAGGCCATTGTGTCTGGGCCAATTGTGAGCTGCCACTACTGAATAATCATAAACTAAGTGTCTTTGGCTCTATTCTCTGCTAGTCTGTCCTTTGGTTTTGTTTTGTTTTGTTTTGAACAACTGGAAGCATTTACAATACATTCTTTCATTTATTTATCCATTTATTTTTTCGTTAAGTTGGTTAATTAGTTATTACCTAAAGCTCTCATTTACGTGCAAAGCAGAGTTGTTGTTGTTGTTTTTTTAATTACATTATGTCTTAGGTTGAACATATGAATGTCAAAATCATTGAATGAATGATTCAGAGACTCGTATGTACAAATTTATTAAGGAGTATGCTCAAAATAACTCTTGTGCAGAAGTAAGTGATGTAGGATCGTGCAGAGAAAGGAACTACATGGAGATGCATTTTCAGTGAGGGTCCACTGTAACTGAGATGGCCATTCAGAGTTGACCAGTCTTAAGGCAGGGGACCTGGGCCTTTATACTTCCTGCTCCAACTAGATCACTCAGTGTATGTAGACATGTGGTCTGCCCCATGGATAAGGTATGATTTCAGGCAGGGAGGCCCTATTCCACTGAGGAAGATTCCTGGACAGCGTTTCAGCTGAGAGACTCAGCTGCTAACAATTCTGGCACCAGGAGAATGAGTGTTCAGTCCTCAAGGTGGACCCGTGTGATACATCACAGCATGCACTATTGCTATAGGGGGGTTCAAATGCTCTTCCGAGGAGTTCCTCCTGACACATTGTTTCTGGAGAATGGAGTTTCATTGTTTCTGTATGTGTCTGTCACAGTGCAACTTCCAAATAGTTCCATAGTGCAACGTCCAAATGTTATTTAGGACGTTAGAGGGAAACATCCATGTCTCTATGCTGGAATGCAGAAAAGTCACATGGCATGACTCTTGGTCTGGATTTTCCCACTCCTGACATCGTTACTAACTCCTAAAATCAGTGTTCAACTTCCTTTCCTCAAGAAATTTTATTCAAGTATCCATGGACTGCCAGGTTACTCCAGTTATAATCTAGTTCGTAATGGTAACGATATATTTCAAAACCCTTGGGTCCAAGGCTTATTGTTCATTAACTTACTGTTCATGAACTTATTTCTTTTTTAATTTACTAGCACTGTGTTCTTTGCCAGAAATAGTTATTTTCGGTTTACGGATTGTCCTCACTCAAAATAACGTATTGAAAAAAAACAATTTGGTAAAGAATGGCGGTTGCTGGGACAACGCCTTCAGGTTGATCCTGGGAGGCTCACTGAGAGCTGAGGCAGCTCCAAAAGAGCTTTCTTCTTTTTCCTGGATCCCTGGGGTCTCCAGAATTGAAGTGGCCTTTTAGTTCTTTCACTGACAGGTAACCAAGCCTCTCTAATCTCCAGCCTCCAGCTTAGCTGATCATTGATGATCAGGTATAGCTCTTAACATCAGGTCATGTCTTGGGTCATCAGTTGGCTTTTGGATGGCTGTCGTTGAATCAGAGGCCACTCTTAGTATAATCAGCAGCAATCCTAGTCCTTCCAAGAGCCTGATATTGCTGTTTTGAGTAGGGGTCTACAATAAGGAATTTGCAGCTAGAAAAAGCTCATTGGGTTTGGGAGAGGTCATGACCAGCATTTGCTACTCATCAGTGATACTCCCATTGGTGGGTATCAGGTATGAAAAACTTATTTTGTACTTGCAAACTGATAGTTCTTATTTGCTGAGAAATTCCCCCTTTTAGGTCTAATGAGATATGTTGAAGTCCGTATATAACCTATGTATATTCTTTATTATACTTACATTCTGGTTGTATAAAAATGAGCTTGAAGATAACTGCAAAAAGTTGTAACAAATATGTACTAACAAGAATACACACTCATGACAGACAAATACTAAGTAAATCAACTTTTCCTGATAGTGTTGAAATAAATATCACACTCACTATTCACGTACACATGTGGTAAAGTATTAAAGGCTTTTACAAATAATTTTATACAAAGCAATCACAACTTTAAATTTGGATAGTCTTCAAAGTTTCCATCATAAATCCATGGATTAGTGCCTAAAATTGTGGCATGTAAAACAAATGAAATATTATCAGATAGCATTGTAGTTTGACATATTCAACATTCAATATTAATGGGATTTTTGGATTTGTTGCTTGTAGGCCTGTGTAATCAAAGCTAAACAAAACTATTAATTTGAGTTTGATGACTGAGTAAGGGTAGGGATTTTTTTATTTCTCAATTGATGGAAATTAATAGTTATCTGGCAATCAGAGAAAAGCTGCTATTTCACTGTTAAAATGTAGAAGCACTTTCTCTCGAGAAAAGCATGAATTTAGTCTAGACTGGGAGAAAAGATTATTTTCACAAATATACCAAATTGAACTGGAAACGTTATTAGTGCTTTTCCTAAATCTAAAATGTTAGTGAGAATTAAAATTTCTATTTGTGAATTACTATAGAAGCCTGCCAAGAAAGACCTTCTGAGCCAGTCCCAAATATTTCCCTGCCCTTCTCCTTGCTCACTGACTTCTAGATAGATCAGCTAGTGTGAAACACTGGGAGAAGCATGGAGGGCAGGAGAAAGAGTCCAGGGGTATGGTTATCCCTCCTTCTCTCTCTCCCTTCCTCCTCTTCCCTCCTTCACCCCTCTACCCTCCTTCCCCACTTTCCCCTTTCTCTTTCTCTCCCTCCCTCTCCCCGACCCTCTCCCTTCTATGACTGTGTTTTCAGGACTGTAACTCCTATTCCAGGTCTCTTCTGGAAAGTTCCTCCTCCTGTGCTCCCAGCTTTTATCAGACAGTCTCCACTACAGATCTAGCTTATGCTAGGTTGTTCAGCTTCTGGGTCCTGCTAACACTCACTTCTCCCAGAATCCAGTGAGTCCTAGAGAAAGAAGCAGCTTCATGCTACGGCTAATCTTTGAGTTGCCTTACTATTTCCTGTTGGCTTTTCAGCTCTTCCACCAACAATGTAATTAATTTCTTATATTCGATTCCCTTTGTTTGAGATAGGGTGTGTGTTCTGTTTGTCTGACTGGACCCTGAGTCATAGGGCAACTCCCCCACTTCCCATGCATGGAATAGTGTAATCATAGGACTGGACATTAAACAATCACATAGTCTATTACTTTGGAAGAATACATGTACAGGTGGAGATATTCTACAACCACGTACACATATGACAGATTTACATTTAACATTTAACATACTTGAATTTAGTTTTGTGTGATTTGCTCCAACATTCTGTTGGATCGTTCCCGACCTTCAGTCACTTTCTACCCTGATTCTTTATACATGAAGACGTCAGAATCATGACTATCACATGCTATTTTATGCATATTACTCCTTTGCCAAGCGCCTGGAGGGTATTTCTTTGGTGAAGCAGATCCAGACTTTCAGTCTAGTTCTCAAAGCTCTCCCTCAGTCATTTTCCTCACTCATTTCCTTCTTCCTGTATCTTTATCAGCTTATAGCCTATGTCATGCTCCACTGAAGCCTATCTGTTTCAGTCAAACTATCTTGCTTCCCATTCTTAACATTAAATTTCCTGTTCTCTACCATTGTGGCTTCACTAGGGCAGTAGCATCCTTTCTTATCACATCTTTGAAACTGACAATACCTTATATACAATAAGAAAAATAACTTGTGGGTGTTTGGGTGGCTCAGTCGGTTAAGTGTGTGACTCCTGATCTTGGCTCAGGTCATGATCTCAGATTTGTGTGGTCAGTCCCATGTGGGACTCTTTGCTGAGAGCATGGAGTCTGCTTGGGATTCTTTCTCTCTCCCTCTCTCTCTCTCTGCCCCTTCCCTGATCTCTCATGCATTCTTTCTCTCTCTCAAAATAAATAAACTTAAAAAAAAAAAAGAAGAACTTGTAATTTATAATGCATCCCCATACACACGCTTAAGTCTGCTGGATCTCTCTCTTCTTAAATCCTAGCAATCTGCAGGATTCTAGTCTAAGCCCTGTTGTCTTTTCTTTCCAAATTCTTTCTCTGGCCGATCTCTTCCATTCTGATAAGTTGACCTCCAAATGTACGACCCTGAATCTAAATATCTAGTCTTCAGATTTCTGAGCTGCAAACCTTGTGTTTCTGGCTAACCAAACACTTCTACCAGGTTCCCTTCAGGCACATTAAACTCAAAATGTCCCAAACTGAACTGACTGCTCTTTCCCTACCATCCTCAGCATGCCTGCGCCCTTCCAAGATTCTCTGTCTTCAATTAATAATGTCACCTCCTAACTAGAAACCAGTCTTTCTTGATTCCTCCTGAAACCTTGCCACCTTTTATCTCTAACAGATCCTAGGAGATCACTCCAGTCTGCCCATCCTCATCATCTAAATTGCCTTAGTCATTTTGGAGGTCATTGTTGTAGACAATCTCTTCAACCTCGTCCCCTGCTCCTTATTCTCTGGGTTCTTCACAAAGTTATTTTCTCTTGTTCATCCAACATAAACAGGTTGCCTACTACCCATTTATTCTCTGTCACCCAGCCTACTGTTCATCCCCTTCATTACACCTTTTCACAATCTGTAAATATTTTATTTGGTTAGTCATTTGTCATGAGTCTTCCTTGCCAGAGGCTAAGCTTTGTGATCACTTTGTGCTCAGCTGCTTATAGGTGTTGAGTAAATACTGCTGCATAAAGAAATGAACGAAGGAATGAGTGAACGTAGCAGGGCTTTTATCTGTCTCACAGGTCCTCTGTATTCTACCCACCACCAACCTGATCGCATCACTGTCCTACCTCAAATCCTTTGATGGTTTTCTATTTTCTGAAATAGTCATTTTAACACTCAGCAAATCTTTTTGAGATTTACAATCGTGGCAAGAACAAGGGTTCAGAGTCTTTTTTAAAAAATTTTTTTAACGTTTATTCATTTTTGAGAGACAAAGCGTGAGTGGAGGAGGGGCAGAGAGAGAGGGAGACACAGAATCTAAAGCAGGCTGCAGTCTCTAAGCTGTCAGCACAGAGCCTGATGCAAGGCTCAAACTCACAAACTGTGAGATCATGACCTGAGCCGAAGTCGGAGCCACCCAGGTGTTCAAGGATTCAGAGTCCTAAGTTTAAACTGAAACTTTAGGAACTGATAGAAGAATGAGCTCCTTACTGTCACCACCTGGCTCAATGAGAATTCAAAGCCTTGAGCCAATGTTGGTCAAATATCTATTGTTTTATTTTTACTCTTTTAATTTTTTAGTGTTTATTTATTTTTGAGAGAGACAGAAAGAGAGAGAGAGAGAGCACAAGTCGGGGAGGGACACACACACACACACACACACACACACACACAGAATCCAAAGCAGGCTCCAGGCTCTGAGCTGTCAGCACAGAGCCCAACACCAGGCTTGAATTCATGAACTGGAGATCATGATCCAAACCGAAGTCGGACCCTCAATCAACTGAGCCACCCAGATGCACCAAATATCTGTTGTTTTAAGTTCTATTATTAGCAGGCAGACAGGAAAGTGAAGAAAGCATTGGAGTGACTTGAAGGACCTGGGTACTGATTTTGGCTGGCCACTTGACCTTTCCTGTCCTTAGTTTCCTCATCTCTGAAGTGAAGAGATTATACAAATAATCTCCAAAGTCCCTTCCAGCTCTGGAATTCTGTGATTCTCATGTACTATACCACTGGGTTCCAGGATTGTGTTTTGAGCCTCACATTAAATAATATGGAGATTGTGAAACATGACAGAAATCTCATTATTTTGCTGTTGAGTGTGGCACCTTCATTACAGAGCAAGTTACCCTTGGGCTTCAGAAATTTTGATGAGAATGATATGTGACTTCTAAGTATCATTTGATATGTTTCTTTCTGGAAGTAGTTTCAGGAGCAGTGCGAAGAAGTGGCATTAGAAATACTAGTAAAGAGAATCAAGGCGGGCAGAGGGCAATACGTTTTGCCTATTATGTGCTGGGTGCCTTATGTATGTCATCATCCCATTTGGTGAAGAAACACAGTGAAGCCTGCCCAGCAGTGAATTAGCCAGCAAGTGGCTGAGTGCTTTGGAACCCGGTCTGTGTAGCTCCAGTCTCCTTGTTCTGCCTGTAATCCTTTTACACACTGAAGCATCTGGTGTTAAATCTCAGTTCTTTCTCTACCTCCAGTCGATTATATGAACACCACCTCACTTCTCCAACTAAAGGGATATAAATGAGCGCAGAAGGAGGCCTCAGGATGAGGGAGGACGGTGGAAAGAGAAGCCTTGATGGCAACCTCACCTCAGGAGCTTCGTTGGACAATATCCCTGATCATCACCATTGCCTCCAGTTTAACAGTCACTAAAGCCTAGTGGTGAGAGGGTCTGGAAATTGCTGCTAAGGGTAGGACCTGTTCCTAGTGGTCAGGATTCGTGGGTCCTGATATGCTTTGCAAGGAGATCACACAACGAGGACAACCAAGGAACTAATGACCAACTCTTTTTTTTATGATTAAAAAAAAGTTTATTTATTTATTTTAAAAGAGAGAGAGACATGGGAGGGGCAGAGAGAGAGGGAGAGAGACAGAGAGAATCCCAAGCAGGCTCTGCACCAGCAGCGGAAAGCCCAATGCAGGGATTGACCTCCCCAACTGTGAGATCATGACCTGAGCCAGAACCAAGAGTTGGATGCTTAACAGCTGAGCCACCCAGGCACCCCCTGATCAACTCTTACCACAACATCAGTTGAAGAGTTTCCTTGCTTTTGGTTGTTTTTTTTTAATTAAAAAAAAAATTTTTTAAAGATATGATCACTTGATGCAGGCTTTTTTTTTTCTTCTTCTTCTTCAGGAAAACATAAATCAAAGCAGTACATTATTATCCATCAAGTGGAATTCAATATAAGGAGGAGAGGTCTAGCTGTATCATTGTGGAGACTTATGAGTGTTACTTATAGAAAAGGCATAAATAAGGACCTTTCAAAAATCTGAAAGCCCACAGTACTCCCTTTGGGGTGAATAGCATTGTTATTTGTGTTTTAAGGAGAGCTACAGAAAGAGTCAACAAAGAAACAGTCAACAAATTAACGCCATCAGGCACTTAGAGACAAACATCTCTTAAGAAAAACGCATTCTTGCCAAGTTAAACAATAGCCCAAACTCTTTGCTTTTAAACGTGGAAGGAAAGAATGAAGAATCATACCCATTTTTCTTCTTTTATGATATCACTCTGGCACCTGCATTCGCAAGGAAGCAAATAACATATTGTGTTGTACTACTTGTTCCAAAGGTCTTAGAAGATTATTATGAAAAAACAAACAAACCAACAAACCACATTTGCTGAATTGGAGATAAAAATTGCTTGTTATATAAAATGCCTTGAGGGGTGAAAATTGTTTCTGTTTTAATGGTGCTAAACATTAGAATGGATGCCTGGTCAACTATATATAAAAATTACCATTTTTTAAAAAAATTTTTTTCAACGTTTATTTATTTTTGGGACAGAGAGAGACAGAGCACGAACGGGGGAGGGGCAGAGAGAGAGGGAGACACAGAATCGGAAACAGGCTCCAGGCTCTGAGCCATCAGCCCAGAGCCCGATGTGGGGCTCGAACTCACGGACCGTGAGATCGTGACCTGGCTGAAGTCGGACGCTTAACCGACTGCACCACCCAGGTGCCCCCAAAATTACCATTTTTTATTTAATATATGCCTAATGGTACCTGACATTTTAGTTATACTTTTTGTAAGGCAGAGAAGTTTAATAATATTGGTTAGTATTATTGTTCTCTGCATAAAATTTTCACTGGCTACTCCACAACTTGCTAAGCTTTTGGATAACAAATGGGAAAATATCACACCACAGGCAATATTTATCCATCCAACAGGCAAAACAAGTAAATGGAACCCAGGCCTAGAATCCTCTAGTGTTACTCAATCAAGGCAAATTATTTATTTCTTCTGTCCAGGAGTCCCATGGGGCATGAAATATTGATTTAGGAATTTGCCGGGCATGAGTATCTGTGTTGTAACTACGTTCTTTTAGATCGCTTAATATATAAGTTGTTTCTATGTATGCTGTGATAAGACCAAAGAACAAATTAAATCTGGCTACTTAATAAACATGAATTAATAGACGCTAAACTCTTTTTCTAATTACTAGCTTGGGGTCATTGAAGTTCACTCCATGGTGTGCAGGATTGCACAATGCATTGTTCATATGCGTGCCTAGCTTCCTCTCTCCCTTCATCTTACAACCGCATAGCCTCTGCTACATGTCACAGGAGCTGATGCCAATCTTTCTGCAAGTGGGACGTGGACAGCCTGTGTGTTCTTCCTGGTTAACCTGGGGCTTCTGAAAGCCAAGACACAGGGGGCTCTAGATATTGGAGAGAGGCTAAAGATGGGCCCAGAGGAAGTTTGCAGTGTGGAGAAGAGCAAGGATTCTTCATTATCTGATCAGAAGAGTAAGAGTCTGGAGCAAGTGAGGAGAAAAAAAACCAAACAAGCCAAGAAGATATAGAATAGTCATTCCATCAGCTAAAAAGCTTTGCTCTGTATCATTCTACGTGTCCATAAAATACAAAACATTAAAAGGGTCTCATGTTAATGCATAGCCTTAATATTTGTTTCTGTGCTCTACTGATTTGGTACTTACCACGTAAGATCAGCATAGTAGTTACTAGCAAGACTCTGGTGGAGTCAGACTGCCTGGGTTCTAGCTCAGCCTCTGCTACTTGCTAAGAATGTGACTTTACCTCCCTTAGCCTCAGTTTCATCTTTAAAAGGAGGGTAACAAAAGTACCTCTCTTGTAAGATTATTGCAAAGGAAAATAAGATACAGATACATAATATATGATACATAGGCATCTCTCTCTATGTTCTTATATGATACATAGGTATCTCTCTCTCTATGTTGTTACCTAATATATCATATCTCCATTTTTATTTCTGTGTTATAGTCACTTTAAACAGGGCATGGCATACATATAAATCAATAACATTCAGTAGAATTATCAAATTTACTGTTGTTTTATAGTTGCTGTTGAACTTTTCACATCTGTAGGCCTTGTCTCCCCTGCTATTTATCTATAAGCCCCCCGAGGGTTGGAAAGCAATTTTATATTTTGTGGTGGTTCAATATATTTTGTTGACCCATATTTTGGGTATTTACCCTCCGGGTTTCAGTTCACATGATTTAGTGGCAGGTGAACCAGGTCTGGCCAATCATCTCGACTGAGGGAAGGTATGTGACTCAAGCTTGGATATGCAAGCCCTTACCAGAAAAGGCTTACTGATGTCTGAGATGCCTGTCTTTAAGGCTGTGTAAATCGGGAACACTGGGAGTGGCCATCCTTGCCTCCTCTGGGGAAATCCTGAGGAACTCAGGGCCATTAGATCTAGAAAGATGGCCCCTGAGGACATGGTTTAGTCTCCAGATTCAATCTTGCCTCGGAGGAGTGCTCTCTGGATCTTCTGATTTTATGAGAAAAAAGAATGAGGAAAGTGATTCTGTCTTTAGTTTATTTAAATTAGTTTGTATTGCGTTTGCTACCAAATTATACTAATATATATTTTCAAATACACTTGGTCTGTGTGATCCTCTTTGATGTCACTGACCTTATTTATATAAGGTCCTATACAGAAGAAAACCAATATATATTACATGTATGAATGAGTTATAAAATTTAAAAATTTTGAAAATTCATAAGCCCATTAATCTCCTATACATTATCATACTGTTCTAGGTAATCAAGTTCAATTTAAATGTGACTTTTTTTTACAGTTTATTTATTTTGAGAGAAAGAGAGAGAGAGCGCGCATGCGTAGGAGCACGCAAGCGGGGGAGGGGCAGAGAGGAGAAACAGAATCCCAAGCAGGCTCTGTGCTGTCCCTGCAGAACCAGAAGTGTGGCTGGAACTCACAAACCTTGAGGCCATGACCTGAGCAGAGACAGAGTCAGATGCTTAACCCAATGAGCCACCCAGAAGCCCCTAAATGTGTCCTGACAAAGAAACAAATTCTTTTGTAGGAAAACACATGATGTAGCCCTGAGTATGGTGCTGGATGAACTAGACTGCTGGAAAAACAATTTGGGGAGACCAGAAATTTAGCATGGGAACAACTGAGTTTCTCTGAGCACAACTAACTTCATGGTCAGTTCAGTTGCTTCACCTCCCTCAGCACCATTCTTCATGCACAAAATTGGAAAAATAATACCTTACGGGGTTGTTGTTAGACTCAAAGGAGCTCATTGATCTGTGACCTAAGAACGACACAAATTTTTTTTTTGAATTATTTTTTCAGATACTCCTATTTCAATTGGTGGTGGACACATGCCTCCCAAATCATGAGCCTTCACGTGTTTAAAATTGTTTTTCTAGTCAAATGCACAAGAGGAGGCACATTTCTGAAGGATGTATGTAAAAATGGGCTATCATATCTGGGTCTGGAATGTGACCTTTGGGGAAAATCTCAGTGTCGTCTTCTGTAGAAGGAAGAGTTCCACTCCCACGTTATCCCCAAGAACCCCTTGGGGGTTCAGTTTTGCCATCTCAGGACTCCAGAGGACAGAATCGGTGCTCTGCTTAAGACGAGGTTCCTGGCAGGCCCTTGGGTCATCCCTGCAGCTCGGTACCTGTGAGCTGCCACTCCTCCGGTGTTTTTGGTGGGCGTGGCGACAAGCACCTGCTCTCAGGCTTTCCTTGAATCTCGCTCCAAGCCTCACGTTTTAACGGTGTAGCTCTGCAGTCTCCTAGCTAATCCCTCAAGGTTGCTTTATGAGATCCGGTTTCAATCCCCCGGTGGGTAGCTCTCAGGTCCCGTTACAATTCTCCAGAGCTCAGCGTGTGTGCAGGAGGGACAGAGCCAGGGAGAGATCGAGTGAGGGGACGAGGCTCCCGGGCTCCTGTTACCGGCTGCACGGGCCCCCGCCCCGCGCAGCCGAGTGCGCGGCGGGGCCCGGGAGCGCCGCGGCCCCTTTAAGAGCCGGGCCCAGGCCGGCCCCGGGGCCGCGGGAGCCCAGAGCGCCGCGCGCCGCCGAGGAGTTGGGATCCGGCGCAAAAGTTTCCTCCCAACTCCGGCCCCGCGCGCCGCCGCCGCCGCCCACTCCAGCCCGGGGCCTGGAGTCGGCCCCGCCGCCGCCGCCGCCAGGGCCGGGGCCAGGGGGCAGGGCCAGGGCCAGAGCTGGCCCGGCAGTTTCGCTTTGGCGGGCTCGGAGCAGCTGCCTTGTCCGGGCCCGAGTAGGAGACGGAGCAGGAGGAGGAGGAGCCCGGCCACAGTGCAGCCGCGTCCCCGGGCACCAGCTACCTGGGAGGTAGCCCTTCCCGCAGCCGCCCCCTTCCCCGATTGCCGCCCGCCCCGGGGCCGCCTGCGCCGGGAGGAGGGGCGCTGCCGCAAACCCCGGGCCCTGAGGGGGCGCGGGGGAGAGGTGCTCCGGGTCTCCGGACCCCCCCGCGCCGGGCGAACCCCCGGAGTGTGGGCTGCGCCCGTGGGGCCGGACACCTGTTCGGCCGGGCCCGGCGTGGGCGCCGGGGGCCAGGATGAAAGTGACCGTGTGCTTCGGCAGAACCGGCATCGTGGTGCCCTGCAAGGAGGGCCAGCTGCGTGTCCGGGAGCTCACGCAGCAGGCGCTGCAGCGGTACCTGAAGACCAGGGAGAAGGTGAGCGCTGGGGCGCGGAGCGGGGGCGCGGCTGTGGGGCGGGCTACCCGCGAGCGCACCAAGGCCAAGGCACCTGCCAGGTGCCCCAGGACCCGGTGGCGACGCGCAGAGGACACAGCACCCAGTAGACTTTACTGGAAGCTACCTGTGCCCGCCAACTTTCGTTGCTAGTATAAGTGACCTGGATGTCTTTGGGCGTTTGTGGGCCTTGCTTCTCAAAGGGTGCTGGGAGGCAACGCTGCATGGGAGTCCCTTGGGGGCTCGCTACAAATGCACAGTCTGATGCCCTCCTCCAGGCCCACTGCCTCTGAATCTGCTTTTAAACAAGCTCCCAGGTGATTGGAATGACTGTTGAAGTTTGAGAAGCACAGCTTTAGGTGTTTGAGAAAACGCTTCTCAAGGGAGCGCTGGAAGGTGCTGCTCAGTCAGGTGTGAATTTTGACCCCGGCTAAGGCCCGCCCCACTTTTGCTCCTTGGAGTTAGAAAGTTGATTGGTGCTAGCAACAGATACTCGGAAGTTACAACTGATGGAACCCTTGGAATTTAATTTTGTGAGCTGTTCTCCATCACTGACTGGGGCAGGAACTTACGTAGAAGGATGCTGTTTGCTTACACTAAGCCGTCCACCTTTTGAGTGTCTTTAGTTTAATGCCACATATTCTAGGAGTATTTATTAGTGTGTGCGCTGTGTCAGATCCTGGGTGACTGTTGATATAGTCATAAAGATAGTTCCCAGATCTGTCCCCGAAATCAGATATACGTAAAAGTTAAGTGACTAATACTTTTAAGTGTGCAATGCATGTTCAGAATTGGACGCTAGAATTCATATTAGCTGTTTGGGTAACATACTGGGACTCTGTCTCTTCTTCAATGAAATCTTTTAATGAAGGCTTCTAAGAGCACCTTTTAATTCTTTGAATCTTCAGATGGAACATCAGGCCCTAAATTCTCCTCAAACAGGACAAGTCATGAACTCTTGCTTTAGATGTCAGTGGCTCTCAATATTTGTTTTCATGGCGTGAGAACTATATAAATGGCCTATAGAAGTATATGAGTATCTACCCCGTTTCCCCCCATTGTTTCAAAGTGTATGCTGTTCTGTGTTGTGTAATTCAGTTAAAAACTGATATTTGCTCAAGTAACCAATCCTCCTCCTGAACTTCTGGAAGGAAGCCTCTGAAAGTGAGCTACGGTTAATAGTAACTACACTAACTTCTGAAAGTAAGCTAAGGTTAATAGTAACGACATTATTCTAGACAAATTATTCAAGTAAATGTCATTGAAAGATTATCTTAATGAGGTGATAAACTTATTTTTATTTTTAACTCAGTATTTAAAATAATTTATGCTCTAACATCTTGTACATTTGGAAGTTTAGTATGTGGAGCTGTCCAAGTAATAGAAGAAGTAAGCTACATACTTATAAATGACATGCAGGGTAAATTAGTTGAAATTTACCTAATTCATCTAGATAAACTAGATGAAATTTAGTGCACTTATAATTTGATCTTAAAAGGTGTTAAAAAGCTATTGATATTCTGTACTGAAAGCATAATTTATAATATCAGAACCTATAATGTAATTGTATTGATTAATTTACTATTACCAGTTATTACATTTTTCTGTGTTTACATTTATATATTAGCACACAGGACATTTAAAGGTCACCCACAGTTTATAAATTCTCCCTCCCTTCTTTGGCTTTTAAAATCTCAATTTAGTAAGTGGCAAGTGATATTTTCTCTCTCCCTAAATATCTCTCTCCCATAGTTTCATTTTAAATAGCATTGTATTCATAACAAGGCTTAACTAATATTAAATGGGATTCCTAATGGAACTAAAATGTCAAGAAATAATCTAACAAATTCCATGCTTTCATTCACCGAATTTAGAAAATAATGGGAAAAGACCAGAAATGTCAAAATTCAATTTGAAAAACAACTTGTCACAAATTCACTTTCTTTAAATCAGTGAAAGAAATTTAAAAGGCTTGCTCCCCTGGACAGCAAGATGTTTAGCCTTGCACTCAGCAATAAAAACATAGTAACTAACATGAATTAGGCTTACTGCTGCTATGCAGGCACTGTCGTAAGAATTTTACATATGTTAAATGACTTCATGAGACAGGTCCTAATATTTTCTTTTTACAGCAGGGAAAAAAGAGACACAGAGATATGACAGATACGTGGTTGAATTGAACCCAGGAACTGAGTCTGTAGGTCCTTACTCATAGTCACTAACTGCACTGCCCAGTAGGTTATTGTGCATTGGAATGTACCCATCTTATTTATTTTTTACAGTTTTTTTTTTTTCTAAAAGACCATTCCATCTATAAACTGCTATGATCACCTATCAACCTAAAGAGGGGAATTTTATTTCTTGCAGAGAGTTGTGACATGCACAAGTTCCTCTTGATTGTATCTTATGCAGTACAGGCCTACATGTATTGGGAAGAAGTCTAATTTCTGAGCCTAATATTGCAGGATTTGCAAGTCAAGTATGAAAAACATTCCTTAGTCTGGGTTACAGATGGAAAAATGGGCAAAATCTCTTAGATATTCAGGTGGAGAGTGCTAGAAAGAAAAAATTGGTGGGAACATGAATATAAATTAAGCCCATTTCTTTCAGGGCCTTGAATAATTTAGATGGGAGAAAGGCAGATTTCAAGATTGAGGGTAGAGGTGAGGTATCTACAGTTTGGAGGGTAAGCGAAGCCATGAGGCCATTCTGGATTTTGTGGACAACATGTGAGAAGTACCAAACTTCTGCTGAGAACAAAGAAGACTGGTATTTGTGGAATGTGGGGAAACAGCTGAATCAGCATCAGATAAAGCCAGAATTGGGTAAGATGTTGAGGACTGTGAGGGGACTTTTGGGAAGGCTTTAATTATGTTTTGAAATCTGGGACTTTGAGTTTCCTATTGCCCCCTTCTCCCCTCCCTGCCATTTGATGAACTTGACGGGGAAGGTGAATTGACTAAGGGGCAAGAATTATGGGGTTGCTTGTCTTTGGATCCTCGTAGTTTATCAGTGTCCCAGGCTCTAAATCCAATTTACTTAAGTAGTTAGTGGAGAGGAGATTGTCTTCTCATGTAGTTCAAGGTGGAGATCATTGAGTAACTAGTTAAATTTATCATCGAAATTACGTGTCACAGGTGAATGGGTAATTGAGCCGTATCCTGCAGGGGCTCTCAACCCTGGCTGATCATTAGTTACCTCTAATTTATCATTCACCATTTTAAATAATACAAATGCCCAAGTCCCTTTCTCCAAGATTCTACTTCAGTAGGTTTAGAGTGGAGCCTGGGCATAGGTGTTTTAAAAAGATGATTTTAATGCCCAGCTTGGGCTGAGAACTACTAATCTACTGAAATCATCTGGTAAGGCTGAACTCATTTGATTTTTAAACTCTTTTGATAGCAGATCCTGTGTTTTAGACCTCTCCAGATCAACCTATCATTAGCAATCGTCTCTCCTGCCATGAATGAAGTCTCATGGCAGGGTTCAAATAATTTATTTAATTGGCCATTTATATATATATATATGTGTGTGTATATATATATATATATATATATATATATATAAATTTCATACACCCACATGCAAACTAAATGAGGTTGAAGTGAATAAGGGAAAGACTTGTTTAGTAATGAGAATGTATAGTGTGTTTATGAGTCGAAATGAATGAGATAATATGAACATTGAGGTCATGGGATAGTGGGTATGCTGGAATTTTAAGCTGATTTGTGGATTTGACTGTAGGAGAATACCTTTTTTTTTTTTTTTTTTTTTTTTTTAAGTAAAGAAACATTTGATACATTTGCCAGAAGGAATCTCTTCTGTGTTCAGATATTTTGAATTATTTCTTTTACCCTTGAGACCAGCTTCCCAAATCTGAGCAAGATAAGAGTAATAATTCTGTTTTCTGATAAATTGTGGGGTCAGCATCTAAAAACTTGTACAGTAACAAGAATCTGGGATATGGGCCTAACTGGAAGAATAGTCTGGAAATCCTGAATTCTTGAACTTTTTTCAGTTTTTGATGCCTTGTTTCCAGATTTTAAGGTTCCTGTATACATAAACTAGGACCAGAGTGGATTCCTAAAATGCTTTTCAATTTTTTGGGCACTGATGTACTGGAGTGCTTCATTTCCTATTCATTCATTTCCTCTCTTCTCCTGCTATGTGGACTCGATGTTTGTCCCCAGCTGTTTGTCCCCAGCATGTGGATAGGACTGACTCACCACCAGCAGGGTGCATGCTGCTAACTTGCTTTTGGTTCTTCACTTGACCTGCATAGAGCAGCCTCTGAGTTTACAGACACAGGGCTGGTGGGGCCCGCTGGGACCCACAGACCTGGTTTTTCAATTCTGCTCAGTTTCACATTTTGACTGAGTTGCCATGTTTAAATATTTTGAGACTTCATGCAAAGATCCAGATTTCTGTCTTCTCTGGGCGGAAAAACAAATCGGAAGCTCTGACTGCGTTGGGCTTTACTTTCCCACATAGCAACCATCAGTTGGAAACGAGACATCCCTCTTCTCTTTAAGCAGGAATCCTTCTGCTCTCTGCTCCATTATGGCCTCCCCAAAAGTATGTTACTACCTCAGGCTTACCTTTTCACTCTGTTGTTATTTTCTTTTTTATGGCCCATGTAAGCCATTGTTGCCCTTTGGCCTGCTGTAGGTATTTGAGTTTGTGGCCCCCGGACCTTCTCTTTTCCATTACACCTCTTTCTCTTCCCTCCTGTACCTCTCTCTGTCCTGGCTACACCTCTCCCTCTCCTCCTCCCCCACACCTCTCTTGCTCCCATCCCCACGCCCCTCCCCCCACCCATACTCCCACCATGACCTACATACAGGGTTTGCTGACCAGGATTTGGGCTGCAGTAATCGCTTCATGTTGGGAGCCACAGCCCTGATTTGTAGTTTGGAGCGCTGTGCTCAAATGGCTTAGTTAACCAAGTATTTATCCCATTCCCAGGGCGTTCTGTGGCATAGATCCTCTGTGTGGAGGTTGGGCAAATGGTAATGTCAGATTTTTATGAGACTATGTTTTCTGAAGAAATTGGTTATTAAAATCATCTGAGGGGTCTATTAATGTGCAGAGCTTTGGATTTTCTCTTGGAAAGTCTAAAGTGGTAAAGTCCATAGAAACTTTTTGTGATGATGGAAATGTTCTATATCTGTGTTTTCAAACAGGGCACCCTCTAGCCACTTACGGTTTTTCAATACTTGAAATGTGGTAGTGCAACTGAAGAACTGAATTTTCAATTTAAATTTAAGTGGTCACAAATGGGGGTGCCCGGGTGGCTCAGTCTGTTAAGCATCTGACTCTTGATTTCGGCTCAGGTCATGATCTTAGGGTTCCTGAGATCAAGCCTCGTGTCAGGCTCTGCACATCAGGCCCTCTCCCCCTCCCTCCCTCTGTCTCTCTCTCTCTGTCTCTCTCTCTCTCTTTCTCTCTTTCTCTCTCTGCCCCCCTCCTATGCTGTGTTTGCTCTCTCTCTCTAAATAAATAAACTTCAAAAAAAAATCACAAAAGGTCATAAGCAATTTACCCAAATGGACAGTTCAAGTCTAAGGCTCCTCTGCTGATTTCTTTCAGCTGCTTTTGGAAACAGCTGGTCTACAGCTCAGGTCCCAGGCAGTCCTTACGCTGACATTCTTACGGATGTGGCTATCCTGTTGGGAACTCTGGCATCAGAAAGGGGTCTGCATTTACCTTTTGGTATTCAAAGGTGGAAGACACAGCCTTTGAAACCTTGAATCCTTTACCTAGACATGAGCAAAACCCAGCTTAATTTTAAAGCAAGTTGAAGTCTGCTTGAGCATTTTCGGTGAGATTTAGATGCTTTTGGATGAGCATGGACCCAAATATCATCTCTCTAGCTCCAGCCCAGATCTCTCCTCTGAGCTCCAAACTCAAAGTAGCAGCTTCCTTGCCACCTTTGCTTGGATGTCAGGTAGGCATCTTACACTTAGCAAGCCCCAAACTGAACTCCTGATCCCACACTCCAGATCTACTCCCCGCACAGTCTTCCCGTCACATTAAATGGCAGTGCCACCCTGCTGGTTGTTCAGGCCAGAAATCCTTGTCACAGGTTGTGACTGCTCTCTTCCTTGTGTGATTAACCTGCAATCACTCTGCAACTCAGAGAGATTCCACTCTCCCAATACATTCAGAATCTCACTGCTTCTTTCCAGCTTTTCTGTTAGTGTGCTGGGGTTCATGGTATTTTTGTTTTTGTTTTTCCAGTGAATTTTAGTTTCCCTGTTTCTGCCTCATGCCCCCCACGAAAGGTCTTTTCTCAACACAAAAGCTAGAGTGACATTTAAAATTCTAGTCAGGTCATGTCCTTCTTCTACCCGAGATCTTTACACCTGCTTACAAGGCTGACTCTTGACTGGCATCTGGGAACTTAGATTTGTGGAGGGTTCCCACAATTCTCTGAAAATAATGGCTTATGCAAATGGATATTCTTTATGCAAACAATATGGTTTATACTGAACACCTGCTTTTTCTAAGGTCCGGAATTTTTGCACATGCTAGGCAGAGGGTCCCTATGTGACCAGCCCCCAGTGAAAACCATGGATGCTGAGTCTCGAATGATCCTCTCTGGTAGATGGACATTTCACACATGATGTCAAAACTTGTTGCTGGGTGGGGGGTGGTCTACTGGAAGTGGATCATTGGAAGCTTGTGCCTAGTAATACATCCCAGCTATGAGAATGACTGTATGCTGAGTCCTATGAGTCCACCTGGTGAATCATGGAACCTGGGTGATCTTGGGGATCCCTGCACACCATCTCTTACCTTTCAGACCTCTTCTTCCATCCCTCTCCCGTTCTCCCCCAGCCTCCTGATCTTGTGGCTGTTACTCCGACAATGCCAGCAGGTTCATACGTCACGTGCTATTTTCTATGCCTGAAATGGTCTTCTGCAGTTACCCACCTGTCTAGTTTCCTCATCTTTTCCAGCTTAAGATTGTTCCTGTCTTTGTGAAACCTTCCTGACCATACTGTTTATAATTGTGACCCCTCCAACCATCTCCTGTATTGCTCTTTCCCGCTTTTTCTCCCCAGAAATCACCCCTCCCTATCATACTTATTTTAACTGCATTTATTGTCCTTCTTTCCCCTAGAATGTTAGTTAAATAAAGTTAGAGATATTTGTTCAGTTTTGTTCATTGTTCAACCCCTAGCTCCTATGAGAGTGACTGGTGCTTAGTGGACTGATCGTAAACTCTTCTTGAACACACACGTATCCACTACTGTTGGTCACAGTTCTCTCTTGCTCCATTACAAACTACTTCATAATCCAGTAGCTTAGAATAACTCCAAATACGTGAAGAAGGCTCAGTGTGCTGTTTTCTGGGTCTGGGATGTTCAAGATTGGGCTCTTCATTCGCATGTCTGGTGCCTCAGCTAGGATGGCTTGAATAGAATATGTCTGGAGCCTTGGTTCTTGCTGTCGCCTGGGTCCCTGGGTTCTCTTCCATGCGGTCTTAGCATGTGATCTTCTTCATGTGGCCTCTTCCTATGGTCTCCTGGGCAGAGTAACCTGACTTCTCAAAAGGCAGCTCACGGCTCCAAAG
Organism: Felis catus; assembly: GCF_018350175.1. Lineage (NCBI taxonomy): Eukaryota > Metazoa > Chordata > Mammalia > Carnivora > Felidae > Felis > Felis catus. The sequence continues at coordinate 190,201,473 of NC_058375.1, forward strand.
AATTCCAGAGTGGGAGCTGCCAGGTATTCTTAAGACTTAGACCTCCAAGTGGCATGATGTTTTCTGCCATGTTCTATTAGTTAAAGCAAGTAACACAGTAAGGCCCAGAGTGAAGGGAGAGGATTGTACACAGAGCTGAATAACCATAGGTATGGTTGTTTGGGAGGGGCTGCCAACATAACAGGTCACATCCTTGGTGGGACAAATGTGAAGATTAATCAGTTGCTGTCTCTGTTTTTGATGAATTTTGCAGCCTCCTGGGGGATGAGGCCCACATGTGAATAAGCCAGTTTTATCCCAGTAGTATGTGTCCTGGGGTACAGTGTGGGCAAGGGATGCTGTTTGGAACAGAAGACATTGAAGCTGCTTTGAATGATGATGAGAAATTTGCGAGGTGGAAAAGTGAGGGAAGGCGTTCCAGGTGGAGGGAACAAAGTGAGAAGGCTTCAGCTGGTTGAGGGAGTTGTGAAAAGTCAGGCATCGCCCAGGAAGGAGTGATGGTGCACAGAGTAACTTGGACCAGATTGTGAATGCACTTGGGTGACACCCTAAGGGATTTTCATGGTTTCTTAATGTTATTATTGGTTTTTTATTACAAATATATTCGTATTTTACTCACTTTGCGTGTATGAAAGTATTTGCATGGATTTAAAAAATGGAGAGGATTTTGGAAAATTAGATTAAAAAATAGGTGTTTCTGTTAAGGCCTCATTGACCAATTGGTTACCCTGGTTCTCATACCTTCCCCAGATAAACTTTCAACAAGGTTATCAAGATGTGGGAGCTTGGTTATTTTTCAGTCCTTACTTTTGATGATCTTTTAAAACTCCATATTCCCATGAACTTTCCAGGATTTTTAAACATGTCTCTCTTCTCAGTCTTGCAGGTGCTCCCTACGCTGTTTCCATGTGTGCTGGTGCATCAGGCTCTGGGTTTGCTCTCAATGGGATCTCCTCTATTCTGTGGCTTCAACTGCCTCTAAATACACACTTCTACCCCTGAACTTCCATAGACCCTGATATCCACTTGCCTCTGGACTTTACCACCTTGGGGTTCTGTACCCGGTTGCAGCCCAGTCTATTCTCTGTAAATCTGCTGGTCTCCACTTCTGCTTCCATCATTCACCCAATGTCTGATCCAGAAACCTGAGAATCCTCTGTTCCTTGGTGATCTTTCTTTCTTTATATTCTACCGTATGTGTAGTTGGTCCAAAAGTTTCTTTGGTTCCAAGTAAATCTCCTGCATCTGCTTCTACCCTGAAGCCATGCCATTGCCCATTTCTGCTATGGGAGGCTGCCCCAGGCTGTTAACTGGCCTCTGCCTCCGCTGGCTCTGGACTCTCCCAGACCATTTTCCACTGAGGACCTTATAGCCACAAATCTGATACTATATGAAGTACTCCTGGGAATATTTAAAGAGTTCCCCATCGCTTTTAGGTGAAAAGGCAAAACTTTGCCCCTGTCCAATGTCTTTTCTGTTCCTATATGCCCTTCTGATTCCTACATGCAGTTTAGCGTTCTTTCACACTTTCCCCACCCCAGGTAAATCCTGCCCATCCTTCAGGACGAGTCTCCAATTTCCTCTTCCTTAGGAATCTCATCCCTCCCTGCCCCTGCTTACTGTCACTTAGGGGTTTCATTCTTGTGTTCTCAGAGCTCCCCATTCTTGTGCTTTTATTTTGGAAACTACATCTTACATTTTACTCTTCGGTAGTCAGAATCTACTAACTTAACAGGCAAAGCCCAAGTGACAGTGGCTTATCACCGCAAAGGGTTCTCTCTCCGGTACACACAGCCCCCTCCCCAGTGTGTGCTTTGGCCTCGGGCTTTTCCATAGATCTGAGCTCTGCTGACTGATGAATGAAGAGAGCACGGCAGATGCCACAGGAGATTTGTGGCCTGACCTTCCTGTGGCAGATAACACCTCTTGCTAGCATTTCACTGGTAAAACTGGCCGTGAGCCCCATCTGGATGCAGTGGGTTAGGAAGGTGGTCCACCTGGGATACCGGTGAGCAACTAGCCAGGCTCTGCCATCTACTGCAATCATCTTGTCTCCCCTCTGTGCTGTGAACTATTCAAAAACAAGGAATGTTTCTTTTTCTTATTTTCCCATCCCTGTTTTTAGCGTATAGCTGACATGTAGTATGTATACCATAAATGCTTGCGAAATTATATTAAATTTCACATTGCTTTCTTGCATAAAAATGGGAATGACCTTGTATTCAACGCAAAGTTTTATGAGTTTGGAATCATTATATATGGTATTTTTTTTTAAGTCTAAATGCAACTTTTCTCTTGATTGTCTTCAACTACCTCATCAAATCCACATTTGCTGTAGACAGTCATTTAGTGGTCCATTATATCTGCCATGCTGATTGTCTTAAATAGCCGCTTCGAATTCTGACAGGTTGACTCACTTCTCAGATTTTTGAGACTGAGTACTCTGTAGTTCTGGATTTTCAAGGAAAGAATATCATCCTTTTGCTTCCTGAGGATTTTTTGTGCCATGCTGTTTCTTTGAACAATGTTTGATTTTCATTGTCTTACTCATTAATTTCCTGTTGGTTTTAAAAATGAATCTGGATTATCTTGGGATGGATTTGTTCAGTTCGAAAGGCATGGTTTTCTGTGTCTGAGGGGCTGCCAAATTAGGTTTGCCTCCTGTCCCTGGGCTCAACCATTCTTTTGATTGCCAGACTTTCACCTTTTGGATTGCCATGAGACGGAATTTCAAGATGCCAAAAGACAGTCTGATTACGAAGGGTTCGCTCCCAATTTAGTCCCTATCAGATGGAGTGCCGGACATACATCCAGATAAATACCCTCTATACTCCCCCTGTCTTCTGCCTCAAGTGAGGGTATTAAACTTGCCGGGTGGTCCTGGGCCCTGGAGGAATTGCTGGGGGTGGGGGGTGGGGGTGGTGGGCGCTTGGTGATGGAAGCAGATAACAGAGGAGATGTCCCAGCTCTTGGCTAAGCCACTGTCAGCTAGACCCGAGAATGACATGGACCGGGAAAAGGATCAGACCCATTTTATCGCTTCATTTGAGGCAGAAATTAAGGTTTTATGGGAGCTCTGCTAATAGACTTCTGATGCCTTTTAGGGAGATTTAGGATTAGTTTTTTTTTTTTTTTACTTTTTAATTTATTTTTATTTTTTTATTTTTTTATTTTTTTATTTTATTTTATTTTTTTAAAATTTTTTTAACGTTTATTTACTTTTGAGACAGAGAGAGACAGAGCATGAATGGGGGAGGGGCAGAGAGAGAGAGAGGGAGACACAGAATCTGAAACAGGCTCCGGGCTCTGTGCTGACGGCTCAGAGCCCGACGCGGGGCTCGAACTCATGAACCGTGAGATCATGACCTGAGCCGAAGTCGGCCGCTTAACCGACTGAGCCACCCAGGCGCCCCTTAATTTATTTTTAAATCAAAGTATAGTTGACACACAATGTTACGTTAGTTTCAGGTGTACAACCTAGTGATTCAACAAGTCTATATGTTATGCCAGACTCGCCAAGAGTAGCGACCGTCTGTCACCCCACACTGCTGTTACAGTGCCATTGATCATATTCCCTGTGCTGTCCCTTTCATCCCCATGAGATTTAGGGTAAGTTTTGCCACTATTTGTTTTTACAGAGACATGAAGCCTAGAGACGGTGACAGGGGATATATAGATATAATTGATACTCCTTCCTCTTCATAGAGAGGTGGCCTGTTTTGGGGAAGGGATGCAGAGACAGTGGGGTTTCTGACTTACAACTACAGTCCCTTAACCCCATCTTCACATAAAACATATGTTGTGTATTCAGTGAGGCCTTAGGCCTCCAAGTAGTGGACACTTTGCTATGGTTATCTGAATGTAAGTGTCACTTCAGTCACTTGAGAGAGGATTTAGACAACGACTTTGGGTCAAGCATTGTGTTTTGTGCTGGGATTATAGAATAAAGGCATAGTTCCTGCCTCTGTCAGGCTTGTAAAATTCGAGGGCAGGGAGAACAATGTAAATAAACCAAACACAGTGTGGTAGAGGGCCTGCGAGTGGTGGATGAAGGCAGCCACTGAGCTTGGCTTTGCTTGGAGCAGGGAGAGATGGGCAGTGGTGCAGGCTCCACCTGGGGAGATGTCCACGAATGGACACGAATGTCCACGAATGGACATTGGCCAGAGCAGTAAGGGTGGTGAGAAGCATTGGAGGGAGGAGAAAGGGAGAAGGGAGGTGTGGGGGAAGGAGAGGGAGGTATGAGTATGGGGGGCTGTTGGGGAGGGAGGGAGGGAGAGAGAAATGGCTAGCCTGTGACTGAGGGTAAAGTGTTTTTTTTTCTGGTGGGGGTAGGCGAGGGTGGGGGGAAGGATAGCATGGAATGTTTTCTAAGGGTGACTGTAGGAGGGAGGGATAGGGAATGAGTCCGTGAGAAGAAGGCAGGGTCAAAGCCAGGAGGCTTTTGTTATGATGGGCTAAAGAGCTTGAGCTGTCAAGGAAGCATTCTAGTCAGGGTGGTGATATTGTCTGATTTGCCTTTTTGTGTTGGTTGCCCTGGAAGATGAAGATGGGGCTGAGACTAGAAGTGGACCAATTGATCCAGGTCCCTGCCTGGGAGTGGAGGATAGGCCTGTTGAAGCATAAGAGGAAATGGGCTTTGAGATTTTGGGGGGCAGAGGATTGGACTTGGGAGTTGACTCGGAATAGTAAAGGAAGTGTGGGTGGAAATGGGGAGAGGGGGCAGTATGAATTCTGCATTTCAATGAATACCCTGTGTTTTGGGAGTTGAGGCCTGGGGATCCAGGGACCAGTAAGAGATGGTCTGTACCCCCAGGAGCCCCACAGATAAGGGGAGGAGAGGTGGGAGACTAAGGACAGTTGAAAAGGTGGCTGGGGCATGTTGAGCGCCTGGCTGAGATCATAAGTCGTATGTTCATAAAGATGCCAGTCTTTGGCATTATTTGCCTGGCATTAGATTAGAGCCTTGATTCAAGAGTGAGATTTGAGGGCAGATGTGGAAAAAATGTGGCATCCGGAAATGAAAGTGGTCAGGCCGGGGTGATGGATCTATAACATTGGTGGCTTTCAGACAGCTGTGATAGAGATTCACAGTCGCTAGAAGCCCTCTGACCGCCCCTCTGGACCCCCCCTTGCTTGACCCTTCTGCAGCGTCCTTTGCGACCTAGGAGGCTGAGCAGATGCAGACTTTCTGACTCTGAGCTTCAGCTGTTGGGGAGGCCCCAGCAGGAGAATGGAGGGTGGGCAACCCCCTTCCTGCCTGGTCACCGAGGGTTAGCCTGGTCACCTTCACTGAAGGTTGCGCCTCCTGTTGGAGACACCCTGCTTGTGCTCCTCTCTCCATGGTATTGACATCCACTCCTTTCTCTGTCCTTTGGGTCCTGGATGATGGCAAGGGCTTACCACTGTTACTATCCCTTAATGTTTTCCCTTAACCTTGTGCAAACCTTTATAGTTTATTAAATATCTAATAGTTTATTGAGTGAACCATCTGTTTCCTGCCAGGATTTGGATTAACAAATATAGTAGTAATAGGTTTTCCTTCACGAGCCAGTATCTCTAACGCATATATACAATTGAAAAATAAGTCTTCTGGGGGTACTTACCCCAACTATAATTTATGCCTCTACTTTTTTTTTTATGCTGTTGTTTTATTTTTTAAAAGTTGTTAGGATGTACTGATTTGATTTTACTACCCACTAGTAGGTTAGGGCCCAAATATTTAGGGACTACCTGATATTTAGGGAGCTTGGATGGGTCATCAGGTCATGTGACTCTAGAAATCCTTACAGCTCTAAAATCCCATTGCTTTCGGATTGAAATAAACTGAGGCTGAAGGTAAATTCCTAATATCAAGTATGCATTGAAAGGGTTGAAGTTACAATCTGTGGATTATAATGCTAACTTCCTTTCAAAGATAAGATTTGGGTCTTGAGACTTGTGAATGGCCAGCATGTGAGCTGAGAGTCATCTGGGCCCAGCATTCACATGGCTGGATAAAAATCTAGAAGGAATCACAAGATTTGTAATTGTCATCCCATATTTTCTTTGTAGAGACATAGTAATAGTATTGGTAACTTTAAATATTAGCTTCTTTCCTTTTGTAGCAAAGAGTTGAAGTGCAAGATGGAAAAATAATCCTTGTCTCTGTATTTATAGGCACGTTTCTAGAGATTCAGTGGGCTTGAGTTTTGACAGCAGTATTAGATGGGACACATTTTCCCAGAACCTTCGAAAAACTAACCCTGCAGTTCAGAAATTTCTACGAAAAACTTTTTGTTTGCTGATTTTTTTTTTCATTTTCAGTATGGATACATGTCTCCCTGACTGGATTGTGAAGCCCTGAAGAAGATGGGTTGTGTGGTATGGCACAACTAGCTTTGCATTTTAGGTCTTTTCCTCTTTGGTCCACTTTTTGTCTGTGGGTGAGAAGGACTCCTGGGAAACGTGAGTGGGGACAGTGACTCTAGTTACCCTATTGCTTTACTAATTTCCTGGGACTGCCATGACAGAGTTCTGCAACCTGGATGGCTTCAAGCAACGGACATTTACTTTTTCACAGTTCTGAAGGCTAGAGGTCCAAAGTTAATGTGTTGGTAGCCTCATGGTACTTTTGAAGCCTCCGAGATCCAGCTTCTGGTGGCCCCAAATACTCCTTAGCTTGTGGCAGAGGAACTCCAATCTGTGCCTCCATCTTTCCATGGCTGTTCCCTCTGTGTCTCACTGTCTCTTCCCTTAGAAGGA